>NW_027362773.1:167251721-167800426 GCF_046119375.1 Phyllobates terribilis | reverse complement strand
TATAGCAGTGTGTGTAGTGTCAGTATATAGCGGTGTGTGTAGTGTCAGTATATAGCGGTATGTGTAGTGTCAGTATATAGCGGTGTGTGTAGTGTCAGTATATAGAGGTGTGTGTAGTGTCAGTATATAGAGGTGTGTGTAGTGTCAGTATATAGAGGTGTGTGTAGTGTCAGTATATAGCGGTGTGTGTAGTGTCGGTATATAGCGGTGTGTGTAGTGTCAGTATATAGAGGTGTGTGTAGTGTCAGTATATAGCGGTGTGTGTAGTGTCAGTATATAGAGGTGTGTGTAGTGTCAGTATATAGCGGTGTGTGTAGTGTCAGTATATAGAGGTGTGTGTAGTGTCAGTATATAGCGGTGTGTGTAGTGTCAGTATATAGCGGTGTGTAGTGTCAGTATATAGCGGTGTGTGTAGTGTCAGTATATAGAGGTGTGTGTAGTGTCGGTATATAGCGGTGTGTGTAGTGTCAGTATATAGAGGTGTGTGTAGTGTCAGTATATAGCGGTGTGTGTAGTGTCAGTATATAGCGGTGTGTGTAGTGTCAGTATATAGCGGTGTGTGTAGTGTCAGTATATAGCGGTGTGTGTAGTGTCAGTATATAGCGGTGTGTGTAGTGTCAGTATATAGTGGTGTGTAGTGTCAGTATATAGCGGTGTGTAGTGTCGGTATATAGCGGTGTGTGTAGTGTCGGTATATAGCGGTGTGTGTAGTGTCAGTATATAGCGGTGTGTGTAGTGTCAGTATATATCAGTAGGTGTCAGTCTTGTTCTTGTGTTCAGAAGTGAAAGTGAAACCCCGGTGTGAGGAGGCGTCGCTGCCCTGCGGCCATTACACACAGAGCTGTGAGGAGATGAAGGGTCCGGTATATCCCCTCTATATACTGCTGACAGCGCTGGTGACCACAGGTTAGTGTCAGTGCTGGGTTATTACTGCTGATAATATAATGCCGGTGAACAGTAGGTAACAGCGGAGACACCGGTGGATGGTAGAATAACGTCCTTCCTGGTCGCCGACCCGACTGTGAGTCTCCGATCTGACACCTTCAGAGTTTCGTCCTGTCACTGGCGCACACGTCTGAGAGCCGCGCCGCCACAACCTGTTCGCATTCTGTCGACCGATGGCACCCGGGTGAGGAACCTTGACTGGCATCGCTCAGGTCTTCGGGGCTTGACCGTTGACGTCTGGGCTGGGCGGATCTGCGGACGCTGCTGTTGCTCCTTGTCACGGGGTCCTTCTCCAACATCACACAATCAACAGAGCAAGACAGGATTGAACAATTCCAAGACCTTTATTATATGCAAAACTGAAAGGTTCACAAAACAATGCACCACACAGAGGGTAATATAGTCCAGAAGTACAAATGCAGTCCTGTAATGGGATAAATGTCCCGGGAGATGAGAGTCCAACAATCCAGCAGACAGAGGATAAAATAGTCCATATGTTTCTCCATATATATTCCTTCCAGATGTATTTCCAAAGTCATCCAGGTTTCTCCCATTCTCTCTGACATGCTGTCCTCACGTCATTGTCCCACACAGCATCTGACCAGTGTCTCTCCTGGCTGTGATATTTAAAAGTCCCTTCTCCTCATTCACAGGTCAGGAAAGGGGGGTCCCATTGTTGGTCCTTACATTGCTTTACAACAAGCTGGCCTGGTTCAATATGTCATTAGCATATTAGCAAACAGCATTATTCACTGACCCTGTGCACAGATAACACTGATATCAGATGATAAATAACAGCTATTCATCAATTACCAAATATCAACTCAACCTACAAGAGAAGTCAACATTAGAGGGACACAGAGCAACAAGAGAACACTATGAAAATCAGTAAAATACAAAATGTACACAAAATGATACCCACATACCATATCACACCATCACATCCTCTCCCCCCTCATAATAAGTGAGCAATCCATGAGGTCTACACAGACCTCCGACCTGCTCACTTTAGTCCACATGGCTCAATTGTTGATAGTTCCTTGTACAGTGGCAGGGGTAGGTCGGCCTGAGTGAGTCTGTGGTTCTTCTTGTCGAGACAGTCCATAGCAGGGCTGTGGAGTCGGTAAGCCAAACCTGCGACTCCGACTCCACGACTCCGACTCCCACATATATTGCTTATATTTAAGTAAAAATTTATTGTAGTACAATCTGAATATCAGACATTTAATCATTTTTATGATACAATAATCAAGATATTTTGATAGAATATAATGATGGATAGCTGGAGGGATACATGAATGGATAGATAGATAGAGGGATAGATAGAGGGATGGAGGGATGGATGGAGGGAGGGATAGATGGAGGGATAGAGTGTGATAGACAGATGACAGCTACAGACAGCAAATAGTACATTGCACATATCGCACATATAGTTCACACACATTGTACAGAGAGCACATAATAATCACCTACAATATTAGCATTAGTTACCTTCCTGTCACAGAGATGAGCAGTAGTACTTTCCCTTTCTCCAGCTCAGGGCCCAGGAATCGGATCCTGTGCAGGGCAGGCACCCCTCCCCCTCCTCTCTCTGGTGAAGACAGCAGAAGACAGGACAGAGGAGGGGAGATTGCCCCCTGCAGTCTGGAGCCAGTGCTGGACGGGAGCACTGCAGCATACAAGTGAGTTTTGATAGGTGCGTGCCCCTGCTTCTAGGGGGGGGGGCAGCTGCCCCCCCTGCCCCTCGCTGGCTACGGCCATGATTCACACACAGCGTTTTTGCGGATCCGTTTTTTGCAGTAAAATGCAGTGTCTCTGGGCATCCCAGCAAAGTCAATGGGTTTCAAGATATGACATTCAGACACATCGTTTTGTGAGGATCCGTTTTTGGGCTTAAAAACGGATCCTCACAAAGAATGAGCATGACAGTTTGTGCGGCGTTTTTCTAATCTGCTTTTGCTATTGAAAACATTATCTATGAGCTCAAAGACCTTTCAGGTGATGCGTTTTTTTTTAAAAGCGGATCTGCTTTTGCAGCTGAAAAACGTATCCTCAAAAAACGCAGCAAAAAGGCTGTGTGTGAATGTAGCCTTAGATCAGGAATAGAACAGCCATTTATAGGACATTTCATAACTTTCCCAAATTCCTATGAAAAAATATTCCCCCCCAAACTGCATTGAACGACTGCACCCAATTAATAATATATTTTAGGAGTCGGAGTCGCTCCATTTTATACCGACTCCAACTCCACCAAAATGAGCACCGACTCCACGACTCCGACTCCACAGCCCTGGTCCATCGGCGTTCTGGTGTTGGCTACCCCGTTTGTATTGGAGGGAGAAGCTGTAGGGTTGTAAAGCTAAACTCCACTAAAGTCATCTCCTCACACTCCTCCATTCCTTTTCAGCATGGACACGAATGTAAGAGGTTTCATTTTTATGAGAACAAAACTTTGTATCATCCAGTTCCCTCAAAGCATATTCCATGTCATCCTTGTGAATAAACTCCACAGTCCCCATTCCACCCTGGTGCACCTCAGCATAGTAGACATCTCCAGCTTCTCTCATATGATCTTTCAGATCCTGCCAACTCCCCGATGGCGGAAGCCCTGAGACGAGGACTCTGTATTTATTTCGTTGGGACAGGGGTCTCTAGCTCCCTCGGGGTCCTCCATTTCCTCCTCCTGATCCCGAGTTGCCCTGGGAAGCTTCACATGTACCTGGTGAGAGCCGAACTTGTATCCATTGCGTCCAACCCCCGAGTGCTGACCCCCAGCTAGGGGGATGGTCACTTAGTGGCCTGGTAAATAGTGTTCTGGGGAGACAATATCTGGGCTGACAAGGGTGAATGTAGACCCAGTGTCCCGAAGACCCTGGGCTTCCTCCCTGATGCCGTTTACCTCCCCCAGTTCACATTCCTTCATGGTACCAGTCATTGCATTTTGTGCATTACTCACCACGGATGGGGGGTCAGTCTGCAGGTTGAGAATGTTCCATTCTCTCTCGGTTGATGCAGTGTGAACTGGTCCTTGGCTGTGGATTACGACATTGGCCCAGTGGCACACCAGCCCTGCTCCTAGGTTGTTCCCCAGCAACACATCTACTGGCAGATGCCGCACTACTCCTACATCCACAATTCCACGACTGTGACCCCAGTCTAAATGTAATTGGGCCCTCCGAATGTTCAGAGATTCTCCTCCAGGAATGTTCACTAACATACGGCTGCCAGGACCAATACATTGGTCCAGTACTAAATGCTCTTTGATCAATGTGACTGAGGCTCCAGAGTCACAGAGTCCTGCTGCCTCCACACCGACTGCAGATGCTGGTTCATGGTCGCTGAGGTGTCCCATCTAGTCCAAGACACTTGTCCTTGTACCACATATGCCTCTTCTTCTGGTCGGGGTTGTCTGATCCTCTCTCCTCCTGCATTCCAACCACATTGCGGCACAGTGTTTGCCGAATGTGGATGATGCGGACTAGAATGTTTCTGGCATTCCCTAACAAAATGTCCCATGCGTCCACATTTAAGGCAGCTTAACCCCTCTTGCTCTGACGAGGGCCTTACTTGGGGGCTTGGAGACAAAGGCCGGAGGCTGTACACTCCAGCAGGGGTATCTATGGTGCCGGGGTCAGTGGTCCACTCCGGTGGAGGGTGGTGAGAACTCTTCCTCAGGTGGGATGGAGTGCACAAGGTGCACCGGACGAGGTGGGGGTCCGTGGGCTCCCTCCGAATCCTTGAGGGACAGCTGGATTGCAAATGCCCAGGTTGCCCACAACTATAACATCTCTTCTCTGTAATTTCCCCAAGTTGTGGTCGGAACTGTTGGGGCTCGGAATTGTGAGGAGTGGTTGTCATCAGCCTGCAGCTGGGTGGAGGGGCAGATATAACCGGAGAGGGCCGGGGCGCGGGAGCAGGCTGTGGTTTATTGTCCAGAAGCCTCCTCTATTGCGGTCGGATAGTAATGGCCTCATCGGCCAGGGCTACAGCTCTATCCACGGTGCACGGCATGCGCTCCCGGACCCATTCTCGTATTTCTGCCGGTCACTTAGCAAGAAATTGTTCTATAAGGAACGCCTGTGTAACATCTTCCACATTGAAGCCATTTTCCGCTTCCAGCCATCTCCGACATGCCTGAGACATCTTATGTGCATACATCCTAAATGACCCCCCCCCGTGGCGCATGGGAGGTCTCGGAACCGAGCCCTATATGAGTCTGGGGTGATAGCGTGGTAATCAAGAATAGTCCGCTTTACAATGTTATAATCCCGATTCCGCTGTGAGTCAATGGTTCGGTAAGCCTCCGAAATGCTTCCATTCAGGAATCCCACTAACAAATGCATCCAGCCAGAGTGGGGCACGTCAATCATGGCACACTGCTGCTCAAAGTCCTTGAAGAACCCCTCCACATCTCCAGAAGCCTCATCAAATGGCTTAAAGTCCGCCCGTGTGATCCATACAGGTTCCCGGATCGTTGGGTTTACACTCCACATCGCATTACTCCCTCTTTCGAGCTCCATTGCTTCTTGTCTCCACTGTGCTCGGCGAGCAGCCTCCTCCTTATTCTCCTGAGAGACTCCTGGGCCCAGAACCGCCATCTCTTCTTCAAACCATACCAACCACTGGCTTTTTGGAGTGGGGATCCCATTCTCCAGCGCTTGTCCGTCAGACATCTGGGAGGAGGTGGCCTGGCTAGCACCCACCAGAAGATCAATTAAGGCCTCTTTAGTTAGTCCTTGGTAGTTCAGGCCCAGGTCTCTGGCTCTCTCCTGTAAACTGGATACAGTCCAATTTCTGTACTCACTCTGTGGGTGGCTCTCCATTTGGTTGCGCTCTGTTGATCCCACCGCTGCCACCAGATGTCACGTGGTCCTTCTCCATCATCACACAATCAACAGAGCAAGAGATGAGTGAACAATCCCAAGACCTTTATTATAGGCAAAACTGCATGGTCCATATACAATCCACCACACAGAGGATAATATAGTCTAGAAGTACAAATGCAGTCTGATAATGGGATAGTCCCGGGAGATGAGAGTCCAACAATCCAGCAGACAGAGGATAAAATAGTCCATATACTTCTCCATATATATTCCTTCCAGAAGTATTTCCAAAGTCATCCAGGTTTCTCCCATTCTCTCTGACATGCTGTCCTCACTTCATTGTCCCACACAGAATCTCCCCCGTGTCTCTCCTGCTGTGATATTTAAAAGTCCCTTCTCCTCATTCACAGGTCGGGGGGGGTCCCATTGTTGGTCCTTACATTGCTTTACAACAACCTAGCCTGGTTCAATATGTCATTAGCATATTGGCAAACAGCATTATTCTCTGACCCTGTGCAAAGATAACAGTACAGTAAACTGTGGGAGCTGATATCAGATGATAAATAACAGCTATTCATCAATTACCAAATATCAACTCATCCTACAAGAGAAGTCAACATTAGAGGGACACAGAGCAACAAGAGAACACTATGAAAATCAGTAAAATACAAAATATACACAAAATGATACCTACATACAATATCACACCATCACACTCCTCCCGTCTCTCTCTTCGGCGTCAGAATTGCACTCGCGCTGTTTTTTCTCCCCTGCTCGTTTCCCTGACAATGCTATACCCACAGTCCTGATCAAACTCCTGCCCTCTGCCATGCCTCCATGCTGTTCTGATTCCACAGTGTCTTGTCTCCTTACATTCCTCCCTTCTTTTATCTCCAGTTTATAAATGTGTGTCCAACTTCTGCCAAGGGCCGCACACATTCCTGAGTTTTCTGTTGGATTTGAGTCCAGGTGAACTCATCTTGTGCGTACCGATTAGGAGGAATGCCTGCATTGTCTCGTTCTGTCCTGCACGGTTCTCCCGATAGAGGTTCTTCTGAGAGATCTGAGGTTCTAGTCAGTTCACTGGGCGTCGGCCCTGGTAGTTCCGTCAGTACGTTGATCCACCCTTCATCATGATCGACCGCTGGTTCAGTAACTGTCTCTAGTGGGTCTTTTGGGAAGCACCTTTTCCCATTTTTCCGCCCAGAAAGGCATTGGCAAAGCATATTTCTGTGCAACACTCATGTCGGGGCACTCTCTTCACCTTCCGGTCGAACTTCAGAAACCATGCTATTTGGGTGGACTTTCCTCACAATTCGATAGGGCACTTTTTCCCACCGGTAATTTAACTTATTCTTGGGTCACTTGGCTCGTATTAACACCCGCTCTCCTGCCCGAAGGGGTTTTTCCTGTGTCTGACTTTTGACATGGTATTGACTCGCCCCCTGGGCCGTGGGGCACCCGGGACCGGGCTTCTGTGTGATGCTGGGGGTAGTAGTGGCAACCCGATCCCGTGGCTCAGGGTGGTCAGACCAAATGCTGTTGCAGTCTATTTATCAGTGTTTTGAATGTCCGACTACGCCACCCGTGGATTGCGGTCAGGGATGACCGGCGCTGCAAGGCAGACCGCTGAGGCTGGTGTTGGTGTTAGCACAGGGATAGGATAACTCCCCACGGGAAGAGAGTAGTCTCAGGGCAATGTAAGTGGATGCTGGGGGTGATGGTGCAGGCGCAGCATAAATCACACAGAGTCCAATGGTGCAGTTCAGGCCTTTTACTCACAGTTGATATCCAGGTCACCTCTGTCAGCAATGACTGCCCAAGCCGTGCTGCGTCCACCAGGTGAGGGGCTCAGTCAACCCCCAGGCAACTCAGGAGTGTGGCACAGGACCCCCTTCTATCCTTTCTCTGGCCTCTCATGCCCCACCAGTGACCACGCTTCTGTCCGGCTGCCTCGGGCCTTCTCTGGTAAAACTTGGCGCCAGTTTCCCTGACCCTATGTGGTGCCTTCCTAGCAGGTGTAGCAAGGGGTCGCACCAATAAATGATCACGACCTCTGGTTCTTGGCTGAGGGATGATTTACCTCCACCAACTTGGGAATCCGGTACCCTTCCACAGCCTGACCCTTCACCCGATATAACGCGGGTTTGCAACGGTTGCTATCCGTTCTGCTCTCTTAGGGTCCCTTCTGCCTTCTTGTTTCTGGAGCCCTTCCACTCCTCTGTCTCTTCTCCTTCCTTCCTTCCTTCTCCTTCTTCTCTTCTCCTCTCTGGCCCCGGCCTTCTCTCCAGGCCTGCCTCGTGGAGCTGAACTCAGGCTGGGCCACAGCTCCCTGTCAGCTCTGGCTGAACTACTTCTGAGAACTGAACTCTCCCACTCTCCACTCTCTTCTCACTTAAGATGGCTCCCACCTTTTATCTACCTCTCTGTGTCTGAGCTCAGGTGACCTGCACCCAATGAGCTCCTTCCTATGCTCCAGAAACCGTCCCCTCTGCTCCTACATCACAGGGTTCTCTCCCCCCTCCCCACTCCAGCCAGGGACATGGTCAGTTGTGCCTGCATAAATGGGAGCACCGTCGAGCTGTCCCCCGGAAATGGAGTGAATGTGTGTATGCAGCTAACTGAGCCCTGGTCCACACTCCATCCTTACCTGGGAGTGGAATATCACACCTCTGGTTGAGGTGCAATACCCCTGTGGCAACCGAACCCTTGGGGCGCCACAGTATTCTATCTCAAGTCTCTGTTCCACCAAGCGTCTCATCATTTGAAGTCCATGACTATGTCCCTGAACCCAGGTATTTGGGTGACTTTCATCCTGTAACTCTAGTCCTAATTCGGTAGTTTCTCGACCACCTTGCCCAAACGGTAATGTGTAGGGTGTGAATCCAGTGGTTGCATGAACCCGATTGTTATACACCCACACCAGCTCGGAGACAAACTCAGGCCACCTCATTTTCTGATATACTTCCAGTGTTCGTAGCATATGTAACAGAGTTTGTCAAAGAGATATTAAGAAAATATAAACCATTTTTCCCAAACCCCTCTTCACCCCTCCCTTATCTACCATTTGTCACAAGAGAAGAGCTGACAGTCCAGCATCTGTCTCTCTGCAAATTATCACCTACAGCACAAGTGACTTGTAAAGCTATAACCTAATTAAAATGTAAGGGTCTCTCTCCCTGGCAGCGGTAGGGGATCATTAGACACCGGCTTTCGATCAATTTAGATGTAGCTGTTGAAGCTTGCTTCCCAGGATGAAAAATGGAATTTAATAGAGGGTCCCAGGATGCCTGGCACCGATACGAAATTTGGAATAGCTCAAGTTCCATAATTCTGATACTAAGGGGACCCCTATTTTTAGTAGCAGGGTCAGCCAAGGAGCAAGATGCTAATTTTTTCGTAGCCGTAAGCCCCTCCTGGGAGCTGTAGCACAAGAGCACCAGAATAACAGGTCGCAGCTACGCCATGTGTGGTCTCTAAATGAAGGTAAAATCATAATAGAAAATATGGTATCACTTTTAAGCTTCTGGTATCAACCGGCGATAAGTTATCCCAAAAACCAGAGATCTTAAATAAAAAATGCAGGCTGGAGACTAGCCCCCGTGATGTCAGCACAGGGGGTGTGTGGGCTGGTCTCCCCTTAAAAGGATCCACGGAGGATAGATGAGCATTCATTGCGGGAGTATATATTTATTATATAAAATTGCAATAATGGCACTGGTAGGCTAGTCACTATAGCAGCTGCGAACTAGAGACAATTACCACTAATTGTCAAAATAGGGGTAAAAGCACTGATAGGTATTAGTTAATTCGCGTTAGTGTAGCGGAAGAAACTCAAGGCAAGTGGGTTAAAAAATAATAGGTTTAATTTGATATTCGTTAAAAGATAATAATAATATTAACACAGAATAAAATGATAAAAATGATCACTTGTAGCCGGCGTGTTTGTAGCGTAGTAAATGAACCAGTGAGTTCTGGGATGGAGAACCTATAGGGGGATAGGATAAGACCTAGCTAGAAGGGTTGGTGATATTACAGTAGGCTAGATATACAAACATATAGCTGGTTCAATGGCTCGTATGGTAACGGGTACGGTGGATAAGGAGCCGCTTGGCAACTCTATGCAAAAAATGAGCCAAGTGTGGATGAAAATACATGAGGTTAATCAATATGATAATGATCTGAAAGGACTATCAGAAGAGGTAAATACCTTTTATATGATTAATCCCAGTACGAGAACAGTTTTACATATGTATATGTATATATATACAGAACCTAGAATATAAGACATATTTTCAGTGGTTTCACACTTTTTTGGTTAAGTATATAATTCCACATGTGGTAATTCATAGTTTTGATGCCTTCAGTGTGAATGTACAATCTTCATAGTCATGAAAATACAGAAAAATCTTTAAATGAGAAGTTGTGTCCAAACTTTTGGTCTGTACTGTATATATATGGCTTGCACAATCTGTCCGTACAGATGATTTGCATGTGGTTAGTTGTCCGGCATTAGAGTTCTTATCAGATCCAAGAGAAGAGTGAAGAGGTCCTGGAGGCTCCTTCCCAGATGGTAGAGGTTTAGGCTAAATAAGATTGACAGGAGTAGTTAATAGGGATATGTAATGGTTATACTAACTAAAAAGTGTATGTGCCTATACACCATACCTATCATGTATGTCTAAAGATATTATGATGCTTATCAGGTAGTACCAATGGAATGTCCGGGGTACCCGGTGGGTAAATTAGGCAGGTGGTTGGCCTGTGTTATATCTGAAGGTAAGCCGATGCTGCTGCGGAAGTCCAAAAGTGTTGTTGGAGATTTCCAGGTGTACTCACGTTTGCGGAGGAGAGGATTTTCTGGCCGCCGGAGCGAGTGCAGAGTCCCGGCCGGTGACTGCCGCTACTCGCGTTTTTCCGGGTTTGTGCGCACAATACTTGATGAAAGCCTGCTAGGACCTGTGTGACGTGGCGGCACGTGACACACACGTGATCCGGGCGGTACGATAACTGAATAGGGCTGAATCAGGACCGGTTCCAACGCGTTTCGGAAGCTCCTGCTTCCTTCCTCAGGGATGGTCCTATCCGGCTATGGGGTGCCTTTATATACCATACAACAATAAGAGGCACCTGTTTATTCATTAAAAGCAAATAGTTCAATTTCACTATTTAGTCCTCTTGGCTTAAGAGTGTCCAGCTGAAAGATCCATTGGCTTTCCATTCGTGACATCATTTTAATAAAATCACCTGATCGCCAATGTTCTGGTACAACTTGAATACCTGTCACCTGGATCCCTTGAATGGATCCATTATGTTTCTCTAGGAAATGTTTGGAGAGGGGGTGGCCTGTGTATTTATGTTTAATATTGGGTAAATGCTCATTAATTCTAACGTTCACGGGACTTTTGGTTCGCCCCACGGACATTTTCTTACAAGGGCATTATAAGCCATAAATCACTCCTGTAGTTGTGCAAGTCATGAAATCTAAGACCGGATCTGTCTCCTCTCCATGGCTAGCGGTTTTCTCTTTGTGTATCTATTATTTTACTTTTCTTACATGGAAGGTAGCCTTTAATCTTCTGATTGAATGGAGTGAGAGGTTGGCTGCTTGGTTGGCGATCCTTTACAGTAGGAGCTAGAATACTACCCAGATTTTGGGCTTTTTTAAAACTAAATTTTGGCCTACTAGACATCTGGTCGCCGATCACTTTATCGTCCTTTAGTAGGCGCCAATGTTTTTCTACTATTTTTCTAATTAGATGCGTGTTTGAACAATATGGAGTAATAATATGAATATTCAAAGTATACATGTTACATTCAGATTTGGTATTAGCAGATTTATTCGGAAGCTTCTCCCGTGGTATAGCGGCCACCCTGTTCATGGTATTGTTCAGATATCCTGCATCGTATCCCTTTTCTAGGAATTTCTTAGTGAGGTCATTTGCTTCCTGTTTGAAATCCTGGTCTTTTGAGCAGCTTCTATGTAGTCTTAGGTATTGGCTACGGGGTACATTTAGAAGCCACTTCGGGAGATGACAGCTGTTAATTGAGATATAACTATTAGCATATGTAGCTTTACAATATGTGCGAGTCTGAATATGGTTTTTTTCAATATAAATATTGAGGTCACGGAAGTTGACTGATTTAGTGCTAATAGTAGAAGTGAAATTTAGGTAGAAATAATATTGTTTATTTCCTGAAGGATTCTTGTAGGGACAATTGGTCTCCTGACCAGATAAACAAGATGTCATCTATAAATCTACGCCATAGGACCAGGTTCGTGCGCAGAACGCCGCCCGGGTGGATAGTGGTGGCCTCCCACTCACCCACATATAGGTTAGCGTAACTGGGCACGAACCTGGTCCCCATGGCGGTCCCCCATTGCTCATTGCTGGGAGTAGTAGTCCTCCTCGTATAAAAAGTAATTATGGGTAAGAATGAAATGCATACATTCAGTGATGAATGTACTTTGTTCTAGAGGCATTTTTTGCTGAAGGAAGTGGTTGGAGGCTTCGCATCCTTTTTTATGTTGGATATTGGTATATAGGGAAGTTGTATCCATGGTAACCAAGATATAGTGGTCCTGCCAGGAAATCTCACTTAATATCTGGATAACATGTTTACTGTCTTTTAGATGAGAGGGCAGTAAGGGTATTAAATCTTGAAGATGGTGGTCTACAAGCCTGGAGAGGTTGGCTGTAAGGCACTGAATCCCAGAAATAATTGGTCTCCCCAGGAGGTTTGATAGATTTTTATGGATCTTTGGTAAATGGTGGAAAACAGCAATTCTGGGATATTGGATATTGATATAATTGTATTCATCTTTATTCAGGAAACCTGCATTTAGTCCTTTTTCAGTCAGAGTTTTTAATTCATCTAGATAGATTTTAGTTGGATTGGAGGGAATGATTGCACGTCCCAAATCACTGGTGTCGTCGCTGTGAAACCCTGACAGAGTTCTATTGAAGTGTTTGCAAGCTCCATTTCCCTGTGGGTGGTATGACATGGTCCGGGATTTGTCTATACCGTAGAGATGGTACACTTCCTCCATTATCTTCCATTGGAAGCAGGCTCCTTGATCTGAATGAATTCTCTTCGGGCACCTATACACACAGATAAAATCTCAGCAAATTGCTTTGGCCGCCATTTCTGCCGTCTGATCTCGATTGAAAGTGACCACAGCAAACTTTATGAAGTGGTTGGTCATTACTAAACAATGCTTGTAACCATTGTAGGATGTTCCGATCATAAAGTAATCCACCATCAATACTTCCACCGGAGCAGACGTCTTTATAGTTTGGACTGATTCCCTTTGTTTTCGAGGTTTGGTTAACTCACACTGACAACACCTGCAACAGGCTTCTTCCACTGTCTATACTGCAACTGAGGCCAGTACTCTAATCGTTACAGCCATCGGAAAGTCTTTTCAGTGCCGAAATGGGCCCCCCATTCATGAGCTTCCTTTGCCAGACTCAGCCATTTCTTCAGAGATCACCACTTGCCAGGTGACGTCCATATCCCTAGGCAGCTGAATCCTTCGCCCCAGCAAACCATTTTTCATGACAAGTCGTTCCCATTGGCCTAAGATCTGAAATATACTAGCTGATAGAGACGCTCTTAACTCCTGATCATGTTTCTGCCCCAAGGTAACCCACTTTCTCAGCTCTGCAAGTTCAGGATTGGACTGCTGGAGATAAATCCACTCATCCCTTGGGCATCCCAGGACCTGGGTGGGTTTACACTCTCCCTCTATCTTGAGCAGCCACCACAGCGGCTACGAAACAACTGAAATCTGGGATATCATCGCCTTCTAGATCTTCATCTGTGTCTCCCTTTGGACTTATTGGAGTAACTCGAGACAGTGCATCGGCATGGGTATTCTGAGATTTTGACCGATACAAGATTCTGTACCGGCACTTGGACATTCTGACAACCCACCTTTGTTCCAGTGCTCCTAACTTTGCATTTTCAAGATCAGCAAGGGGATTGTTATCGATTCTCACCTGAACCTCCGACCCTGATAGGCCCAGACTCGCGCCAGAAGCTCTAACTTGAATTAACTGTAGTTATCAGGGTTCCTTTTGGTTTCTCTCAGTTACCGACTAGCATATGCAATCACCCGTTCTTTGCCTTCTTGAATTTGCGCTAATACTGTTCCTAAGTCGTACAGACTTACATCGGTGTATAGTAAGAAGGGTTGGGAGAAGTCGGCATAGGCCAATATGGGAGCGTTGGTTAATGCCATCTTCAGGGAACAAAAGGCTTCTTCCTGTCGGGACCCCCAGTGAGTAACCCATTGTTTATGTTCCCCAGCTGATCCTCTCAGAAGCTCGTGGAGTCACTATTTTGGTAAAATCTTTGATGAATCTTCGATAGTAACCTGCCAGGCCCAGGGACGCTCTTATCTCTCTTATATTAGTCGGAATGGGCCACTTCTGTACAGCCGACACTTTTTTGGGGGTGGGGTAGACCCCAGCACTGGAGACAATGTGCACCAGATACTTAAACTCCCTCTGGAACAAGTGACATTTCAGAGGTTTAATCTTTAGCCCATGCTTTTGGAGCCTCTCTAGCACTTGTTCTAACCAGGGCTGTGAAGTCTGAGTCGGAGCCCATTTTTGTGGAGTCGGAGTTGGAGTCGGTATAAAATGGACCGACTCCGACTCCTAAAATATATAATAAATTGGGTGCAGTCGTTCAATGCAGTTTGTGGGGAATATTTTTTCATAATAATTTCGGAAAGTTCTGAACTGTCCTATAAATGTCCGTCCTATTCCTGATCTCAGGGTCTGGACTTTACTGAGATGAATCTGCTGCAGTAAATTTATCACTTACACATCAGCCGTGTATGAGGGGGTCCGGGAGCCGTGTATGAGGGGGTCCGGGAGCCGTGTATGAGGGGGTCCGGGAGCCGTGTATGAGGGGGTCCGGGAGCCGTGTATGAGGGGGTCCGGGAGCCGTGTATGAGGGGGTCGGAGTCTTAGTCATGGAAATTGAGGAGTCGGAGGTTTGGCTGACCGACTCCATAGTGCAGCACTAGTAGTGATAAACACTATTAAATTGACCAAAATCAAGCGTAGAAAACAGCAAGGCAAATTAAATATAACTATTACTGATTATTATTAAAAAGCTTGAAACAATCAACAAAGACTTAAAAATAATAGATTGTAGGAAAGTGCTTTACCGTCCCACACAAGGGTATAACCCTTAAAAGTAGACAATGCAGCCCCCACAAACCACCATGAGAGAGGTAGAAACCTACAAAAACGTCCAAACTTGAGTTTGAACAGATAGTGTAAGTAAAGAACCAATCCCAAGCACAAATCTCATCCAAGAGGACGGTTTCAAAAATATGTAGTGAAAACAGTCACATACAAGTGACCATACACCACTCGTATAACAGTCACATACAAGTGACCATACACCACTCGTATAACAGTCACATACAAGTGACCATACACCACTCGTATAACAGTCACATACAAGTGACCATACACCACTCGTATAACAGTCACATACAAGTGACCATACACCACTCGTATAACAGTCACATACAAGTGACCATACACCACTCGTATAACAGTCACATACAAGTAACCATACACCACTCGTATAACAGTCACATACAAGTAACCATACACCACTCGTATAACAGTCACATACAGGTAACCATACACCACTCGTATAACAGTCACATACAAGTGACCATACACCACTCGTATAACAGTCACATACAAGTGACCATACACCACTCGTATAACAGTCACATACAAGTGACCATACACCACTCGTATAACAGTCACATACAAGTGACCATACACCACTCGTATAACAGTCACATATAAGTGACCATACACCACTCGTATAACAGTCACATACAAGTAACCATACACCACTCGTATAACAGTCACATACAAGTGACCATACACCACTCGTATAACAGTCACATACAAGTGACCATACACCACTCGTATAACAGTCACATACAAGTGACCATACACCACTCGTATAACAGTCACATACAAGTGACCATACACCACTCGTATAACAGTCACATACAAGTAACCATACACCACTCGTATAACAGTCACATACAAGTGACCATACACCACTCGTATAACAGTCACATACAAGTGACCATACACCACTCGTATAACAGTCACATACAAGTGACCATACACCACTCGTATAACAGTCACATACAAGTAACCATACACCACTCGTATAACAGTCACATACAAGTGACCATACACCACTCGTATAACAGTCACATACAAGTGACCATACACCACTCGTATAACAGTCACATACAAGTAACCATACACCACTCGTATAACAGTCACATACAAGTGACCATACACCACTCGTATAACAGTCACATACAAGTGACCATACACCACTCGTATAACAGTCACATACAAGTAATCATACACCACTCGTATAACAGTCACATACAGGTAACCATACACCACTCGTATAACAGTCACATACAAGTGACCATACACCACTCGTATAACAGTCACATACAAGTGACCATACACCACTCGTATAACAGTCACATACAAGTGACCATACACCACTCGTATAACAGTCACATACAAGTAACCATACACCACTCGTATAACAGTCACATATAAGTGACCATACACCACTCGTATAACAGTCACATACAAGTGACCATACACCACTCGTATAACAGTCACATACAAGTGACCATACACCACTCGTATAACAGTCACATACAAGTGACCATACACCACTCGTATAACAGTCACATACAAGTGACCATACAACACTCGTATAACAGTCACATACAGGTAACCATACACCACTCGTATAACAGTCACATACAAGTAATCATACACCACTCGTATAACAGTCACATACAAGTAACCATACACCACTCGTATAACAGTCACATACAGGTAACCATACACCACTCGTATAACAGTCACATACAAGTAACCATACACCACTCGTATAACAGTCACATACAGGTAACCATACACCACTCGTATAACAGTCACATACAAGTAACCATACACCACTCGTATAACAGTCACATACAAGTAACCATACACCACTCGTATAACAGTCACATATAAGTGACCATACACCACTCGTATAACAGTCACATACAAGTGACCATACACCACTCGTATAACAGTCACATACAAGTGACCATACACCACTCGTATAACAGTCACATACAAGTGACCATACACCACTCGTATAACAGTCACATACAAGTGACCATACACCACTCGTATAACAGTCACATACAAGTGACCATACACCACTCGTATAACAGTCACATACAAGTAACCATACACCACTCGTATAACAGTCACATACAAGTGACCATACACCACTCGTATAACAGTCACATACAAGTGACCATACACCACTCGTATAACAGTCACATACAAGTGACCATACACCACTCGTATAACAGTCACATATAAGTGACCATACACCACTCGTATAACAGTCACATACAAGTGACCATACACCACTCGTATAACAGTCACATACAAGTGACCATACACCACTCGTATAACAGTCACATACAAGTGACCATACACCACTCGTATAACAGTCACATACAAGTGACCATACACCACTCGTATAACAGTCACATACAAGTGACCATACACCACTCGTATAACAGTCACATACAAGTAACCATACACCACTCGTATAACAGTCACATACAAGTGACCATACACCACTCGTATAACAGTCACATACAAGTAACCATACACCACTCGTATAACAGTCACATACAAGTGACCATACACCACTCGTATAACAGTCACATACAAGTGACCATACACCACTCGTATAACAGTCACATACAAGTGACCATACACCACTCGTATAACAGTCACATACAAGTGACCATACACCACTCGTATAACAGTCACATACAGGTAACCATACACCACTCGTATAACAGTCACATACAAGTAACCATACACCACTCGTATAACAGTCACATACAGGTAACCATACACCACTCGTATAACAGTCACATACAAGTAATCATACACCACTCGTATAACAGTCACATACAAGTGACCATACACCACTCGTATAACAGTCACATACAAGTGACCATACACCACTCGTATAACAGTCACATACAAGTGACCATATACCACTCGTATAACAGTCACATACAAGTGACCATACACCACTCGTATAACAGTCACATACAAGTAATCATACACCACTCGTATAACAGTCACATACAGGTAACCATACACCACTCGTATAACAGTCACATACAAGTAATCATACACCACTCGTATAACAGTCACATACAAGTAACCATACACCACTCGTATAACAGTCACATACAAGTGACCATACACCACTCGTATAACAGTCACATACAAGTAACCATACACCACTCGTATAACAGTCACATACAAGTGACCATACACCACTCGTATAACAGTCACATACAAGTGACCATACACCACTCGTATAACAGTCACATACAAGTGACCATACACCACTCGTATAACAGTCACATACAGGTAACCATACACCACTCGTATAACAGTCACATACAAGTAACCATACACCACTCGTATAACAGTCACATACAAGTGACCATACACCACTCGTATAACAGTCACATACAAGTGACCATACACCACTCGTATAACAGTCACATACAGGTAACCATACACCACTCGTATAACAGTCACATACAAGTGACCATACACCACTCGTATAACAGTCACATACAAGTGACCATACACCACTCGTATAACAGTCACATACAGGTAACCATACACCACTCGTATAACAGTCACATACAAGTGACCATACACCACTCGTATAACAGTCACATACAAGTAACCATACACCACTCGTATAACAGTCACATACAAGTAACCATACACCACTCGTATAACAGTCACATACAGGTAACCATACACCACTCGTATAACAGTCACATACAAGTAATCATACACCACTCGTATAACAGTCACATACAAGTAACCATACACCACTCATATAACAGTCACATACAAGTGACCATACACCACTCGTATAACAGTCACATACAAGTGACCATACACCACTCGTATAACAGTCACATACAAGTGACCATACACCACTCGTATAACAGTCACATACAGGTAACCATACACCACTCGTATAACAGTCACATACAAGTAACCATACACCACTCGTATAACAGTCACATACAGGTAACCATACACCACTCGTATAACAGTCACATACAAGTAATCATACACCACTCGTATAACAGTCACATACAAGTAACCATACACCACTCGTATAACAGTCACATACAAGTAATCATACACCACTCGTATAACAGTCACATACAGGTAACCATACACCACTCGTATAACAGTCACATACAAGTAATCATACAACACTCGTATAACAGTCACATACAAGTAACCATACACCACTCGTATAACAGTCACATACAAGTGACCATACACCACTCGTATAACAGTCACATACAAGTAACCATACACCACTCGTATAACAGTCACATACAAGTGACCATACACCACTCGTATAACAGTCACATACAAGTGACCATACACCACTCGTATAACAGTCACATACAAGTGACCATACACCACTCGTATAACAGTCACATACAGGTAACCATACACCACTCGTATAACAGTCACATACAAGTAACCATACACCACTCGTATAACAGTCACATACAAGTGACCATACACCACTCGTATAACAGTCACATACAAGTGACCATACACCACTCGTATAACAGTCACATACAGGTAACCATACACCACTCGTATAACAGTCACATACAAGTGACCATACACCACTCGTATAACAGTCACATACAAGTAACCATACACCACTCGTATAACAGTCACATACAAGTAATCATACACCACTCGTATAACAGTCACATACAAGTGACCATACACCACTCGTATAACAGTCACATACAAGTAACCATACACCACTCGTATAACAGTCACATACAAGTGACCATACACCACTCGTATAACAGTCACATACAGGTAACCATACACCACTCGTATAACAGTCACATACAGGTAACCATACACCACTCGTATAACAGTCACATACAGGTAACCATACACCACTCGTATAACAGTCACATACAAGTAACCATACACCACTCGTATAACAGTCACATACAAGTGACCATACACCACTCGTATAACAGTCACATACAAGTAACCATACACCACTCGTATCACAGTCACATACAGGTAACCATACACCACTCGTATAACAGTCACATACAAGTAATCATACACCACTCGTATAACAGTCACATATAAGTGACCATACACCACTCGTATAACAGTCACATACAAGTGACCATACACCACTCGTATAACAGTCACATACAAGTAACCATACACCACTCGTATAACAGTCACATACAGGTAACCATACACCACTCGTATAACAGTCACATACAAGTAACCATACACCACTCGTATAACAGTCACATACAAGTAATCATACACCACTCGTATAACAGTCACATACAAGTAACCATACACCACTCGTATAACAGTCACATACAAGTAACCATACACCACTCGTATAACAGTCACATACAAGTAACCATACACCACTCGTATAACAGTCACATACAGGTAACCATACACCACTCGTATAACAGTCACATACAAGTAACCATACACCACTCGTATAACAGTCACATACAAGTAACCATACACCACTCGTATAACAGTCACATACAAGTGACCATACACCACTCGTATAACAGTCACATACAAGTGACCATACACCACTCGTATAACAGTCACATACAAGTGACCATACACCACTCGTATAACAGTCACATACAAGTGACCATACACCACTCGTATAACAGTCACATACAGGTAACCATACACCACTCGTATAACAGTCACATACAAGTGACCATACACCACTCGTATAACAGTCACATACAAGTGACCATACACCACTCGTATAACAGTCACATACAAGTGATCATACACCACTCGTATAACAGTCACATACAAGTGACCATACACCACTCGTATAACAGTCACATACAAGTGACCATACACCACTCGTATAACAGTCACATACAAGTAACCATACACCACTCGTATAACAGTCACATACAAGTAATCATACACCACTCGTATAACAGTCACATACAAGTGACCATACACCACTCGTATAACAGTCACATACAAGTGACCATACACCACTCGTATAACAGTCACATACAAGTAACCATACACCACTCGTATAACAGTCACATACAAGTAACCATACACCACTCGTATAACAGTCACATGCAAGTGACCATACACCACTCGTATAACAGTCACATACAAGTAATCATACACCACTCGTATAACAGTCACATACAAGTAATCATACACCACTCGTATAACAGTCACATACAAGTAACCATACACCACTCGTATAACAGTCACATACAAGTGACCATACACCACTCGTATAACAGTCACATACAAGTGACCATACACCACTCGTATAACAGTCACATACAAGTGACCATACACCACTCGTATAACAGTCACATACAAGTGACCATACACCACTCGTATAACAGTCACATACAAGTAACCATACACCACTCGTATAACAGTCACATACAAGTGACCATACACCACTCGTATAACAGTCACATACAGGTAACCATACACCACTCGTATAACAGTCACATACAAGTAATCATACACCACTCGTATAACAGTCACATATAAGTGACCATACACCACTCGTATAACAGTCACATACAAGTGACCATACACCACTCGTATAACAGTCACATACAAGTAACCATACACCACTCGTATAAGTCACATACAAGTAACCATACACCACTCGTATAACAGTCACATACAAGTAATCATACACCACTCGTATAACAGTCACATACAAGTAACCATACACCACTCGTATAACAGTCACATACAAGTGACCATACACCACTCGTATAACAGTCACATACAAGTGACCATACACCACTCGTATAACAGTCACATACAAGTAATCATACACCACTCGTATAACAGTCACATACAAGTAACCATACACCACTCGTATAACAGTCACATACAAGTAACCATACACCACTCGTATAACAGTCACATACAAGTGACCATATACCACTCGTATAACAGTCACATACAAGTGACCATACACCACTCGTATAACAGTCACATACAAGTAATCATACACCACTCGTATAACAGTCACATACAAGTAACCATACACCACTCGTATAACAGTCACATACAAGTAATCATACACCACTCGTATAACAGTCACATACAAGTAACCATACACCACTCGTATAACAGTCACATACAAGTAACCATACACCACTCGTATAACAGTCACATACAAGTGACCATATACCACTCGTATAACAGTCACATACAAGTGACCATACACCACTCGTATAACAGTCACATACAAGTAATCATACACCACTCGTATAACAGTCACATACAAGTAACCATTCACCACTCGTATAACAGTCACATACAAGTAACCATACACCACTCGTATAACAGTCACATACAAGTAACCATACACCACTCGTATAACAGTCACATACAAGTAACCATTCACCACTCGTATAACAGTCACATACAAGTAACCATACACCACTCGTATAACAGTCACATACAAGTGACCATACACCACTCGTATAACAGTCACATGCAAGTGACCATACACCACTCGTATAACAGTCACATACAAGTAATCATACACCACTCGTATAACAGTCACATACAAGTAACCATACACCACTCGTATAACAGTCACATACAAGTAATCATACACCACTCGTATAACAGTCACATACAAGTAACCATACACCACTCGTATAACAGTCACATACAAGTAACCATACACCACTCGTATAACAGTCACATACAAGTGACCATATACCACTCGTATAACAGTCACATACAAGTGACCATACACCACTCGTATAACAGTCACATACAAGTAATCATACACCACTCGTATAACAGTCACATACAAGTAACCATACACCACTCGTATAACAGTCACATACAAGTAATCATACACCACTCGTATAACAGTCACATACAAGTAACCATACACCACTCGTATAACAGTCACATACAAGTAACCATACACCACTCGTATAACAGTCACATACAAGTGACCATATACCACTCGTATAACAGTCACATACAAGTGACCATACACCACTCGTATAACAGTCACATACAAGTAATCATACACCACTCGTATAACAGTCACATACAAGTAACCATTCACCACTCGTATAACAGTCACATACAAGTAACCATACACCACTCGTATAACAGTCACATACAAGTAACCATACACCACTCGTATAACAGTCACATACAAGTAACCATTCACCACTCGTATAACAGTCACATACAAGTAACCATACACCACTCGTATAACAGTCACATACAAGTGACCATACACCACTCGTATAACAGTCACATGCAAGTGACCATACACCACTCGTATAACAGTCACATACAAGTAATCATACACCACTCGTATAACAGTCACATACAAGTAACCATACACCACTCGTATAACAGTCACATACAGGTAACCATACACCACTCGTATAACAGTCACATACAAGTGATCATACACCACTCGTATAACAGTCACATACAGGTAACCAAACACCACTCGTATAACAGTCACATACAAGTGACCATACACCACTCGTATAACAGTCACATACAAGTAACCATACACCACTCGTATAACAGTCACATACAAGTAATCATACACCACTCGTATAACAGTCACATACAAGTAACCATACACCACTCGTATAACAGTCACATACAAGTGACCATACACCACTCGTATAACAGTCACATACAAGTAATCATACACCACTCGTATAACAGTCACATACAAGTGACCATACACCACTCGTATAACAGTCACATACAAGTAATCATACACCACTCGTATAACAGTCACATACAGGTAACCATACACCACTCGTATAACAGTCACATACAAGTAACCATACACCACTCGTATAACAGTCACATACAGGTAACCATACACCACTCGTATAACAGTCACATACAAGTAACCATACACCACTCGTATAACAGTCACATACAGGTAACCATACACCACTCGTATAACAGTCACATACAAGTAACCATACACCACTCGTATAACAGTCACATACAAGTGACCATACACCACTCATATAACAGTCACATACAAGTGACCATACACCACTCGTATAACAGTCACATACAAGTGACCATACACCACTCGTATAACAGTCACATACAAGTAACCATACACCACTCGTATAACAGTCACATACAAGTAACCATACACCACTCGTATAACAGTCACATACAAGTAACCATACACCACTCGTATAACAGTCACATACAAGTGACCATACACCACTCGTATAACAGTCACATACAAGTAACCATACACCACTCGTATAACAGTCACATACAAGTGATCATACACCACTCGTATAACAGTCACATACAAGTAATCATACACCACTCGTATAACAGTCACATACAAGTGATCATACACCACTCGTATAACAGTCACATACAAGTGACCATACACCACTCGTATAACAGTCACATACAAGTAATCATACACCACTCGTATAACAGTCACATGCAAGTGACCATACACCACTCGTATAACAGTCACATACAAGTGACCATACACCACTCGTATAACAGTCACATACAAGTAACCATACACCACTCGTATAACAGTCACATACAAGTAACCATACACCACTCGTATAACAGTCACATGCAAGTGACCATACACCACTCGTATAACAGTCACATACAAGTGACCATACACCACTCGTATAACAGTCACATGCAAGTGACCATACACCACTCGTATAACAGTCACATGCAAGTGACCATACACCACTCGTATAACAGTCACATACAAGTGACCATACACCACTCGTATAACAGTCACATACAAGTGACCATACACCACTCGTATAACAGTGACATACAAGTGACCATACACCACTCGTATAACAGTCACATACAAGTGACCATACACCACTCGTATAACAGTCACATACAAGTGATCATACACCACTCGTATAACAGTCACATACAAGTGACCATACACCACTCGTATAACAGTCACATACAAGTGACCATACACCACTCGTATAACAGTCACATACAAGTAACCATACACCACTCGTATAACAGTCACATACAAGTAATCATACACCACTCGTATAACAGTCACATACAAGTGACCATACACCACTCGTATAACAGTCACATACAAGTGACCATACACCACTCGTATAACAGTCACATACAAGTAACCATACACCACTCGTATAACAGTCACATACAAGTAACCATACACCACTCGTATAACAGTCACATGCAAGTGACCATACACCACTCGTATAGCAGTCACATACAAGTAATCATACACCACTCGTATAACAGTCACATACAAGTAATCATACACCACTCGTATAACAGTCACATACAAGTAACCATACACCACTCGTATAACAGTCACATACAAGTGACCATACACCACTCGTATAACAGTCACATACAAGTGACCATACACCACTCGTATAACAGTCACATACAAGTGACCATACACCACTCGTATAACAGTCACATACAAGTGACCATACACCACTCGTATAACAGTCACATACAAGTAACCATACACCACTCGTATAACAGTCACATACAAGTGACCATACACCACTCGTATAACAGTCACATACAGGTAACCATACACCACTCGTATAACAGTCACATACAAGTAATCATACACCACTCGTATAACAGTCACATATAAGTGACCATACACCACTCGTATAACAGTCACATACAAGTGACCATACACCACTCGTATAACAGTCACATACAAGTAACCATACACCACTCGTATAACAGTCACATACAAGTAACCATACACCACTCGTATAACAGTCACATACAAGTGACCATACACCACTCGTATAACAGTCACATACAAGTAACCATACACCACTCGTATAACAGTCACATACAAGTGACCATACACCACTCGTATAACAGTCACATACAAGTGACCATACACCACTCGTATAACAGTCACATACAAGTAATCATACACCACTCGTATAACAGTCACATACAAGTAACCATACACCACTCGTATAACAGTCACATACAAGTAACCATACACCACTCGTATAACAGTCACATACAAGTGACCATATACCACTCGTATAACAGTCACATACAAGTGACCATACACCACTCGTATAACAGTCACATACAAGTAATCATACACCACTCGTATAACAGTCACATACAAGTAACCATACACCACTCGTATAACAGTCACATACAAGTAATCATACACCACTCGTATAACAGTCACATACAAGTAACCATACACCACTCGTATAACAGTCACATACAAGTAACCATACACCACTCGTATAACAGTCACATACAAGTGACCATATACCACTCGTATAACAGTCACATACAAGTGACCATACACCACTCGTATAACAGTCACATACAAGTAATCATACACCACTCGTATAACAGTCACATACAAGTAACCATTCACCACTCGTATAACAGTCACATACAAGTAACCATACACCACTCGTATAACAGTCACATACAAGTAACCATACACCACTCGTATAACAGTCACATACAAGTAACCATTCACCACTCGTATAACAGTCACATACAAGTAACCATACACCACTCGTATAACAGTCACATACAAGTGACCATACACCACTCGTATAACAGTCACATGCAAGTGACCATACACCACTCGTATAACAGTCACATACAAGTAATCATACACCACTCGTATAACAGTCACATACAAGTAACCATACACCACTCGTATAACAGTCACATACAGGTAACCATACACCACTCGTATAACAGTCACATACAAGTGATCATACACCACTCGTATAACAGTCACATACAAGTAACCATACACCACTCGTATAACAGTCACATACAGGTAACCAAACACCACTCGTATAACAGTCACATACAAGTGACCATACACCACTCGTATAACAGTCACATACAAGTAACCATACACCACTCGTATAACAGTCACATATAAGTGACCATACACCACTCGTATAACAGTCACATACAAGTAACCATACACCACTCGTATAACAGTCACATACAAGTAACCATACACCACTCGTATAACAGTCACATACAAGTGACCATACACCACTCGTATAACAGTCACATACAAGTAATCATACACCACTCGTATAACAGTCACATACAAGTGACCATACACCACTCGTATAACAGTCACATACAAGTAATCATACACCACTCGTATAACAGTCACATACAGGTAACCATACACCACTCGTATAACAGTCACATACAAGTAACCATACACCACTCGTATAACAGTCACATACAGGTAACCATACACCACTCGTATAACAGTCACATACAAGTAACCATACACCACTCGTATAACAGTCACATACAGGTAACCATACACCACTCGTATAACAGTCACATACAAGTAACCATACACCACTCGTATAACAGTCACATACAAGTGACCATACACCACTCGTATAACAGTCACATACAAGTGACCATACACCACTCGTATAACAGTCACATACAAGTGACCATACACCACTCGTATAACAGTCACATACAAGTAACCATACACCACTCGTATAACAGTCACATACAAGTAACCATACACCACTCGTATAACAGTCACATACAAGTAACCATACACCACTCGTATAACAGTCACATACAAGTGACCATACACCACTCGTATAACAGTCACATACAAGTAACCATACACCACTCGTATAACAGTCACATACAAGTGATCATACACCACTCGTATAACAGTCACATACAAGTAATCATACACCACTCGTATAACAGTCACATACAAGTGATCATACACCACTCGTATAACAGTCACATACAAGTGACCATACACCACTCGTATAACAGTCACATACAAGTAATCATACACCACTCGTATAACAGTCACATGCAAGTGACCATACACCACTCGTATAACAGTCACATACAAGTGACCATACACCACTCGTATAACAGTCACATACAAGTAACCATACACCACTCGTATAACAGTCACATACAAGTAACCATACACCACTCGTATAACAGTCACATGCAAGTGACCATACACCACTCGTATAACAGTCACATACAAGTGACCATACACCACTCGTATAACAGTCACATGCAAGTGACCATACACCACTCGTATAACAGTCACATGCAAGTGACCATACACCACTCGTATAACAGTCACATACAAGTGATCATACACCACTCGTATAACAGTCACATACAAGTAATCATACACCACTCGTATAACAGTCACATACAAGTGATCATACACCACTCGTATAACAGTCACATACAAGTGACCATACACCACTCGTATAACAGTCACATACAAGTGATCATACACCACTCGTATAACAGTCACATACAAGTAATCATACACCACTCGTATAACAGTCACATACAAGTAATCATACACCACTCGTATAACAGTCACATACAAGTGATCATACACCACTCGTATAACAGTCACATACAAGTGACCATACACCACTCGTATAACAGTCACATACAAGTAATCATACACCACTCGTATAACAGTCACATGCAAGTGACCATACACCACTCGTATAACAGTCACATACAAGTGACCATACACCACTCGTATAACAGTCACATACAAGTAACCATACACCACTCGTATAACAGTCACATACAAGTAACCATACACCACTCGTATAACAGTCACATGCAAGTGACCATACACCACTCGTATAACAGTCACATACAAGTGACCATACACCACTCGTATAACAGTCACATGCAAGTGACCATACACCACTCGTATAACAGTCACATGCAAGTGACCATACACCACTCGTATAACAGTCACATACAAGTGACCATACACCACTCGTATAACAGTCACATACAAGTGACCATACACCACTCGTATAACAGTGACATACAAGTGACCATACACCACTCGTATAACAGTCACATACAAGTGACCATACACCACTCGTATAACAGTCACATACAAGTGATCATACACCACTCGTATAACAGTCACATACAAGTGACCATACACCACTCGTATAACAGTCACATACAAGTGACCATACACCACTCGTATAACAGTCACATACAAGTAACCATACACCACTCGTATAACAGTCACATACAAGTGACCATACACCACTCGTATAACAGTCACATACAAGTGACCATACACCACTCGTATAACAGTCACATACAAGTGACCATACACCACTCGTATAACAGTCACATACAAGTGACCATACACCACTCGTATAACAGTCACATACAAGTGACCATACACCACTCGTATAACATTCACATACAAGTGACCATACACCACTCGTATAACAGTCACATACAAGTGACCATACACCACTCGTATAACAGTCACATACAAGTAATCATACACCACTCGTATAACAGTCACATACAAGTAACCATACACCACTCGTATAACAGTCACATACAAGTGACCATACACCACTCGTATAACAGTCACATACAAGTAACCATACACCACTCGTATAACAGTCACATACAAGTGACCATACACCACTCGTATAACAGTCACATACAAGTGACCATACACCACTCGTATAACAGTCACATACAAGTGACCATACACCACTCGTATAACAGTCACATACAAGTGACCATACACCACTCGTATAACAGTCACATACAAGTGACCATATACCACTCGTATAACAGTCACATACAAGTGACCATACACCACTCGTATAACAGTCACATACAAGTGACCATACACCACTCGTATAACAGTCACATACAAGTGACCATATACCACTCGTATAACAGTCACATACAAGTGATCATACACCACTCGTATAACAGTCACATACAAGTGACCATACACCACTCGTATAACAGTCACATGCAAGTGACCATACACCACTCGTATAACAGTCACATACAAGTGACCATACACCACTCGTATAACAGTCACATACAAGTGACCATACACCACTCGTATAACAGTCACATACAAGTGACCATACACCACTCGTATAACAGTCACATACAAGTAATCATACACCACTCGTATAACAGTCACATACAAGTAATCATACACCACTCGTATAACAGTCACATACAAGTGACCATACACCACTCGTATAACAGTCACATACAAGTGACCATACACCACTCGTATAACAGTCACATACAAGTAACCATACACCACTCGTATAGTGCATATGTATATACTCGATCAACAACGACTACCAACCACCCCAGAGGTGGATCCGAATATTCATCAGAAATAAATGTTCATATGCAGTGGCATAAAAAACATCATGTGATTGCCACCTCTATGGTGGATCAGAATATTCAAATAATAATTAATAAATAGAATGGTCTCACCAAAAGATGGATTTCCATATAGAAGGCTGGGGGATTCACCGGGTCTATTTCAGCAGCGGGATCAATGGGTGGTACTATCCCTAGTTGTCCCTGGGGATCTGTGCTACCCTAATCCCCGTTACTCCCGCCCTTACAAGGGCGGTCCACAGCTGAAGCTATGAAATCGGGACCTGCACTTATCCCTTCAGCAGTTGTCCCCACGCGTTTCCTCCATTGGATTCATCAGGGGACCTATATGCTTTTTGTCCAAGGGAGCTGAACTACCGTGCTACAACTTTCACTTGCTTTGGCTAGAGTCAAGCCCTTGTACCGCCCATCGATCCCGCTGCGGCTGCTGAAATACACATGGCTCCTTCTCATGTGTTGGGTGGTCACCTGGGTGCAGACAAGACTCAGGAACGGACCCTCCAGAGATTCTTCTGGCCAGGTTGCTATAGAGAAATAGAGTTATTGTCGTTCCTGCCCCACATGCCTGATAACCTCCCCAGTGGCCCACTTCCGCAGTCCCCTAGTGCCCCTACCCATCATCGAGGTTCCATTCGAACGCATAGCAATGGATCTAGTGGGGCCTCTGGTCAAGTCCGCCCGAGGGGATCAGTATATCCTGGAGGTCCCAGCATCACCTTCCAATGCATTGGGTCATTTCTGCCCAGGGTCATGCTGCAGAGTTAGTTCGCCGTATGTATAAGGGGCAGATTTGGCTGTGATTAATCTTGCGGGGGTATTCACCAGTGTTAGGTAAAGGATATGACCCCATTATTCTATTTATAATGCTATTATATCAGTGGCCCGGCACCCTGCATACGGGGAGAAAGCATTAATTAGCTTACAGGTGTAATTTCTACTTTTCTTCGGTGTGTAGAGTATTCACCATCACAGACACTTTCTGCAGCCTGGGCGGTGTGACTTATTGGTTTGCATTATTGTGTATTTCATTCTATAACACTATAGGACGGTGTCTGGAGCAGCTGGCTCCTCAAGCACTGGTTTATGCCGCTATTTTTAATGGTGTTTTAAAATTCTTTTCTTGGTTTGTCCCTTATCTGTCTATGTGTCAGGAGATATTGAAATAAAATAAATTGATGTATTTTATACCTAAGGGATTCATTGTTCATTCTTCATTGATTATTTCAGGTGATCACTGTATAGTAGCATGTCCTATTCTTCTCTGTTTGACACTTAATGATACTTTATGGCGTGCAGCATGTAGATCCCAGTTATTAGATGGTACCCTCCTAAAGTGGTTGCAGCAGTACGGCCCTTGTCCGGGCATAGTGACAGCAGTACGGCCCTTGTCCGGGCATAGTGACAGCAGTACGGCCCTTGTCCGGGCATAGTGACAGCAGTACGGCCCTTGTCCGGGCATAGTGACAGCAGTACGGCCCTTGTCCGGGCATAGTGACAGCAGTACAGCCCTTGTCCGGGCATAGTGACAGCAGTGCAGCCCTTGTCCGGGCATAGTGACAGCAGTACGGCCCTTGTCCGGGCATAGTGACAGCAGTGCAGCCCTTGTCCGGGCATAGTGACAGCAGTACGGCCCTTGTCCAGGCATAGTGACAGCAGTACGGCCCTTGTCCGGGCACGGCGTCAGCAGTACGGCCCTTGTCCGGGCATGGTGACAGCAGTACGGCCCTTGTCCGGGCATAGTGACAGCAGTACGGCCCTTGTCCGGGCATAGTGACAGCAGTACGGCCCTTGTCCGGGCATAGTGACAGCAGTACGGCCCTTGTCCGGGCATAGTGACAGCAGTGCAGCCCTTGTCCGGGCATAGTGACAGCAGTACGGCCCTTGTCCGGGCATGGTGACAGCAGTGCAGCCCTTGTCCGGGCATAGTGACAGCAGTACGGCCCTTGTCCGGGCATAGTGACAGCAGTACGGCCCTTGTCCGGGCATAGTGACAGCAGTGCAGCCCTTGTCCGGGCATAGTGACAGCAGTACGGCCCTTGTCCGGGCATGGTGACAGCAGTACGGCCCTTGTGCGGGCATAGTGACAGCAGTGCAGCCCTTGTCCGGGCATAGTGACAGCAGTACGGCCCTTGTCCGGGCATGGTGACAGCAGTACGGCCCTTGTCCGGGCATAGTGACAGCAGTGCAGCCCTTGTCCGGGCATAGTGACAGCAGTACGGCCCTTGTCCGGGCATGGTGACAGCAGTACGGCCCTTGTGCGGGCATAGTGACAGCAGTGCAGCCCTTGTCCGGGCATAGTGACAGCAGTACGGCCCTTGTCCGGGAATGGTGACAGCAGTACGGCCCTTGTCCGGGCATAGTGACAGCAGTATGGCCCTTGTCCGGGCATGGTGACAGCAGTTCGGCCCTTGTCCGGGCATAGTGACAGCAGTACAGCCCTTGTCCGGGAATGGTGACAGCAGTACGGCCCTTGTCCGGGCACAGTGACGGCAGTACGACCCTTGTCCGGGCATGGTGACAGCAGTACGGCCCTTGTCCGGGCATGGTGACAGCAGTACGGCCCTTGTCCGGGCATGGTGACAGCAGTACGGCCCTTGCCTGGCATGGTGACAGCAGTACGGCCCTTGTCCGGGCAGAGTGACAGCAGTACGGCCCTTGTCCGGGCACGGTGACAGCAGTACGGCCCTTGTCCGGGCATATTGACAGCAGTACGGCCCTTGTCCGGGCATAGTGACAGCAGTACTTCCCTTGTCCGGGCAGAGTGACAGCAGTACGACCCTTGTCCGGGCACGGTGACAGCAGTACAGCCCTTGTCCGGGCCCAGTGACAGCAGTACGGCCCTTGTCCGGGCACAGTGACAGCAGTACGGCCCTTGTCCGGTCATAGTGACAGCAGTACGGCCCTTGTCCGGGCATAGTGACAGCAGTACGGCCCTTGTCCGGTCATAGTGACAGCAGTAGGGCCCTTGTCCGGGCATGGTGACAGCAGTACGGCCCTTGTCCGGGCATAGTGACAGCAGTACGGCCCTTGTCCGGTCATGGTGACAGCAGTACGGCCCTTGCCTGGCATGGTGACAGCAGTACGGCCCTTGTCCGGGCAGAGTGACAGCAGTACGGCCCTTGTCCGGGCACGGTGACAGCAGTACGGCCCTTGTCCGGGCATATTGACAGCAGTACGGCCCTTGTCCGGGCATAGTGACAGCAGTACTTCCCTTGTCCGGGCAGAGTGACAGCAGTACGACCCTTGTCCGGGCAGAGTGACAGCAGTACTTCCCTTGTCCGGGCATAGTGACAGCAGTACAGCCCTTGTCCGGGCCCAGTGACAGCAGTACGGCCCTTGTCCGGGCCCAGTGACAGCAGTACGGCCCTTGTCCGGGCACAGTGACAGCAGTACGGCCCATGTCCGGGCATAGTGACAGCAGTACGGCCCTTGTCCGGGCATAGTGACAGCAGTACGGCCCTTGTCTGGGCATAGTGACAGCAGTACAGCCCTTGTCTGGGCATAGTGACAGCAGTGCGGCCCTTGTCCGGGCACAGTGACAGCAGTACGGCCCTTGTCTGGGCATAGTGACAGCAGTACGGCCCTTGTCTGGGCATAGTGACAGCAGTACGGCCCGTGTCCGGGCACAGTGACAGCAGTACGGCCCTTGTCTGGGCATAGTGACAGCAGTACGGCCCTTGTCCGGGCATAGTGACAGCAGTACGGCCCTTGTCCGGGCATAGTGACAGCAGTACGGCCCTTGTCCGGGCATAGTGACAGCAGTACGGCCCTTGTCCGGGCATAGTGACAGCAGTACGGCCCTTGTCTGGGCATAGTGACAGCCGTACTGCCCTTGTCCGGGCATAGTGACAGCAGTACGGCCCTTGTGCGGGCATAGAGACAGCAGTACGGCCCTTGTCCGGGCATAGTGACAGCAGTACGGCCCTTGTCCGGGCATAGTGACAGCAGTACGGCCCTTGTCCGGGCATAGTGACAGCAGTACGGCCCTTGTGCGGGCATGGTGACAGCAGTACGGCCCTTGTCCGGGCATGGTGACAGCAGTACGGCCCTTGTCCGGGCATGGTGACAGCAAAAGGGCCCTTTTCCGGCATGGTGACAGCAGTACAACCCTTGTCCAGGCATAGTGACAGCAGTACGGCCCTTGTCCGGGCATAGTGACAGCAGTACGGCCCTTGTCCGGGCATAGTGACAGCAGTACGGCCCTTGTCCGGGCATGGTGACAGCAGTACGGCCCTTGTCCGGGCATGGTGACAGCAAAAGGGCCCTTGTCCGGGCATGGTGACAGCAGTACAACCCTTGTCCAGGCATAGTGACAGCAGTACGGCCCTTGTGCGGGCATAGTGACAGCAGTACGGCCCTTGTCCGGGCATGGTGACAGCAGTACGGCCCTTGTCCGGGCATGGTGACAGCAGTACGGCCCTTGTCCGGGCATGGTGACAGCAAAAGGGCCCTTGTCCGGGCATGGTGACAGCAAAAGGGCCCTTGTCCGGGCATGGTGACAGCAGTACAGCCCTTGTCCGGGCATAGTGACAGCGCTATACAGGGCCTTGGTGAGTGGTTACGATCATTTGCGGATTTATCAGCGAGTCGCACCAAGGATGGACGGTGTCAGTGGAGCTCTGCACGGGACATGTCTCCATCCTTGCCGGGCTCAGAGGGTCTGGATTTGTGACCCCCTCGTGGTTCCTCCTTTGCCCCCTTGTGTTCTCGTGTTTCAGGGTCACTGGCTTATTTACCTTTGATTTTTTTTAGATGGCTTGAAAGTCACCATGAAAAAGCCACTGATCTCGGTGGCGAGAGGCGCAGATGTGACGATCCCCTGCGAAATATCTGACTTCACCCTGGGCCGGATCATCACCGTCACCTGGAGCAGGTCCCAGAATGGAAATAAAAGTGAGGTGTACAGCTTCATACCGGGCCGAGCACAGGCCTTCCGAGAAGGAAGTCGCATGGAGGAGAGCGCCATCCAGAGAGGAGACGCCACACTGCACATCCCGCGGGCACAGTTCAGTGATGACGGAGAGTACACCTGTACTGTCATAGTGACCCCGGAGTCCAGGGAAGGGAGGAGCACCCTGCTGGTGTCAGGTGAGCCACGCATGGGCATGTGTGAATTCTTGTGTCGGGGGAGCCATGCGGGTGTCAGGGGAGCCATGTGTGAATTCTTGTGTCGGGGGAGCCATGCGGGTGTCAGAGGAGCCATGTGTGAATTCTTGTGTCGGGGGAGCCATGCGGGTGTCAGGGAAGCCATGTGTGAATTCTTGTGTCGGGGGAGCCATGCGGGTGTCAGGGGAGCCATGTGTGAATTCTTGTGTTGGGGGAGGCATGCAGGTGTCAGGGGAGCCATGTGTGAATTCTTGTGTCGGGGGAGCCATGCGGGTGTCAGAGGAGCCATGTGTGAATTCTTGTGTCGGGGGAGCCATGCGGGTGTCAGGGGAGCCATGTGTGAATTCTTGTGTCGGGGGAGCCATGCCGGTGTCAGGGAAGCCATGTGTGAATTCTTGTGTCAGGGGAGCCATGCGGGTGTCAGGGGAGCCATGTGTGAATTCTTGTGTCGGGGCAGCCACTTGGGTGTCAGGGGAGCCATGTGTGAATTCTTGTGTTGGCGGAGGCATGCAGGTGTCAGGGGAGCCATGTGTGAATTCTTGTGTTGGGGGAGGCATGCAGGTGTCAGGGGAGCCATGTGTGAATTCTTGTGTCGGGGGAGCCATGCGGGTGTCAGGGGAGCCATGTGTGAATTCTTGTGTCGGGGGAGCCATGCGGGTGTCAGAGGAGCCATGTGTGAATTCTTGTGTCGGGGGAGCCATGCGGGTGTCAGGGAAGCCATGTGTGAATTCTTGTGTCGGGGGAGCCATGCGGGTGTCAGGGGAGCCATGTGTGAATTCTTGTGTCGGGGCAGCCACTTGGGTGTCAGGGGAGCCATGTGTGAATTCTTGTGTTGGGGGAGGCATGCAGGTGTCAGGGGAGCCATATGTGAATTCTTGTGTTGGGGGAGGCATGCAGGTGTCAGGGGAGCCATGTGTGAATTCTTGTGTCGGGGGAGCCATGCGGGTGTCAGAGGAGCCATGTGTGAATTCTTGTGTCGGGGGAGCCATGCGGGTGTCAGGGGAGCCATGTGTGAATTCTTGTGTTGGGGGAGCCATGCGGGTGTCAGGGGAGCCATGTGTGAATTCTTGTGTCGGGGGAGCCATGCAGGTGTCAGGGGAGCTATGTGTGAATTCTTCTGTCGGGGGAGCCATGCGGGTGTCAGGGGAGCCATGTGTGAATTCTTGTGTCGGGGGAGCCATGCGGGTGTCAGGGGAGCCATGTGTGAATTCTTGTGTCGGGCGGAGCCATGCCGGTGTCAGGGGAGCCATGTGTGAATTCTTGTGTCGGGGGAGCCATGCGGGTGTCAGGGGAGCCATGTGTGAATTCTTGTGTAGGGGGAGCCATGCCGGTGTCACGGGAGCCATGTGTGAATTCTTGTGTCGGGGGAGCCATGCGGGTGTCAGGGGAGCCATGTGTGATTTATTGTGTCGGGGGGAGCCATGCGGGTGTCAGGGGAGCCATGTGTGAATTCTTGTGTCGGGGTAGCCATGCGGGTGTCAGGGGAGCCATGTGTGAATTCTTGTGTCGGGGGGAGCCATGCAGGTGTCAGGGGAGCCATGTGTGAATTCTTGTGTCGGGGGAGTCATGCCGGTGTCAGGGGAGCAATGTGTGAATTCTTGTGTCGGGGGAGCCATGCGGGTGTCAGGGGAGCAAAGTGTGAATTCTTGTGTCGGGGGAGCCATGCGGGTGTCAGGGGAGCCATGTGTGAATTCTTGTGTCGGGGGAGCCATGCGGGTGTCAGGGGAGCCATGTGTGAATTCTTGTGTCGGGGGAGCCATGCGGGTGTCAGGGGAGCCATGTGTGAATTCTTGTGTCGGGCGGAGCCATGCCGGTGTCAGGGGAGCCATGTGTGAATTCTTGTGTCGGGGGAGCCATGCGGGTGTCAGGGGAGCCATGTGTGAATTCTTGTGTAGGGGGAGCCATGCCGGTGTCACGGGAGCCATGTGTGAATTCTTGTGTCGGGGGAGCCATGCGGGTGTCAGGGGAGCCATGTGTGATTTATTGTGTCGGGGGGAGCCATGCGGGTGTCAGGGGAGCCATGTGTGAATTCTTGTGTCGGGGGGAGCCATGCAGATGTCAGGGGAGCAATATGTGAATTCTTGTGTCGGGGGGAGCCATGCAGGTGTCAGGGGAGCCATGTGTGAATTCTTGTGTCGGGGGGAGCCATGCGAGTGTCAGGGGAGCCATGTGTGAATTCTTGTGTCGGGGGGAGCCATGCGAGTGTCAGGGGAGCAATGTGTGAATTCTTGTGTCGGGGGGAGCCATGCAGGTGTCAGGGGAGCCATGTGTGAATTCTTGTGTCGGGGGGAGCCATGCGGGTGTCAGGGGAGCAATGTGTGAATTCTTGTGTCGGGGGAGCCATGCGGGTGTCAGGGGAGCCATGTGTGAATTCTTGTGTCGGGGGGAGCCATGCAGGTGTCAGGGGAGCCATGTGTGAATTCTTGTGTCGTGGGAGCCATGCCGGTGTCAGGGGAGCCATGTGTGAATTCTTGTGTCGGGGGGAGCCATGCGGGTGTCAGGGGAGCAATGCGTGAATTCTTGTATCGGGGGAGCCATGCGGGTGTCAGGGGAGCCATGTGTGAATTCTTGTGTCGGGGGAGCCATGCGGGTGTCAGGGGAGCTATGTGTGAATTCTTGTGTCGGGGGGAGCCATGCAGGTGTCAGGGGAGCCATGTGTGAATTCTTGTGTCGTGGGAGCCATGCCGGTGTCAGGGGAGCCATGTGTGAATTCTTGTGTCGGGGGGAGCCATGCGGGTATCAGGGGAGCAATGTGTGAATTCTTGTATCGGGGGAGCCATGCGGGTGTCAGGGGAGCCATGTGTGAATTCTTGTGTCGGGGGGAGCCATGCAGGTGTCAGGGGAGCCATGTGTGAATTCTTGTGTCGGGGGGAGCCATGCAGGTGTCAGGGGAGCCATGTGTGAATTCTTGTGTCGGGGGAGGCCATGCGGGTGTCAGGGGAGCCATGTGTGAATTCTTGTGTCGGGGGGAGCCATGCGGGTGTCAGGGGAGCCATGTGTGAATTCTTGTGTCGGGGGATCCATGCGGGTGTCAGGGGAGCCATGTGTGAATTCTTGTGTCGGGGGGAGCCATGCAGGTGTCAGGGGAGCCATGTGTGAATTCTTGTGTCGGGGGAGCCATGCGGGTGTCAGAGGAGCCATGTGTGAATTCTTGTGTCGGGGGAGCCATGCGGGTGTCAGGGGAGCCATGTGTGAATTCTTGTGTTGGGGGAGCCATGCAGGTGTCAGGGGAGCCATGTGTGAATTCTTGTGTCGGGGGAGCCATGCGGGTGTCAGGGGAGCCATGTGTGAATTCTTGTGTCGGGGGAGCCATGCAGGTGTCAGGGGAGCCATGTGTGAATTCTTGTGTCGGGGGAGCCATGCGGGTGTCAGGGGAGCCATGTGTGAATTCTTGTGTCGGGGGAGCCATGCGGGTGTCAGGGGAGCCATGTGTGAATTCTTTTGTCGGGGGGGGAGCCATGCAGGTGTCAGGGGAGCCATGTGTGAATTCTTGTGTCGGGGGAGCCATGCAGGTGTCAGGGGAGCCATGTGTGAATTCTTGTATCGGGGGAGCCATGCAGGTGTCAGGGGAGCCATGTGTGAATTCTTGTGTCGGGGGGGAGCCATGCAGGTGTCAGGGGAGCCATGTGTGAATTCTTGTATCGGGGGAGCCATGCAGGTGTCAGGGGAGCAATGTGTGAATTCTTGTGTCGGGGGAGCCATGCAGGTGTCAGGGGAGCCATGTGTGAATTCTTGTATCGGGGGAGCCATGCAGGTGTCAGGGGAGCCATGTGTGAATTCTTGTGTCGGGGGAGGCCATGCAGGTGTCAGGGGAGCCATGTGTGAATTCTTGTGTCGGGGGAGCCATGCAGGTGTCAGGGGAGCCATGTGTGAATTCTTGTGTCGGGGGGAGCCATGCGGGTGTCAGGGGAGCCATGTGTGAATTCTTGTGTCGGGGGAGCCATGCGGGTGTCAGGGGAGCCATGTGTGAATTCTTGTGTCGGGGGAGGCCATGCGGGTGTCAGGGGAGCAAGGTGTGAATTCTTGTGTCGGGGGAGGCCATGCGGGTGTCAGGGGAGCAAGGTGTGAATTCTTGTGTCGGGGGAGCCATGCAGGTGTCAGGGGAGCCATGTGTGAATTCTTGTGTCGGGGGAGGCCATGCGGGTGTCAGGGGAGTGTTTGCACTAATAATTGTGAAACTTGTATTATAAACCAGCTACATGGGTATCAGGGCTGAATTCTTATATCCTGACACGGCCCAAGCAGCGGCTCACGACAACCTCCTGCCTCCATTGGTAAAAGAACAAAGCAGTATACAAGAAGAAATGGAGGAGGAGGTAAAGGTGGCTGGGAATTTAGGAGGCAGCGATCATGTATACTCGGATTATGGATTACAAGAGGAGGAAGACCGGTGAGGACTCAGATTTTAAGGTTGGACTTCAGAAAGGCAGATTTTAATAAATTCAGAAAGAAGGTAGGAAAGGTCCAATAGCCGGATGCTCTAAAGGACAGAAATGGCCAAGAAGGATGGGAGATTTTGGTAAATGAAATTCTCACTGCACCATCAGTAACAATCCCGAAAAGAAGAAAGAACTGGAAGCATTTAAAGAGACCTGGATGGATGAACACAGAACTTAAAGGGGTTTTCTCATGAACCGTGCAGGAACATGGTCTGATCATACCACATCTCCTGGGCAGGGGAGGAAGCAAAAGAGTATACAGACATTACAGCCGGGGAGGACGCAGGAGAGTATACAGACATTACAGCAGGGGAGGACGCAGGAGAGTATACAGACATTACAGCAGGGGAGGACGCAGGAGAGTATACAGACATTACAGCAGGGGAGGATGCAGGAGAGTATACAGACATTACAGCAGGGGAGGACGCAGGAGAGTATACAGACATTACAGAAGGGGAGGACGCAGGAGAGCATACAGACAGGACAGCAGGGGAGGACGCAGGAGAGTATACAGACAATACAGCAGGGGAGGACGCAGGAGAGTATACAGACAGCACAGCAGGGGAGGACGCAGGAGAGTATACAGACATTACAGCAGGGGAGGACGCAGGAGAGTATACAGACATTACAGCAGGAGAGGACGCAGGAGAATATACAGACATTACAGCAGGGGAGGACATAGGAGAGTATACAGACATTACAGCAGGGGAGGAAGCAGGAGAGTATACAGACAGGACAGCAGGGGAGGACGCAGGAGAATATACAGACATTACAGCAGGGGAGGACCCAGGAGAATATACAGACATTACAGCAGGGGAGGACGCAGGAGAGCATACAGACAGGACAGCAGGGGAGGACGCAGGAGAGTATACAGACATTACAGCAGGGGAGGACGCAGGAGAGTATACAGACATTACAGCAGGCGAGGACGCAGGAGAGTATACAGACTTTACAGCAGAGGAGGACGCAGGAGAGTATACAGACATTACAGCAGGGGAGGACGCAGTAGAATATACAGATATTACAGCAGGGGAGGACGTAGGAGAGTATACAGACATTACAGCAGGGGAGGACGTAGGAGAGTATACAGACATTACAGCAGGGGAGGACGCAGGAGAGTGTACAGACATTACAGCAGGGGAGGACGCAGGAGAGTATACAGACATTAAAGCAGGGGAGGACGCAGGAGAGTATACAGACATTACAGCAGAGGGGTAAGCTGGAGAGTATACAGACATTACAGCAGAGGAAGACACAGAAGAGTATACAGACATTACAGCCAGGAGGACGCAGGAGAGTATACAGACATTACAGCCAGGAGGACGCAGGAGAGTATACAGACATTACAGCAGGGGAGGAAGCAAGAGAGTATACAGACATTACAGCAGGGGAGGATGCAGGAGAGTATACAGACAGGACAGCCGGGGAGGACGCAGGAGAGTATACAGACATTACAGCAGGGGAGGACGCAGGAGAGTATACAGACATTACAGCAGGGGAGGACGCAGGAGAGTATACAGACATTACAGCAGGTGAGGACGCAGGAGAGTATACAGACATTACAGCAGGGGAGGACGCAGGAGAGTATACAGACATAACAGCAGAGGAGGGCACAGGAGAGTATACAGACAATACAGCAGGTGAGGACGCAGGAGAGTATACAGACATTACAGCAGGGGAGGACGCAGGAGAGTATACAGACATTACAGCAGGGGAGGACGCAGGAGATTATACAGACATTACAGCAGGGGAGGACGCAGGAGAGTATACAGACATTACAGCAGGGGAGGACGCAGGAGATTATACAGACATTACAGCAGGGGAGGATGCAGGAGATTATACAGACAATACAGCAGGTGAGGACGCAGGAGAGTATACAGACATTACAGCAGGGGAGGAGGCAGGAGAGTATACAGACATTACAGCAGGCGAGGACGCAGGAGATTATACAGACATTACAGCAGGGGAGGACGCAGGAGAGTATACAGACATTACAGCAGGGGAGGACGCAGGAGAGTATACAGACATTACATCAGGGGAGGACGCAGGAGATTATACAGACAATAGAGCAGGTGAGGACGCAGGAGAGTATACAGACATTACAGCAGGGGAGGACGCAGGAGAGTATACAGACATTACAGCAGGGGAGGACGCAGGAGATTATACAGACATTACAGCAGGGGAGGACGCAGGAGAGTATACAGACATTACAGCAGGGGAGGAAGCAGGAGAGTATACAGACATTACAGCAGGGGAGGATGCAGGAGAGTATGCAGACAGGACAGCAGGGGAGGACGCAGGAGAATATATAGACATTACAGCAGGGGAGGACGCAGGAGAGTACACAGACATTACAGCAGGGGAGGACGCAGGAGAGAATACAGACAGGACAGCAGGGGAGGACACAGGAGAGTATACAGACATTACAGCAGGAGAGGACTCGGGAGAGTATACAAACATTACAGCAGGAGAGGATGCTGGAGAGTATACAGACATTACAGCAGGGGAGGACGCAGGAGAGTATACAGACATTACAGCAGGGGAGGACGCAGGAGAGTATACAGACATTACAGCAGGGGAGGAAGCAGGAGAGTATACAGACATTACAGCAGGGGAGGAAGCAGGAGAGTATACAGACAGGACAGCAGGGGAGGACGCAGGAGAATATATAGACATTACAGCAGGGGAGGACGCAGGAGAGTATACAGACATTACAGCAGGGGAGGACGCAGGAGAGTATACAGACATTACAGCAGGGGAGGACGCAGGAGAGTATACAGACATTACAGCAGGGGAGGACGCAGGAGAGTATACAGACAGGACAGCAGGGGAGGACTCGGGAGAGTATACAAACATTACAGCAGGAGAGGATGCTGGAGAGTATACAGAGAGGACAGCAGGGGAGGACGCAGGAGAGTATGCAGACATTACAGCAGGGGAGGACTCGGGAGAGTATACAAACATTACAGCAGGGGAGGACGCAGGAGAGTATACAGACATTACAGCAGGGGAGGACGCAGGAGAGTATACAGACATTACAGCAGGTGAGGACGCAGGAGAGTATACAGACATTACAGCAGGGGAGGACGCAGGAGAGTATACAGACATTACAGCAGGGGAGGATGTAGTAGAGTATACAGACATTACAGCAGGGGAGGACGCAGGAGAGTATACAGACATTACAGCAGGGGAGGACGCAGGAGAGTATACAGACATTACAGCAGGGGAGGAAGCAGGAGAGTATACAGACATTACAGCAGTGGAGGATGCAGGAGAGTATACAGACAGGACAGCAGGGGAGGACGCAGGAGAATATATAGACATTACAGAAGGGGAGGACGCAGGAGAGTATACAGACATTACAGCAGGGGAGGACGCAGGAGAGTATACAGACAGGACAGCAGGGGAGGACGCAGGAGAGTATACAGACATTACAGCAGGGGAGGATGCAGGAGAGTATACAGACATTACAGCAGGGGAGGATGCAGGAGAGTATACAGACAGGACAGCAGGGGAGGACGTAGGAGAATATATAGACATTACAGCAGGGGAGGACGCAGGAGAGTATACAGACATTACAGCAGGGGAGGACGCAGGAGAGTATACAGACATTACAGCAGGGGAGGACGCAGGAGAGTATACAGACATTACAGCAGGGGAGGATGCAGGAGAGTATACAGACAGGACAGCAGGGGAGGACGCAGGAGAGTATACAGACATTACAGCAGGAGAGGACTCGGGAGAGTATACAAACATTACAGCAGGAGAGGATGCTGGAGAGTATACAGACATTACAGCAGGGGAGGACGCAGGAGAGTATACAGACATTACAGCAAAGGAGGACGCAGGAGAGTATACAGACATTACAGCAGGGGAGGACGCAGGAGAGTATACAGACATTACAGCAGGGGAGGACGCTGGAGAGTATACAGACATCACAGCAGGGGAGGACGCAGGAGAGCATACAGACATTACAGCAGGTGAGGACGCAGGAGAGTATACAGACATTACAGCAGGGGAGGACGCAGGAGAGTATACAGACATTACAGCAGGGGAGGACGTAGTAGAGTATACAGACATTACAGCAGGGGAGGACGCAGGAGAGTATGCAGACATTACAGCAGGGGAGGACGCAGGAGAGGATACAGACATTACAGCAGGGGAGGAAGCAGGAGAGTATACAGACATTACAGCAGGGGAGGACGCGGGAGAGCATACAGACATTACAGCAGGAGAGGACGCAGGAGAGTATACAGACATTACAGCAGGAGAGGATTCGGGAGAGTATACAAACATTACAGCAGGAGAGGATGCTGGAGAGTATACAGACATTACAGCAGGGGAGGACGCAGGAGAGTATACAGACATTACAGCAGGGGAGGAAGCAGGAGAGTATACAGACATTACAGCAGGGGAGGATGCAGGAGAGTATACAGACAGGACAGCAGGGGAGGACGCAGGAGAGTATACAGACATTACAGCAGGGGAGGACGCAGGAGAGTATACAGACATTACAGCAGGGGAGGACGCAGGAGAGTATACAGACATTACAGCAGGGGAGGACGCAGGAGAGTATACAGACATTACAGCAGTGGAGGACGCAGGAGAGTATACAGACAGGACAGCAGGGGAGGACGCAGGAGAGTATACAGACATTACAGCAGGAGAGGACTCGGGAGAGTATACAAACATTACAGCAGGAGAGGATGCTGGAGAGTATACAGACATTACAGCAGGGGAGGACGCAGGAGAGTATACAGACATTACAGCAGGGGAGGACGCTGGAGAGCATACACACATTACAGCAGGTGAGGACGCAGGAGAGTATACAGACATTACAGCAGGGGAGGACGCAGGAGAGTATACAGACATTACAGCAGGGGAGGACGCAGGAGAGTATACAGACATTACAGCAGGGGAGGACGCAGGAGAGTATACAGACATCACAGCAGGGGAGGACGCAGGAGAGCATACAGACATTACAGCAGGTGAGGACGCAGGAGAGTATACAGACATTACAGCAGGGGAGGACGCAGGAGAGTATACAGACATTACAGCAGGGGAGGACGTAGTAGAGTATACAGACATTACCGCAGGGGAGGACGCAGGAGAGTATACAGACATTACTGCAGGGGAGGACGCAGGAGAGGATACAGACATTACAGCAGGGGAGGAAGCAGGAGAGTATACAGACATTGCAGCAGGGGAGGACGCAGGAGAGTATACAGACATTACAGCAGGGGAGGACGCAGGAGAGTATACAGACATTACAGCAGGGGAGGACGCGGGAGAGCATACAGACATTACAGCAGGAGAGGACGCTGGAGAGTATACAGACATTACAGCAGAGGAGGACGCAGGAGAGTATACAGACATTACAGCAGGGGAGGACGCAGGAGAGTATACAGACATTACAGCAGGGGAGGACGCAGGAGAGTATACAGACATTACAGCAGGGGAGGACGCAGGAGAGTATACAGACATTACAGCAGGGGAGGACGCAGGAGAGTATACAGACATTACAGCAGGGGAGGACGCAGGAGAGTATACAGACATTACAGCAAAGGAGGACGCAGGAGAGTATACAGACATCACAGCAGGGGAGGACGCAGGAGAATATACAGACATTACAGCAGGGGAGGAGGCAGGAGAGTATACAGACATTACAGCAGGGGAGGACGCAGGAGATTATACAGACAGGACAGCAGGGGATGGCGCGGGAGAGTATACAGACATTACAGCAGGGGAGGACGCTGGAGAGTATACAGACATTATAGCAGGGGAGGACGCAGGAGAGTATACAGACATTACAGCAGGAGAGGCACAGGAGAGTATACAGACATTACAGCAGGGGAGGACACAGGAGAGTATACAGACATTACAGCAGGGGAGGACACAGGGGAGTGTACAGACATTACAGCAGGGGAGGACGCAGGAGAGTATACAGACATTACAGCAGGGGAGGACACAGGAGAGTATACAGACATTACAGCAGGGGAGGACGCAGGAGAGTATACAGACAGGACAGCAGGGGAGGACGCAGGAGAGTATACAGACATTACAGCAGGAGAGGATGCAGGAGAGTATACAGACATTACAGCAGGGGAGGACGCAGGAGAGTATACAGACATTACAGCAGGGGAGGACGCAGGAGAGTATACAGACATTACAGCAGGGGAGGACGCAGGAGAGTATACAGACAGGACAGCAGGGGAGGACGCAGGAGAGTATACAGACATTACAGCAGGAGAGGACTCGGGAGAGTATACAAACATTACAGCAGGAGAGGATGCTGGAGAGTATACAGACATTACAGCAGGGGAGGACGCAGGAGAGTATACAGACATTACAGCAGGGGAGGACGCTGGAGAGCATACAGACATTACAGCAGGTGAGGACGCAGGAGAGTATACAGACATTACAGCAGGGGAGGACGCAGGAGAGTATACAGACATTACAGCAGGGGAGGACGCAGGAGAGTATACAGACATTACAGCAGGGGAGGACGCAGGAGAGTATACAGACATCACAGCAGGGGAGGACGCAGGAGAGCATACAGACATTACAGCAGGTGAGGATGCAGGAGAGTATACAGACATTACAGCAGGGGAGGACGCAGGAGAGTATACAGACATTACAGCAGGGGAGGACGTAGTAGAGTATACTGACATTACCGCAGGGGAGGACGCAGGAGAGTATACAGACATTACAGCAGGGGAGGACGCAGGAGAGGATACAGACATTACAGCAGGGGAGGAAGCAGGAGAGTATACAGACATTGCAGCAGGGGAGGACGCAGGAGAGTATACAGACATTACAGCAGGGGAGGACGCAGGAGAGTATACAGACATTACAGCAGGGGAGGACGCGGGAGAGCATACAGACATTACAGCAGGAGAGGACGCTGGAGAGTATACAGACATTACAGCAGAGGAGGACGCAGGAGAGTATACAGACATTACAGCAGGGGAGGACGCAGGAGAGTATACAGACATTACAGCAGGGGAGGACGCAGGAGAGTATACAGACATTACAGCAGGGGAGGACGCAGGAGAGTATACAGACATTACAGCAGGGGAGGACGCAGGAGAGTATACAGACATTACAGCAGGGGAGGACGCAGGAGAGTATACAGACATTACAGCAAAGGAGGACGCAGGAGAGTATACAGACATCACAGCAGGGGAGGACGCAGGAGAATATACAGACATTACAGCAGGGGAGGAGGCAGGAGAGTATACAGACATTACAGCAGGGGAGGACGCAGGAGATTATACAGACAGGACAGCAGGGGAGGGCGCGGGAGAGTATACAGACATTACAGCAGGGGAGGACGCTGGAGAGTATACAGACATTATAGCAGGGGAGGACGCAGGAGAGTATACAGACATTACAGCAGGAGAGGCACAGGAGAGTATACAGACATTACAGCAGGGGAGGACACAGGAGAGTATACAGACATTACAGCAGGGGAGGACACAGGGGAGTGTACAGACATTACAGCAGGGGAGGACGCAGGAGAGTATACAGACATTACAGCAGGGGAGGACACAGGAGAGTATACAGACATTACAGCAGGGGAGGACGCAGGAGAGTATACAGACAGGACAGCAGGGGAGGACGCAGGAGAGTATACAGACATTACAGCAGGAGAGGATGCAGGAGAGTATACAGACATTACAGCAGGGGAGGACACAGGGGAGTATACAGACATTACAGCAGGGGAGGACGCAGGAGAGTATACAGACATTACAGCAGGGGAGGACACAGGAGAGTATACAGACATTACAGCAGGGGAGGACGCAGGAGAGTATACAGACAGGACAGCAGGGGAGGACGCAGGAGAGTATACAGACATTACAGCAGGGGAGGACGCAGGAGAGTATACAGACATTACAGCAGCAGAGGATGCTGGAGAGTATACTGACATTACAGCAAGGGAGGACGCAGGAGAGTATACTGACATTACAGCCAGGAGGACGCAGGAAAGTATACAGACATTACAGCCAGGAGGACGCAGGAGAGTATACAGACAATACAGCAGGGGAGGAAGCAGGAGAGTATACAGACATTACAGCAGGGGAGGACGCACGAGAGTATACAGACATTACAGCAGGGGAGGACGCAGGAGAGTATACAGACATTACAGCAGGGGAGGATGCAGGAGAGGATACAGACATTACAGCAGGGGAGGACGCAGGAGAGTATACAGACATTACAGCAGGGGAGGACGCAGGAGAGTATACAGACATTACAGCAGGGGAGGATGCAGGAGAGGATACAGACATTACAACAGGTGAGGACGCAGGAGAGTATACAGACATTACAGCAGGGGAGGACGCAGGAGAGTATACAGACATTACAGCAGGGGAGGACGTAGTAGAGTATACAGACATTACAGCAGGGGAAGACGCAGGAGAGTATACAGACATTACAGCAGGGGAGGACGCAGGAGAGTATACAGACATTACAGCAGGGGAGGACGCAGGAGAGTATACAGACATTACAGCAGGGGAGGATGCAGGAGAGTATACAGACATTACAGCAGGGGAGGACGCAGGAGAGTATACAGACATTACAGCAGGGGAGGAAGCAGGAGAGTATACAGACATTACAGCAGGGGAGGACGCAGGAGAGTATACAGACATTACAGCAGGGGAGGACGCAGGAGAGTATACAGACATTACAGCAGGGGAGGATGCAGGAGAGGATACAGACATTACAGCAGGGGAGGAAGCAGGAGAGTATACAGACATTACAGCAGGGGAGGACGCAGGAGAGTATACAGACATTACAGCAGGGGAGGATGCAGGAGAGGATACAGACATTACAGCAGGGGAGGAAGCAGGAGAGTATACAGACATTACAGCCAGGAGGACGCATGAGAGTATACAGACATTACAGCAGGGGAGGACGCAGGAGAGTATACAGACATTACAGCAGGGGAGGACGCAGGAGAGTATACAGACATTACAGCAGGGGAGGACGCAGGAGAGTATACAGACATTACAGCAGGGGAGGATGCAGGAGAGGATACAGACATTACAGCAGGTGAGGACGCAGGACAGTATACAGACATTACAGCAGGGGAGGACGCAGGAGAGTATACAGACATTACAGCAGGGGAGGACGTAGTAGAGTATACAGACATTACAGCAGGGGAAGACGCAGGAGAGTATACAGACATTACAGCAGGGGAGGACGCAGGAGAGTATACAGACATTACAGCAGGAGAGGACACTGGAGAGTATACAGACATTACAGCAGGAGAGGACGCTGGAGAGTATACAGACATTACAGCAGGGGAGGACACAGGAGAGTATACAGACATTACAGCAGGGGAGGACACAGGAGAGTATATAGACATTACAGCAGGGGAGGACACAGGGGAGTATACAGACATTACAGCAGGGGAGGACGCAGGAGAGTATACAGACATTACAGCAGGTGAGGACGCAGGAGAGTATACAGACATTACAGCAGGGGAGGACGCAGGAGAGTATACAGACATTACAGCAGGGGAGGATGTAGTAGAGTATACAGACATTACAGCAGGGGAGGACGCAGGAGAGTATACAGACATTACAGCAGGGGAGGACGCAGGAGAGTATACAGACATTACAGCAGGGGAGGAAGCAGGAGAGTATACAGACATTACAGCAGTGGAGGATGCAGGAGAGTATACAGACAGGACAGCAGGGGAGGACGCAGGAGAATATATAGACATTACAGAAGGGGAGGACGCAGGAGAGTATACAGACATTACAGCAGGGGAGGACGCAGGAGAGTATACAGACAGGACAGCAGGGGAGGACGCAGGAGAGTATACAGACATTACAGCAGGGGAGGATGCAGGAGAGTATACAGACATTACAGCAGGGGAGGATGCAGGAGAGTATACAGACAGGACAGCAGGGGAGGACGTAGGAGAATATATAGACATTACAGCAGGGGAGGACGCAGGAGAGTATACAGACATTACAGCAGGGGAGGACGCAGGAGAGTATACAGACATTACAGCAGGGGAGGACGCAGGAGAGTATACAGACATTACAGCAGGGGAGGATGCAGGAGAGTATACAGACAGGACAGCAGGGGAGGACGCAGGAGAGTATACAGACATTACAGCAGGAGAGGACTCGGGAGAGTATACAAACATTACAGCAGGAGAGGATGCTGGAGAGTATACAGACATTACAGCAGGGGAGGACGCAGGAGAGTATACAGACATTACAGCAAAGGAGGACGCAGGAGAGTATACAGACATTACAGCAGGGGAGGACGCAGGAGAGTATACAGACATTACAGCAGGGGAGGACGCTGGAGAGTATACAGACATCACAGCAGGGGAGGACGCAGGAGAGCATACAGACATTACAGCAGGTGAGGACGCAGGAGAATATACAGACATTACAGCAGGGGAGGACGCAGGAGAGTATACAGACATTACAGCAGGGGAGGACGTAGTAGAGTATACAGACATTACAGCAGGGGAGGACGCAGGAGAGTATGCAGACATTACAGCAGGGGAGGACGCAGGAGAGGATACAGACATTACAGCAGGGGAGGAAGCAGGAGAGTATACAGACATTACAGCAGGGGAGGACGCGGGAGAGCATACAGACATTACAGCAGGAGAGGACGCAGGAGAGTATACAGACATTACAGCAGGAGAGGATTCGGGAGAGTATACAAACATTACAGCAGGAGAGGATGCTGGAGAGTATACAGACATTACAGCAGGGGAGGACGCAGGAGAGTATACAGACATTACAGCAGGGGAGGAAGCAGGAGAGTATACAGACATTACAGCAGGGGAGGATGCAGGAGAGTATACAGACAGGACAGCAGGGGAGGACGCAGGAGAGTATACAGACATTACAGCAGGGGAGGACGCAGGAGAGTATACAGACATTACAGCAGGGGAGGACGCAGGAGAGTATACAGACATTACAGCAGGGGAGGACGCAGGAGAGTATACAGACATTACAGCAGGGGAGGACGCAGGAGAGTATACAGACAGGACAGCAGGGGAGGACGCAGGAGAGTATACAGACATTACAGCAGGAGAGGACTCGGGAGAGTATACAAACATTACAGCAGGAGAGGATGCTGGAGAGTATACAGACATTACAGCAGGGGAGGACGCAGGAGAGTATACAGACATTACAGCAGGGGAGGACGCTGGAGAGCATACAGACATTACAGCAGGTGAGGACGCAGGAGAGTATACAGACATTACAGCAGGGGAGGATGCAGGAGAGTATACAGACATTACAGCAGGGGAGGACGCAGGAGAGTATACAGACATCACAGCAGGGGAGGACGCAGGAGAGCATACAGACATTACAGCAGGTGAGGACGCAGGAGAGTATACAGACATTACAGCAGGGGAGGACGCAGGAGAGTATACAGACATTACAGCAGGGGAGGACGTAGTAGAGTATACAGACATTACCGCAGGGGAGGACGCAGGAGAGTATACAGACATTACAGCAGGGGAGGACGCAGGAGAGGATACAGACATTACAGCAGGGGAGGAAGCAGGAGAGTATACAGACATTGCAGCAGGGGAGGACGCAGGAGAGTATACAGACATTACAGCAGGGGAGGACGCAGGAGAGTATACAGACATTACAGCAGGGGAGGGCGCGGGAGAGCATACAGACATTACAGCAGGAGAGGACGCTGGAGAGTATACAGACATTACAGCAGAGGAGGACGCAGGAGAGTATACAGACATTACAGCAGGGGAGGACGCAGGAGAGTATACAGACATTACAGCAGGGGAGGACGCAGGAGAGTATACAGACATTACAGCAGGGGAGGACGCAGGAGAGTATACAGACATTACAGCAGGGGAGGACGCAGGAGAGTATACAGACATTACAGCAGGGGAGGACGCAGGAGAGTATACAGACATTACAGCAAAGGAGGACGCAGGAGAGTATACAGACATCACAGCAGGGGAGGACGCAGGAGAATATACAGACATTACAGCAGGGGAGGAGGCAGGAGAGTATACAGACATTACAGCAGGGGAGGACGCAGGAGATTATACAGACAGGACAGCAGGGGAGGGCGCGGGAGAGTATACAGACATTACAGCAGGGGAGGACGCTGGAGAGTATACAGACATTATAGCAGGGGAGGACGCATGAGAGTATACAGACATTACAGCAGGAGAGGCACAGGAGAGTATACAGACATTACAGCAGGGGAGGACACAGGAGAGTATACAGACATTACAGCAGGGGAGGACACAGGGGAGTGTACAGACATTACAGCAGGGGAGGACGCAGGAGAGTATACAGACATTACAGCAGGGGAGGACACAGGAGAGTATACAGACATTACAGCAGGGGAGGACGCAGGAGAGTATACAGACAGGACAGCAGGGGAGGACGCAGGAGAGTATACAGACATTACAGCAGGAGAGGATGCAGGAGAGTATACAGACATTACAGCAGGGGAGGACACAGGGGAGTATACAGACATTACAGCAGGGGAGGACGCAGGAGAGTATACAGACATTACAGCAGGGGAGGACACAGGAGAGTATACAGACATTACAGCAGGGGAGGACGCAGGAGAGTATACAGACAGGACAGCAGGGGAGGACGCAGGAGAGTATACAGACATTACAGCAGGGGAGGACGCAGGAGAGTATACAGACATTACAGCAGCAGAGGATGCTGGAGAGTATACTGACATTACAGCAAGGGAGGACGCAGGAGAGTATACTGACATTACAGCCAGGAGGACGCAGGAAAGTATACAGACATTACAGCCAGGAGGACGCAGGAGAGTATACAGACAATACAGCAGGGGAGGAAGCAGGAGAGTATACAGACATTACAGCAGGGGAGGACGCACGAGAGTATACAGACATTACAGCAGGGGAGGACGCAGGAGAGTATACAGACATTACAGCAGGGGAGGATGCAGGAGAGGATACAGACATTACAGCAGGGGAGGACGCAGGAGAGTATACAGACATTACAGCAGGGGAGGACGCAGGAGAGTATACAGACATTACAGCAGGGGAGGATGCAGGAGAGGATACAGACATTACAACAGGTGAGGACGCAGGAGAGTATACAGACATTACAGCAGGGGAGGACGCAGGAGAGTATACAGACATTACAGCAGGGGAGGACGTAGTAGAGTATACAGACATTACAGCAGGGGAAGACGCAGGAGAGTATACAGACATTACAGCAGGGGAGGACGCAGGAGAGTATACAGACATTACAGCAGGGGAGGACGCAGGAGAGTATACAGACATTACAGCAGGGGAGGATGCAGGAGAGTATACAGACATTACAGCAGGGGAGGACGCAGGAGAGTATACAGACATTACAGCAGGGGAGGAAGCAGGAGAGTATACAGACATTACAGCAGGGGAGGACGCAGGAGAGTATACAGACATTACAGCAGGGGAGGACGCAGGAGAGTATACAGACATTACAGCAGGGGAGGATGCAGGAGAGGATACAGACATTACAGCAGGGGAGGAAGCAGGAGAGTATACAGACATTACAGCAGGGGAGGACGCAGGAGAGTATACAGACATTACAGCAGGAGAGGACACTGGAGAGTATACAGACATTACAGCATGAGAGGACGCTGGAGAGTATACAGACATTACAGCAGGGGAGGACACAGGAGAGTATACAGACATTACAGCAGGGGAGGACACAGGAGAGTATATAGACATTACAGCAGGGGAGGACACAGGGGAGTATACAGACATTACAGCAGGGGAGGACGCAGGAGAGTATACAGACATTACAGCAGCAGAGGATGCTGGAGAGTATACTGACATTACAGCAAGGGAGGACGCAGGAGAGTATACTGACATTACAGCCAGGAGGACGCAGGAAAGTATACAGACATTACAGCAGGAGAGGACGCAGGAGAGTATACAGACATTACAGCAGGGGAGGACGTAGTAGAGTATACAGACATTACAGCCAGGAGGACGCAGGAGAGTATACAGACATTACAGCAGGGGAGGAAGCAGGAGAGTATACAGACATTACAGCAGGGGAGGACGCAGGAGAGTATACAGACATTACAGCAGGTGAGGACGCAGGAGAGTATACAGACATTACAGCAGGGGAGGACGTAGTAGAGTATACAGACATTACAGCAGGGGAGGACGCAGGAGAGTATACAGACATTACAGCAGGGGAGGATGCAGGAGAGGATACAGACATTCCAGCAGGTGAGGACGCAGGAGAGTATACAGACATTACAGCAGGTGAGGACGCAGGAGGGTATACAGACATTACAGCAGGGGAGGACGTAGTAGAGTATACAGACATTACAGCAGGGGAGGACGCAGGAGAGTATACAGACATTACAGCAGGGGAGGACGCAGGAGAGTATACAGACATTACAGCAGGAGAGGACGCTGGAGAGCATACAGACATTACAGCAGGAGAGGACGCTGGAGAGCATACAGACATTACAGCAGAGGAGGACGCAGGAGAGTATACAGACATTACAGCCGGGGAGGACGCAGGAGAGTATACAGACATTACAGCAGGGGAGGACGCAGGAGAGTATACAGACATTACAGCAGTGGAGGACGCAGGAGAGTATACAGACATTACAGCAGGGGAGGACGCAGGAGAGTATACAGACATTACAGCAGGGGAGGACGCAGGAGAGTATACAGACATTACAGCAAAGGAGGACGCAGGAGAGTATACAGACATTACAGCAGGGGAGGACGCAGGAGAGTATACAGACATTACAGCAAAGGAGGACGCAGGAGAGTATACAGACATTACAGCAGGGGAGGACGCGGGAGAGTATACAGACATTACAGCAGGGGAGGACGCGGGAGAGTATACAGACATTACAGCAGGGGAGGACGCGGGAGAGTATACAGACATTACAGCAGGGGAGGACGCGGGAGAGTATACAGACATTACAGCAGGCGAGGACGCGGGAGAGTATACAGACATTACAGCAGGGGAGGACGCGGGAGAGTATACAGACATTACATCAGGGGAGGACGCGGGAGAGTATACAGACATTAAAGCAGGGGAGGACGCGGGAGAGTATACAGACATTACAGCAGGGGAGGACGCGGGAGAGTATACAGACATTACAGCAGGGGACGACGCGGGAGAGTATACAGACATTACAGCAGGGGAGGACGCGGGAGAGTATACAGACATTACAGCAGGGGAGGACGCGGGAGAGTATACAGACATTACAGCAGGGAAGGACGCAGGAGAGTATACAGACATTACAGCAGGCGAGGACGCGGGAGAGTATACAGACATTACAGCAGGGGAGGACGCAGGAGAGTATACAGACATTACAGCAGGTGAGGAAGCAAGAGAGTATACATACATTACAGCAGGGGAGGATGCGGGAGAATATATAGACATTACAGCAGGGGAGGACACAGGAGAATATACAGACATTACAGCAGGGGAGGACGCAGGAGTGCATACAGACATTACAGCAGGGGATGACGCAGGAGAGTATACAGACATTACAGCAGGGGAGGACGCAGGAGAGTATACAGACATTACAGCAAAGGAGGACACAGGAGAGTATACAGACATTACAGCAGAGGAGGACGCAGGAGAGTATACAGACATTACAGCAGGGGAGGACGCAGGAGAGTATACAGACATTACAGCAGGGGAGGACGCAGGAGAGTATACAGACAGCACAGCAGGGGAGGACACAGGAGAGTATACAGACATTACAGCAGGGGAGGACGCAGGAGAGTATACAGACATTACAACAGGTGAGGACGCAGGAGAGTATACAGACATTACAGCAGGGAAGGACGCAGGAGAGTATACAGACATTACAGCAAAGGAGGACGCAGGAGAGTATACAGACATCACAGCAGGGGAGGACGCAGGAGAGTATACAGACATTACAGCAGGGGAGGATGCAGGAGAGTATACAGACATTACAGCAGGGGAGGACACAGGAGAGTATACAGACATTACAGCAGGAGAGGACGCAGGAGAGTATACAGACATTACAGCAGGGGAGGACGCAGGAGAGTATACAGACAATACAGCAGGGGAGGACGCAGGAGAGTATACAGACAGCACAGCAGGGGAGGACGCAGGAGAGTATACAGACATTACAGCATGGGAGGACGCAGGAGAGTATACAGACATTACAGCAGGTGAGGACGCAGGAGAGTATACAGACATTACAGCAGGGGAGGACGCAGGAGAGTATACAGACATTACAGCAAAGGAGGACGCAGGAGAGTATACAGACATCACAGCAGGGGAGGACGCAGGAGAGTATACAGACATTACAGCAGGGGAGGACGCTGGAGAGTATACAGACATTATAGCAGGGGAGGAAGCAGGAGAGTATACAGACATTACAGCAGGAGAGGCACAGGAGAGTATACAGACATTACAGCAGGGGAGGACATAGGAGAGTATACAGACATTACAGCAGGGGAGGACACAGGGGAGTATACAGACATTACAGCAGGGGAGGACGCAGGAGAGTATACAGACAGGACAGCAGGGGAGGACGCAGGAGAGTATACAGACATTACAGCAGCAGAGGATGCTGGAGAGTATACTGACATTACAGCAAGGGAGGACGCAGGAAAGTATACAGACATTACAGCCAGGAGGACGCAGGAAAGTATACAGACATTACAGCCAGGAGGACGCAGGAGAGTATACAGACATTACAGCAGGGGAGGAAGCAGGAGAGTATACAGACATTACAGCAGGGGAGGACGCAGGAGAGTATACAGACATTACAGCAGGGGAGGACGCAGGAGAGGATACAGACATTACAGCAGGTGAGGACGCAGGAGAGTATAAAGACAGTACAGCAGGTGAGGACGCAGGAGAGTATACAGACATTACAGCAGGGGAGGACGCGGGAGAGTATACAGACATTACAGCAGGGGAGGACGCGGGAGAGTATACAGACATTACAGCAGGGGAGGACGCGGGAGAGTATACAGACATTACAGCAGGCGAGGACGCGGGAGAGTATACAGACATTACAGAAGGGGAGGACGCGGGAGGGTATACAGACATTACAGCAGGGGAGGACGCGGGAGAGTATACAGACATTACAGCAGGGGAGGACGCGGGAGAGTATACAGACATTACAGCAGGGGAGGACGCGGGAGATTATACAGACATTACAGCAGGGGAGGACGCGGGAGAGTATACAGACATTACAGCAGGGGAGGACGCAGGAGAGTATACAGACATTACAGCAGGGGAGGACGCAGGAGAGTATACAGACATTACAGCAGGGGAGGACGCAGGAGAGTATACAGACATTACAGCAGGGGAGGACGCAGGAGAGTATACAGACATTACAGCAGGCGAGGACGCGGGAGAGTATACAGACATTACAGCAGGGGAGGACGCAGGAGAGTATACCGACATTACAGCAAAGGAGGACGCAGGAGAGTATACAAACATTACAGCAAAGAAGGACGCAGGAGAGTATACAGACATTACAGCAGAGGAGGACGCAGGAGAGTATACAGACATTACAGCAGGGGAGGACGCAGGAGAGTATACAGACATTACAGCAGGTGAGGACGCAGGAGAGTATACAGACATTACAGCCGGGGAGGATGCAGGAGAGTATACAGACATTACAGCAGGGGAGGACGCGGGAGAATATACAGACATTACAGCAGGGGAGGACACAGGAGAGTATACAGACATTACAGCAGGGGAGGACGCAGGAGAGTATACAGACATTACAGCAGGGGAGGACGCAGGAGAGTATACAGACATTACAGCAAAGGAGGACACAGCAGAGTATACAGACATTACAGCAGGGGAGGACGCAGGAGAGTATACAGACATTACAGCAGGGGAGGACGCAGGAGAGTATACAGACATTACAGCAGGGGAGGACGCAGGAGAGTATACAGACATTACAGCAGAGGAGGACGCAGGAGAGTATACAGACATTAGAGCAGGGGAGGACGCAGGAGAGTATACAGACATTACAGCCGGGGAGGACGCAGGAGAGTATACCGACAATACAGCAGGAGAGGACTCAGGAGAGTATACAGACATTACAGCAGGGGAGGACGCAGGAGAGTATACAGACATTAGAGCAGGGGAGGACGCAGGAGAGTATACAGACATTACAGCAGGGGAGGACGCAGGAGAGTATACAGACATTACAGCAGGGGAGGATGCAGGAGAGTATACAGACATTACAGCAGGGGAGGACGCAGGAGAGTATACAGACATTACAGCAGGGGAGGACGCAGGAGAGTATACAGACATTACAGCAGGGGAGGATGCAGGAGAGTATACAGACATTACAGCAGGGGAGGACGCAGGAGAGTATACAGACATTACAGCAAAGGAGGACGCAGGAGAGTGTACAGACATTACAGCAGGGGAGGATGCAGGAGAGTATACAGACATTACAGCAGGGGAGGACGCAGGAGAGAATACAGACATTACAGCAGGGGAGGACACAGGAGAGTATACAAAGATTAAAGCAGGGTAGGGCGCGGGAGAGTATACAGACATTACAGCAGGCGAGGACGCGGGAGAGTATACAGACATTACAGCAGGGGAGGACGCAGGAGAGTATACAGACATTACAGCAAAGGAGGACGCAGGAGAGTATACAGACATTACAGCAAAGGAGGACGCAGGAGAGTATGCAGACATTACAGCAGGGGAGGACGTGGGAGAGTATACAGACATTACAGCAGGGGAGGACGCGGGAGAGTATACAGACATTACAGCAGGAGAGGACGCAGGAGAGTATACAGACATTACAGCAGGGGAGGACGCGGGAGAGTATACAGACATTACAGCAGGGGAGGACGCGGGAGAGTATACAGACATTACAGCAGGCGAGGACGCGGGAGAGTACACAGACATTACAGCAGGGGAGGACGCAGGAGAGTATACAGACATTACAGCAGGTGAGGACGCAGGAGAGTATACAGACATTACAGCAGGGGAGGACACAGGAGAGTATACAGACATTACAGCAGGGGAGGACGCAGGAGAGTATACAGACATTACAACAGGGGAGGACGCAGGAGAGTATACAGACATAACAGCAAAGGAGGACACAGCAGAGTATACAGACATTACAGCAGGGGAGGACGCAGGAGAGTATACAGACATTACAGCAGGGGAGGACGCAGGAGAGTATACAGACATTACAGCAGGGGAGGACGCAGGAGAGTATACAGACATTACAGCAGGTGAGGACGCAGGAGAGTATACAGACATTACAGCAGGGGAGGACGTAGTAGAGTATACAGACATTACAGCAGGGGAGGACGCAGGAGAGTATACAGACATTACAGCAGGGGAGGATGCAGGAGAGGATACAGACATTCCAGCAGGTGAGGACGCAGGAGAGTATACAGACATTACAGCAGGTGAGGACGCAGGAGGGTATACAGACATTACAGCAGGGGAGGACGTAGTAGAGTATACAGACATTACAGCAGGGGAGGACGCAGGAGAGTATACAGACATTACAGCAGGGGAGGACGCAGGAGAGTATACAGACATTACAGCAGGAGAGGACGCTGGAGAGCATACAGACATTACAGCAGGAGAGGACGCTGGAGAGCATACAGACATTACAGCAGAGGAGGACGCAGGAGAGTATACAGACATTACAGCCGGGGAGGACGCAGGAGAGTATACAGACATTACAGCAGGGGAGGACGCAGGAGAGTATACAGACATTACAGCAGTGGAGGACGCAGGAGAGTATACAGACATTACAGCAGGGGAGGACGCAGGAGAGTATACAGACATTACAGCAGGGGAGGACGCAGGAGAGTATACAGACATTACAGCAAAGGAGGACGCAGGAGAGTATACAGACATTACAGCAGGGGAGGACGCAGGAGAGTATACAGACATTACAGCAAAGGAGGACGCAGGAGAGTATACAGACATTACAGCAGGGGAGGACGCGGGAGAGTATACAGACATTACAGCAGGGGAGGACGCAGGAGAGTATACAGACATTACAGCAGGGGAGGACGCGGGAGAGTATACAGACATTACAGCAGGGGAGGACGCGGGAGAGTATACAGACATTACAGCAGGCGAGGACGCGGGAGAGTATACAGACATTACAGCAGGGGAGGACGCGGGAGAGTATACAGACATTACATCAGGGGAGGACGCGGGAGAGTATACAGACATTAAAGCAGGGGAGGACGCGGGAGAGTATACAGACATTACAGCAGGGGAGGACGCGGGAGAGTATACAGACATTACAGCAGGGGACGACGCGGGAGAGTATACAGACATTACAGCAGGGGAGGACGCGGGAGAGTATACAGACATTACAGCAGGGGAGGACGCGGGAGAGTATACAGACATTACAGCAGGGAAGGACGCAGGAGAGTATACAGACATTACAGCAGGCGAGGACGCGGGAGAGTATACAGACATTACAGCAGGGGAGGACGCAGGAGAGTATACAGACATTACAGCAGGTGAGGAAGCAAGAGAGTATACATACATTACAGCAGGGGAGGATGCGGGAGAATATATAGACATTACAGCAGGGGAGGACACAGGAGAATATACAGACATTACAGCAGGGGAGGACGCAGGAGTGCATACAGACATTACAGCAGGGGATGACGCAGGAGAGTATACAGACATTACAGCAGGGGAGGACGCAGGAGAGTATACAGACATTACAGCAAAGGAGGACACAGGAGAGTATACAGACATTACAGCAGAGGAGGACGCAGGAGAGTATACAGACTTTACAGCAGGGGAGGACGCAGGAGAGTATACAGACATTACAGCAGGGGAGGACGCAGGAGAGTATACAGACAGCACAGCAGGGGAGGACACAGGAGAGTATACAGACATTACAGCAGGGGAGGACGCAGGAGAGTATACAGACATTACAACAGGTGAGGACGCAGGAGAGTATACAGACATTACAGCAGGGAAGGACGCAGGAGAGTATACAGACATTACAGCAAAGGAGGACGCAGGAGAGTATACAGACATCACAGCAGGGGAGGACGCAGGAGAGTATACAGACATTACAGCAGGGGAGGACGCAGGAGAGTATACAGACATTACAGCAGGGGAGGACACAGGAGAGTATACAGACATTACAGCAGGAGAGGACGCAGGAGAGTATACAGACATTACAGCAGGGGAGGACGCAGGAGAGTATACAGACAATACAGCAGGGGAGGACGCAGGAGAGTATACAGACAGCACAGCAGGGGAGGACGCTGGAGAGTATACAGACATTACAGCATGGGAGGACGCAGGAGAGTATACAGACATTACAGCAGGTGAGGACGCAGGAGAGTATACAGACATTACAGCAGGGGAGGACGCAGGAGAGTATACAGACATTACAGCAAAGGAGGACGCAGGAGAGTATACAGACATCACAGCAGGGGAGGACGCAGGAGAGTATACAGACATTACAGCAGGGGAGGACGCTGGAGAGTATACAGACATTATAGCAGGGGAGGAAGCAGGAGAGTATACAGACATTACAGCAGGAGAGGCACAGGAGAGTATACAGACATTACAGCAGGGGAGGACATAGGAGAGTATACAGACATTACAGCAGGGGAGGACACAGGGGAGTATACAGACATTACAGCAGGGGAGGACGCAGGAGAGTATACAGACAGGACAGCAGGGGAGGACGCAGGAGAGTATACAGACATTACAGCAGCAGAGGATGCTGGAGAGTATACTGACATTACAGCAAGGGAGGACGCAGGAAAGTATACAGACATTACAGCCAGGAGGACGCAGGAAAGTATACAGACATTACAGCCAGGAGGACGCAGGAGAGTATACAGACATTACAGCAGGGGAGGAAGCAGGAGAGTATACAGACATTACAGCAGGGGAGGACGCAGGAGAGTATACAGACATTACAGCAGGGGAGGACGCAGGAGAGGATACAGACATTACAGCAGGTGAGGACGCAGGAGAGTATAAAGACAGTACAGCAGGTGAGGACGCAGGAGAGTATACAGACATTACAGCAGGGGAGGACGCAGGAGAGTATACAGACATTACAGCAGGGGAGGACGCGGGAGAGTATACAGACATTACAGCAGGGGAGGACGCGGGAGAGTATACAGACATTACAGCAGGCGAGGACGCGGGAGAGTATACAGACATTACAGAAGGGGAGGACGCGGGAGGGTATACAGACATTACAGCAGGGGAGGACGCGGGAGAGTATACAGACATTACAGCAGGGGAGGACGCGGGAGAGTATACAGACATTACAGCAGGGGAGGACGCGGGAGATTATACAGACATTACAGCAGGGGAGGACGCGGGAGAGTATACAGACATTACAGCAGGGGAGGACGCAGGAGAGTATACAGACATTACAGCAGGGGAGGACGCAGGAGAGTATACAGACATTACAGCAGGGGAGGACGCAGGAGAGTATACAGACATTACAGCAGGGGAGGACGCAGGAGAGTATACAGACATTACAGCAGGCGAGGACGCGGGAGAGTATACAGACATTACAGCAGGGGAGGACGCAGGAGAGTATACCGACATTACAGCAAAGGAGGACGCAGGAGAGTATACAAACATTACAGCAAAGAAGGACGCAGGAGAGTATACAGACATTACAGCAGAGGAGGACGCAGGAGAGTATACAGACATTACAGCAGGGGAGGACGCAGGAGAGTATACAGACATTACAGCAGGTGAGGACGCAGGAGAGTATACAGACATTACAGCCGGGGAGGATGCAGGAGAGTATACAGACATTACAGCAGGGGAGGACGCGGGAGAATATACAGACATTACAGCAGGGGAGGACACAGGAGAGTATACAGACATTACAGCAGGGGAGGACGCAGGAGAGTATACAGACATTACAGCAGGGGAGGACGCAGGAGAGTATACAGACATTACAGCAAAGGAGGACACAGCAGAGTATACAGACATTACAGCAGGGGAGGACGCAGGAGAGTATACAGACATTACAGCAGGGGAGGACGCAGGAGAGTATACAGACATTACAGCAGGGGAGGACGCAGGAGAGTATACAGACATTACAGCAGAGGAGGACGCAGGAGAGTATACAGACATTAGAGCAGGGGAGGACGCAGGAGAGTATACAGACATTACAGCCGGGGAGGACGCAGGAGAGTATACCGACAATACAGCAGGAGAGGACGCAGGAGAGTATACAGACATTACAGCAGGGGAGGACGCAGGAGAGTATACAGACATTAGAGCAGGGGAGGACGCAGGAGAGTATACAGACATTACAGCAGGGGAGGACGCAGGAGAGTATACAGACATTACAGCAGGGGAGGATGCAGGAGAGTATACAGACATTACAGCAGGGGAGGACGCAGGAGAGTATACAGACATTACAGCAGGGGAGGACGCAGGAGAGTATACAGACATTACAGCAGGGGAGGATGCAGGAGAGTATACAGACATTACAGCAGGGGAGGACGCAGGAGAGTATACAGACATTACAGCAAAGGAGGACGCAGGAGAGTGTACAGACATTACAGCAGGGGAGGATGCAGGAGAGTATACAGACATTACAGCAGGGGAGGACGCAGGAGAGAATACAGACATTACAGCAGGGGAGGACACAGGAGAGTATACAAAGATTAAAGCAGGGTAGGGCGCGGGAGAGTATACAGACATTACAGCAGGCGAGGACGCGGGAGAGTATACAGACATTACAGCAGGGGAGGACGCAGGAGAGTATACAGACATTACAGCAAAGGAGGACGCAGGAGAGTATACAGACATTACAGCAAAGGAGGACGCAGGAGAGTATGCAGACATTACAGCAGGGGAGGACGTGGGAGAGTATACAGACATTACAGCAGGGGAGGACGCGGGAGAGTATACAGACATTACAGCAGGAGAGGACGCAGGAGAGTATACAGACATTACAGCAGGGGAGGACGCGGGAGAGTATACAGACATTACAGCAGGGGAGGACGCGGGAGAGTATACAGACATTACAGCAGGCGAGGACGCGGGAGAGTATACAGACATTACAGCAGGGGAGGACGCAGGAGAGTATACAGACATTACAGCAGGTGAGGACGCAGGAGAGTATACAGACATTACAGCAGGGGAGGACACAGGAGAGTATACAGACATTACAGCAGGGGAGGACGCAGGAGAGTATACAGACATTACAACAGGGGAGGACGCAGGAGAGTATACAGACATAACAGCAAAGGAGGACACAGCAGAGTATACAGACATTACAGCAGGGGAGGACGCAGGAGAGTATACAGACATTACAGCAGGGGAGGACGCAGGAGAGTATACAGACATTACAGCAGGGGAGGACGCAGGAGAGTATACAGACATTACAGCAGAGGAGGACGCAGGAGAGTATACAGACATTAGAGCAGGGGAGGACGCAGGAGAGTATACAGACATTACAGCCGGGGAGGACGCAGGAGAGTATACCGACAATACAGCAGGAGAGGACGCAGGAGAGTATACAGACATTACAGCAGGGGAGGACGCAGGAGAGTATACAGACATTAGAGCAGGGGAGGACGCAGGAGAGTATACAGACATTACAGCAGGGGAGGACGCAGGAGAGTATACAGACATTACAGCAGGGGAGGACGCAGGAGAGTATACAGACATTACAGCAGGGGAGGACGCAGGAGAGTATACAGACATTACAGCAGGGGAGGACGCAGGAGAGTATACAGACATTACAGCAGGGGAGGATGCAGGAGAGTATACAGACATTACAGCAGGGGAGGACGCAGGAGAGTATACAGACATTACAGCAAAGGAGGACGCAGGAGAGTATACAGACATTACAGCAGGGGAGGATGCAGGAGAGTATACAGACATTACAGCAGGGGAGGACGCAGGAGTGAATACAGACATTACAGCAGGGGAGGACACAGGAGAGTATACAAAGATTAAAGCAGGGTAGGGCGCGGGAGAGTATACAGACATTACAGCAGGCGAGGACGCGGGAGAGTATACAGACATTACAGCAGGGGAGGACGCAGGAGAGTATACAGACATTACAGCAAAGGAGGACGCAGGAGAGTATACAGACATTACAGCAAAGGAGGACGCAGGAGAGTATACAGACATTACAGCAGGGGAGGACGTGGGAGAGTATACAGACATTACAGCAGGAGAGGACGCAGGAGAGTATACAGACATTACAGCAGGGGAGGACGCGGGAGAGTATACAGACATTACAGCAGGGGAGGACGCGGGAGAGTATACAGACATTACAGCAGGCGAGGACGCGGGAGAGTATACAGACATTACAGCAGGCGAGGACGCGGGAGAGTATACAGACATTACAGCAGGGGAGGACGCGGGAGAGTATACAGACATTACAGCAGGGGAGGACGCGGGAGAGTATACAGACATTAAAGCAGGGGAGGACGCGGGAGAGTATACAGACATTACAGCAGGGGTGGACGCAGGAGAGTATACAGACATTAGTGCAGGGGAGGATGCAGGAGAGTATACAGACAGGACAGCAGGGGAGTACGTGGGAGAGTATACAGACATTACAGCAGGGGAGGACGCGGGAGAGTATACAGACATTACAGCAGGGGAGGACGCGGGAGAGTATACAGACATTACAGCAGGGGAGGACGCGGGAGAGTATACAGACATTACAGCAGGGGAGGACGCGGGAGAGTATACAGACATTACAGCAGGGGAGGACGCAGGAGAGTATACAGACATTACAGCAGGCGAGGACGCGGGAGAGTATACAGACATTACAGCAGGGGAGGACGCAGGAGAGTATACAGACATTACAGCAAAGGAGGATGCAGGAGAGTTTACAAACATTACAACAGAGGAGGACGCAGGAGAGTATACAGACATTACAGCAGAGGAGGACGCAGGAGAGTATACAGACATTACAGCAGGGGAGGACGCAGGAGAGTATACAGACATTACAGCAGGTGAGGACGCAGGAGAGTATACAGACATTACAGCCGGGGAGGATGCAGGAGAGTATACAGACATTACAGCAGGGGAGGACACGGGAGAATATACAGACATTACAGCATGGAGGACACAGGAGAGTATACAGACATTACAGCAGGGGAGGACGCAGGAGAGTATACAGACATTACAGCAAAGGAGGACACAGGAGAGTATACCGACATTACAGCAGGGGAGGACGCAGGAGAGTATACAGACATTACAGCAGGGGAGCACGCAGGAGAGTATACAGACATTACAGCAGGGGAGGACGCAGGAGAGTATACAGACATTACAGCAGAGGAGGACGCAGGAGAGTATACAGACATTACAGCAGGGGAGGACGCAGGAGAGTATACAGACATTACAGCCGGGGAGGATGCAGGAGAGTATACAGACATTACAGCAGGGGAGGACGCAGGAGAGTATACAGACATTACAGCCGGGGAGGATGCAGGAGAGTATACAGACATTACAGCAGGGGAGGACGCAGGAGAGTATACAGACATTACAGCAGGGGAGGACGCAGGAGAGTATACAGACATTACAGCAGGGGAGGACGCAGGAGAGTATACAGACAATACAGCAGGGGAGGACGCAGGAGAGTATACAGACAATACAGCAGGGGAGGATGCAGGAGAGTATACAGACAGCACAGCAGGGGAGGGCGCAGGAGAGTATACAGACATTACAGCAGGGGAGGACGCAGGAGAGTATACAGACATTACAGCAGGGGAGGACGCAGGAGAGTATACAGACATTACAGCAGGCGAGGACGCAGGAGAGTATACCGACATTACAGCAAAGGAGGACGCAGGAGAGTATACAAACATTACAGCAAAGGAGGACGCAGGAGAGTATACAGACATTACAGCAGAGGAGGACGCGGGAGAGTATACAGACATTACAGCAGGGTAGGACGCAGGAGAGTATACCGACATTACAGCAAAGGAGGACGCAGGAGAGTATACAAACATTACAGCAAAGGAGGACGCAGGAGAGTATACAGACATTACAGCAGAGGAGGACGCAGGAGAGTATACAGACATTACAGCAGGGGAGGACGCAGGAGAGTATACAGACATTACAGCAGGTGAGGACGCAGGAGAGTATACAGACATTACAGCCGGGGAGGATGCAGGAGAGTATACAGACATTACAGCAGGGGAGGACGCGGGAGAATATACAGACATTACAGCAGGGGAGGACACAGGAGAGTATACAGACATTACAGCAGGGGAGGACGCAGGAGAGTATACAGACATTACAGCAGGGGAGGACGCAGGAGAGTATACAGACATTACAGCAAAGGAGGACACAGCAGAGTATACAGACATTACAGCAGGGGAGGACGCAGGAGAGTATACAGACATTACAGCAGGGGAGGACGCAGGAGAGTATACAGACATTACAGCAGGGGAGGACGCAGGAGAGTATACAGACATTACAGCAGAGGAGGACGCAGGAGAGTATACAGACATTAGAGCAGGGGAGGACGCAGGAGAGTATACAGACATTACAGCCGGGGAGGACGCAGGAGAGTATACAGACAATACAGCAGGAGAGGACGCAGGAGAGTATACAGACATTACAGCAGGGGAGGACGCAGGAGAGTATACAGACATTAGAGCAGGGGAGGACGCAGGAGAGTATACAGACATTACAGCAGGGGAGGACGCAGGAGAGTATACAGACATTACAGCAGGGGAGGATGCAGGAGAGTATACAGACATTACAGCAGGGGAGGACGCAGGAGAGTATACAGACATTACAGCAGGGGAGGACGCAGGAGAGTATACAGACATTACAGCAGGGGAGGATGCAGGAGAGTATACAGACATTACAGCAGGGGAGGACGCAGGAGAGTATACAGACATTACAGCAAAGGAGGACGCAGGAGAGTATACAGACATTACAGCAGGGGAGGATGCAGGAGAGTATACAGACATTACAGCAGGGGAGGACGCAGGAGAGAATACAGACATTACAGCAGGGGAGGACACAGGAGAGTATACAAAGATTAAAGCAGGGTAGGGCGCGGGAGAGTATACAGACATTACAGCAGGCGAGGACGCGGGAGAGTATACAGACATTACAGCAGGGGAGGAAGCAGGAGAGTATACAGACATTACAGCAAAGGAGGACGCAGGAGAGTATACAGACATTACAGCAAAGGAGGACGCAGGAGAGTATACAGACATTACAGCAGGGGAGGACGTGGGAGAGTATACAGACATTACAGCAGGGGAGGACGCAGGAGAGTATACAGACATTACAGCAGGGGAGGACGCGGGAGAGTATACAGACATTACAGCAGGGGAGGACGCGGGAGAGTATACAGACATTACAGCAGGCGAGGACGCGGGAGAGTATACAGACATTACAGCAGGCGAGGACGCGGGAGAGTATACAGACATTACAGCAGGGGAGGACGCGGGAGAGTATACAGACATTACAGCAGGGGAGGACGCGGGAGAGTATACAGACATTAAAGCAGGGGAGGACGCGGGAGAGTATACAGACATTACAGCAGGGGTGGACGCAGGAGAGTATACAGACTTTAGTGCAGGGGAGGATGCAGGAGAGTATACAGACAGGACAGCAGGGGAGGACGTGGGAGAGTATACAGACATTACAGCAGGGGAGGACGCGGGAGAGTATACAGACATTACAGCAGGGGAGGACGCGGGAGAGTATACAGACATTACAGCAGGGGAGGACGCGGGAGAGTATACAGACATTACAGCAGGGGAGGACGCGGGAGAGTATACAGACATTACAGCAGGGGAGGACGCAGGAGAGTATACAGACATTACAGCAGGCGAGGACGCGGGAGAGTATACAGACATTACAGCAGGGGAGGACGCAGGAGAGTATACAGACATTACAGCAAAGGAGGACGCAGGAGAGTATACAAACATTACAACAGAGGAGGACGCAGGAGAGTATACAGACATTACAGCAGAGGAGGACGCAGGAGAGTATACAGACATTACAGCAGGGGAGGACGCAGGAGAGTATACAGACATTACAGCAGGTGAGGACGCAGGAGAGTATACAGACATTACAGCCGGGGAGGATGCAGGAGAGTATACAGACATTACAGCAGGGGAGGACACGGGAGAATATACAGACATTACAGCATGGAGGACACAGGAGAGTATACAGACATTACAGCAGGGGAGGACGCAGGAGAGTATACAGACATTACAGCAAAGGAGGACACAGGAGAGTATACCGACATTACAGCAGGGGAGGACGCAGGAGAGTATACAGACATTACAGCAGGGGAGGACGCAGGAGAGTATACAGACATTACAGCAGGGGAGGACGCAGGAGAGTATACAGACATTACAGCAGGGGAGGACGCAGGAGAGTATACAGACATTACAGCCGGGGAGGATGCAGGAGAGTATACAGACATTACAGCAGGGGAGGACGCAGGAGAGTATACAGACATTACAGCAGGGGAGGACGCAGGAGAGTATACAGACAATACAGCAGGGGAGGACGCAGGAGAGTATACAGACAATACAGCAGGGGAGGATGCAGGAGAGTATACAGACAGCACAGCAGGGGAGGGCGCAGGAGAGTACACAGACATTACAGCAGGGGAGGACGCAGGAGAGTATACAGACATTACAGCAGGGGAGGACACAGGAGAGTATACAGACATTACAGCAGGAGAGGACGCAGGAGAGTATACAGACATTACAGCAGGGGAGGACGCAGGAGAGTATACAGACATTACAGCAGGGGAGGACGCAGGAGAGTATACAGACATTACAGCAGGAGAGGACACAGGAGAGTATACAGACATTACAGCAGGGGAGGACGCAGGAGAGTATACAGACAATACAGCAGGGGAGGACGCAGGAGAGTATACAGACAGCACAGCAGGGGAGGAAGCAGGAGAGTATACAGACATTACAGCAGGGGAGGACGCAGGAGAGTATACAGACAGCACAGCAGGGGAGGACGCAGGAGAGTATACAGACAGCACAGCAGGGGAGGAAGCAGGAGATTATACAGACATTACAGCAGGGGAGGACGCAGGAGAGTATGCAGACATTACAGCAGGGGAGGACGCGGGAGAATATACAGACATTACAGCAGGGGAGGACACAGGAGAGTATACAGACATTACAGCAGGGGAGGACGCAGGAGAGTATACAGACATTACAGCAGGTGAGGACGCAGGAGAGTATACAGACATTACAGCAGGGGAGGACGCAGGAGAGTATACAGACATTACAGCAGGGGAGGACGCAGGAGATTATACAGACATTACAGCAGGGGAGGACACAGGAGAGTATACAGACATTACAGCAGGCGAGGACGCGTGAGAGTATACAGACATTACAGCAGGGGAGGACGCAGGAGAGTATACAGACATTACAGCAGGGGAGGACGCAGGAGAGTATACAGACATTACAGCAGGGGAGGACACAGGAGAGTATACAGGCATTACAGCAGGAGAGGACGCAGGAGAGTATACAGACATTACAGCAGGGGAGGATGCAGGAGAGTATACAGACAATACAGCAGGGGAGGACGCAGGAGAGTATACAGACAGCACAGCAGGGGAGGACGCAGGAGAGTATACAGACATTACAGCATGGGAGGACGCAGGAGAGTATACAGACATTACAGCAGGGGAGGAGGCAGGAGAGTATACAGACATTACAGCAGGGGAGGACGCAGGAGATTATACAGACATTACAACAGGGGAGGACACAGGAGAGTATACAGACATTACAGCAGGCGAGGACGCGGGAGAGTATACAGACATTACAGCAGGGGAAGACGCAGGAGAGTATACAGACATTACAGCAGGGGAGGACGCAGGAGAGTATACAGACATTACAGCAGGGGAGGACGCAGGAGAGTATACAGTCATTACAGCAGGGGAGGACACAGGAGAGTATACAGACATTACAGCAGGCGAGGACGCAGGCGAGTATACAGACATTACAGCAGGGGAGGACGCAGGAGAGTATACAGACATTACAGCAGGGGAGGACGCAGGAGAGTATACAGACATTACAGCAGGGGAGGAGGCAGGAGAGTATACAGACATTACAGCAGGGGAGGAGGCAGGAGAGCATACAGACATTACAGCAGGGGAGGAGGCAGGAGAGTATACAGACATTACAGCAGGGGAGGACGCAGGAGATTATACAGACATTACAGCAGGGGAGGACGTGGGAGAGTATACAGACATTAAAGCAGGGGAGGACGCGGGAGAGTATACAGACATTACAGCAGGGGTGGACGCAGGAGATTATACAGACATTACAGCAGGGGAGGACGTGGGAGAGTATACAGACAGGACAGCAGGGGAGGACGTGGGAGAGTATACAGACATTACAGCAGGGGAGGAAGCGGGAGAGTATACAGACATTACAGCAGGGGAGGACGCAGGAGAGTATACAGACATTACAGCAGGAGAGGACACAGGAGAGTATACAGACATTACAGCAGGGGAGGACGCAGGAGAGTATACAGACAATACAGCAGGGGAGGACGCAGGAGAGTATACAGACAGCACAGCAGGGGAGGAAGCAGGAGAGTATACAGACATTACAGCAGGGGAGGACGCAGGAGAGTATACAGACAGCACAGCAGGGGAGGACGCAGGAGAGTATACAGACAGCACAGCAGGGGAGGAAGCAGGAGATTATACAGACATTACAGCAGGGGAGGACGCAGGAGAGTATGCAGACATTACAGCAGGGGAGGACGCGGGAGAATATACAGACATTACAGCAGGGGAGGACACAGGAGAGTATACAGACATTACAGCAGGGGAGGACGCAGGAGAGTATACAGACATTACAGCAGGTGAGGACGCAGGAGAGTATACAGACATTACAGCAGGGGAGGACGCAGGAGAGTATACAGACATTACAGCAGGGGAGGACGCAGGAGATTATACAGACATTACAGCAGGGGAGGACACAGGAGAGTATACAGACATTACAGCAGGCGAGGACGCGTGAGAGTATACAGACATTACAGCAGGGGAGGACGCAGGAGAGTATACAGACATTACAGCAGGGGAGGACGCAGGAGAGTATACAGACATTACAGCAGGGGAGGACACAGGAGAGTATACAGGCATTACAGCAGGAGAGGACGCAGGAGAGTATACAGACATTACAGCAGGGGAGGACGCAGGAGAGTATACAGACAATACAGCAGGGGAGGACGCAGGAGAGTATACAGACAGCACAGCAGGGGAGGACGCAGGAGAGTATACAGACATTACAGCATGGGAGGACGCAGGAGAGTATACAGACATTACAGCAGGGGAGGAGGCAGGAGAGTATACAGACATTACAGCAGGGGAGGACGCAGGAGATTATACAGACATTACAGCAGGGGAGGACACAGGAGAGTATACAGACATTACAGCAGGCGAGGACGCGGGAGAGTATACAGACATTACAGCAGGGGAAGACGCAGGAGAGTATACAGACATTACAGCAGGGGAGGACGCAGGAGAGTATACAGACATTACAGCAGGGGAGGACGCAGGAGAGTATACAGTCATTACAGCAGGGGAGGACACAGGAGAGTATACAGACATTACAGCAGGCGAGGACGCAGGCGAGTATACAGACATTACAGCAGGGGAGGACGCAGGAGAGTATACAGACATTACAGCAGGGGAGGACGCAGGAGAGTATACAGACATTACAGCAGGGGAGGAGGCAGGAGAGTATACAGACATTACAGCAGGGGAGGAGGCAGGAGAGCATACAGACATTACAGCAGGGGAGGAGGCAGGAGAGTATACAGACATTACAGCAGGGGAGGACGCAGGAGATTATACAGACATTACAGCAGGGGAGGACGTGGGAGAGTATACAGACATTAAAGCAGGGGAGGACGCGGGAGAGTATACAGACATTACAGCAGGGGTGGACGCAGGAGATTATACAGACATTACAGCAGGGGAGGACGTGGGAGAGTATACAGACAGGACAGCAGGGGAGGACGTGGGAGAGTATACAGACATTACAGCAGGGGAGGACGCGGGAGAGTATGCAGACATTACAGCAGGGGAGGACGCGGGAGAGTATACAGACATTACAGCAGGGGAGGACGCGGGAGAGTATACAGACATTACAGCAGGGGAGGACGCGGGAGAGTATACAGACATTACAGCAGGGGAGGACGCAGGAGAGTATACAGACATTACAGCAGGCGAGGACGCGGGAGAGTATACAGACATTACAGCAGGGGAGGATGCAGGAGAGTATACAGACATTACAGCAAAGGAGGACGCAGGAGAGTATACAAACATTACAACAGAGGAGGACGCAGGAGAGTATACAGACATTACAGCAGAGGAGGACGCAGGAGAGTATACAGACATTACAGCAGGGGAGGACGCAGGAGAGTATACAGACATTACAGCAGGTGAGGACGCAGGAGAGTATACAGACATTACAGCCGGGGAGGATGCAGGAGAGTATACAGACATTACAGCAGGGGAGGACACGGGAGAATATACAGACATTACAGCATGGAGGACACAGGAGAGTATACAGACATTACAGCAGGGGAGGACGCAGGAGAGTATACAGACATTACAGCAAAGGAGGACACAGGAGAGTATACCGACATTACAGCAGGGGAGGACGCAGGAGAGTATACAGACATTACAGCAGGGGAGGACGCAGGAGAGTATACAGACATTACAGCAGGGGAGGACGCATGAGAGTATACAGACATTACAGCAGAGGAGGACGCAGGAGAGTATACAGACATTACAGCAGGGGAGGACGCAGGAGAGTATACAGACATTACAGCCGGGGAGGATGCAGGAGAGTATACAGACATTACAGCAGGGGAGGACGCAGGAGAGTATACAGACATTACAGCAGGGGAGGACGCAGGAGAGTATACAGACAATACAGCAGGGGAGGACGCAGGAGAGTATACAGACAATACAGCAGGGGAGGATGCAGGAGAGTATACAGACAGCACAGCAGGGGAGGGCGCAGGAGAGTACACAGACATTACAGCAGGGGAGGACGCAGGAGAGTATACAGACATTACAGCAGGGGAGGACACAGGAGAGTATACAGACATTACAGCAGGAGAGGACGCAGGAGAGTATACAGACATTACAGCAGGGGAGGACGCAGGAGAGTATACAGACATTACAGCAGGGGAGGACGCAGGAGAGTATACAGACATTACAGCAGGAGAGGACACAGGAGAGTATACAGACATTACAGCAGGGGAGGACGCAGGAGAGTATACAGACAATACAGCAGGGGAGGACGCAGGAGAGTATACAGACAGCACAGCAGGGGAGGAAGCAGGAGAGTATACAGACATTACAGCAGGGGAGGACGCAGGAGAGTATACAGACAGCACAGCAGGGGAGGACGCAGGAGAGTATACAGACAGCACAGCAGGGGAGGAAGCAGGAGATTATACAGACATTACAGCAGGGGAGGACGCAGGAGAGTATGCAGACATTACAGCAGGGGAGGACGCGGGAGAATATACAGACATTACAGCAGGGGAGGACACAGGAGAGTATACAGACATTACAGCAGGGGAGGACGCAGGAGAGTATACAGACATTACAGCAGGTGAGGACGCAGGAGAGTATACAGACATTACAGCAGGGGAGGACGCAGGAGAGTATACAGACATTACAGCAGGGGAGGACGCAGGAGATTATACAGACATTACAGCAGGGGAGGACACAGGAGAGTATACAGACATTACAGCAGGCGAGGACGCGTGAGAGTATACAGACATTACAGCAGGGGAGGACGCAGGAGAGTATACAGACATTACAGCAGGGGAGGACGCAGGAGAGTATACAGACATTACAGCAGGGGAGGACACAGGAGAGTATACAGGCATTACAGCAGGAGAGGACGCAGCAGAGTATACAGACATTACAGCAGGGGAGGACGCAGGAGAGTATACAGACAATACAGCAGGGGAGGACGCAGGAGAGTATACAGACAGCACAGCAGGGGAGGACGCAGGAGAGTATACAGACATTACAGCATGGGAGGACGCAGGAGAGTATACAGACATTACAGCAGGGGAGGAGGCAGGAGAGTATACAGACATTACAGCAGGGGAGGACGCAGGAGATTATACAGACATTACAGCAGGGGAGGACACAGGAGAGTATACAGACATTACAGCAGGCGAGGACGCGGGAGAGTATACAGACATTACAGCAGGGGAAGACGCAGGAGAGTATACAGACATTACAGCAGGGGAGGACGCAGGAGAGTATACAGACATTACAGCAGGGGAGGACGCAGGAGAGTATACAGTCATTACAGCAGGGGAGGACACAGGAGAGTATACAGACATTACAGCAGGCGAGGACGCAGGCGAGTATACAGACATTACAGCAGGGGAGGACGCAGGAGAGTATACAGACATTACAGCAGGGGAGGACGCAGGAGAGTATACAGACATTACAGCAGGGGAGGAGGCAGGAGAGTATACAGACATTACAGCAGGGGAGGAGGCAGGAGAGCATACAGACATTACAGCAGGGGAGGAGGCAGGAGAGCATACAGACATTACAGCAGGGGAGGAGGCAGGAGAGTATACAGACATTACAGCAGGGGAGGACGCAGGAGATTATACAGACATTACAGCAGGGATCACAGCTGATTCTTTCTGTGAGGTAAAACATTTCACTGCCTGTTTTTAATGAATGTTTTACTTCAAAGTAAGAATCAACTGTGATCCCTGCTGTAATGTCTGTATACTCTCCTGCGTCCTCCCCTGCTGTAATGTCTGTATACTCTCCTGCGTCCTCACCTGCTGTAATATCTGTATACTCTCCTGCGTCCTCCCCTGCTGTGCTGTCTGTATCCTCTCCTGCGTCCTCACCTGCTGTAATATCTGTATACTCTCCTGCGTCCTCACCTGCTGTAATGTCTGTATACTCTCCTGTGTCCTCCCCTGCTGTAATGTCTGTATACTCTCCTGCGTCCTCATCTGCTGTAATGTCTGTATACTCTCCTGCGTCCTCCCCTGCTGTGCTGTCTGTATCCTCTCCTGCGTCCTCCCCTGCTGTATTGTCTGTATACTCTCCTGCGTCCTCCCCTGCTGTATTGTCTGTATACTCTCCTGCGTCCTCCCCTGCTGTAATGTCTGTATACTCTCCTGCGTCCTCCTCTGCTGTAATGTCTGTATACTCTCCTGTGTCCTCCTTTGCTGTAATGTCTGTATACTCTCCTGCGTCCTCCCCTGCTGTAATGTCTGTATACTCTCCTGCGTCCTCCCCTGCTGTAATGTCTGTATACTCTCCTGTGTCCTCCTCTGCTGTAATGTCTGTATATTCTCCCGCGTCCTCCCCTGCTGTAATGTCTGTATACTCTCCTGCGTCCTCCCCTGCTGTAATGTCTGTATACTCTCCTGCTTCCTCCCTGGCTGTAATGTCTGTATACTCTCCTGCATCCTCCCCGGCTGTAATGTCTGTATACTCTCCTGCGTCCTCCCCTGCTGTAATGTCTGTATACTCTCCTGCGTCCTCCCCTGCTGTAATGTCTGTATACTCTCCTGCATCCTCCCCGGCTGCATTGTCTGTATACTCTCCTGCGTCCTCCTCTGCTGTAATGTCTGTATACTCTCCTACGTCCTCCCCTGCTGTAATGTCTGTATACTCTCCTGCGTCCTCCCCTGCTGTAATGTCTGTATACTCTCCTGCATCCTCCCCGGCTGTATTGTCTGTATACTCTCCTGCGTCCTCCTCTGCTGTAATGTCTGTATACTCTCCTACGTCCTCCCCTGCTGTAATGTCTGTATACTCTCCTGTGTCCTCATCTGCTGTAATGTCTGTATACTCTCCTGCGTCCTCCCCTGCTGTAATGTCTGTATACTCTCCTGTGTCCTCCCCTGCTGTAATGTCTGTATACTCTCCTGCGTCCTCCTTTGCTGTAATGTCTGTATACTCTCCTGCATCCTCCCCTGCTGTAATGTCTGTATACTCTCCTGCGTCCTCCCCTGCTGTAATGTCTGTATATTCTCCCGCGTCCTCCCCTGCTGTAATGTCTGTATACTCTCCTGCTTCCTCCCTGGCTGTAATGTCTGTATACTCTCCTGCATCCTCCCCGGCTGTAATGTCTGTATACTCTCCTGCGTCCTCCCCTGCTGTATTGTCTGTATACTCTCCTGCGTCCTCCTCTGCTGTAATGTCTGTATACTCTCCTGCGTCCTCCCCTGCTGTAATGTCTGTATACTCTCCTGTGTCCTCATCTGCTGTAATGTCTGTATACTCTCCTGCGTCCTCCTCTGCTGTAATGTCTGTATACTCTCCTGCGTCTTCCCCTGCTGTAATGTCTGTATACTCTCCTGCGTCCTCCCCTGCTGTAATGTCTGTATACTCTTCTGCGTCTTCCTCTGCTGTAATGTCTGTATACTCTCCAGCTTCCCCCTCTGCTGTAATGTCTGTATACTCTCCTGCGTCCTCCCCTGCTGTAATGTCTGTATACTCTCCTGCGTCCTCCCCTGCTGTAATGTCTGTATACTCTCCTGCGTCCTCCCCTGCTTTAATGTCTGTATACTCTCCTGTGTCCTCCCCTGCTGTAATGTCTGTATACTCTCCTGCTTCCTCCCTGGCTGTAATGTCTGTATACTCTCCTGCGTCCTCCCTGCTGTAATGTCTGTATACTCTCCTACGTCCTCCCCTGCTGTAATGTCTGTATACTCTCCTGCGTCCTCCCCTGCTGTAATGTCTGTATACTCTCCTGCATCCTCCCCGGCTGTAATGTCTGTATACTCTCCTGCGTCCACCCCTGCTGTAATGTCTGTATACTCTCCTGTGTCCTCCCCTGCTGTAATGTCTGTATACTCTCCTGTGTCCTCCCCTGCTGTAATGTCTGTATAATCTCCTGTGTCTTCCCCTGCTGTAATGTCTGTATACTCTCCTGCATCCTCCCCTGCTGTAATGTCTGTATACTCTCCTGCTTCCTCCCCTGCTGTAATGTCTGTATACTCTCCTGCGTCCTCCCCTGCTGTAATATCTGTATACTCTCCCGCGTCCTCCCCTGCTGTAATGTCTGTATACTCTCCTGCGTCCTCCCCTGCTGTAATGTCTGTATACTCTCCTGCGTCCTCCCCTGCTGTAATGTCTGTATACTCTCCTGCGTCCTCCCCTGCTGTAATGTCTGTATACTCTCCTGCGTCCTCCCCTGGTGTAATGTCTGTATACTCTCCTGCGTCCTCCCCTGCTGTAATGTCTGTATACTCTCCTGTGTCCTCCCCTGCTGTAATGTCTGTATACTCTCCTGTGTCCTCCCCTGCTGTAATGTCTGTATACTCTCCTGCGTCCTCCTCTGCTGTAATGTCTGTATACTCTCCTGTGTCCTCCCCTGCTGTAATGTCTGTATAATCTCCTGCGTCCTCCCCTGCTGTAATGTCTGTATACTCTCCTGCGTCCTCCCCTGCTGTAATGTCTGTATACTCTCCTGCGTCCTCCCCTGCTGTAATGTCTGTATACTCTCCTGTGTCCTCCCCTGCTGTAATGTCTGTATACTCTCCTGTGTCCTCCCCTGCTGTAATGTCTGTATACTCTCCTGCGTCCTCCTCTGCTGTAATGTCTGTATACTCTCCTGTGTCCTCCCCTGCTGTAATGTCTGTATCCTCTCCTGCGTCCTCCCCTGCTGTAATGTCTGTATACTCTCCTGCGTCCTCCCCTGGTGTAATGTCTGTATACTCTCCTGCGTCCTCCCCTGGTGTAATGTCTGTATACTCGCCTGCATCCTCCCCTGCTGTAATGTCTGTATACTCTCTTGTGTCCTCCCCGGCTGTAATGTCTGTATACTCTCCTGTGCCCTCCCCTGCTGTAATGTCTGTATACTCTCCTGCGTCCTCCCCTGCTGTAATGTCTGTATACTCTCCTGCGTCCTCCTTTGCTGTAATGTCTGTATACTCTCCTACGTCCTCCCCTGCTGTAATGTCTGTATACTCTCCTGCGTCCTCCCCTGCTGTAATGTCTGTATACTCTCCTGCTTCCTCCCCTGCTGTAATGTCTGTATACTCTCCTGCGTCCTCCCCTGCTGTAATGTCTGTATACTCTCCTGCGTCCTCCTTTGCTGTAATGTCTGTATACTCTCCTGCTTTCTCCCCTGCTGTAATGTCTGTATACTCTCCTGCGTCCTCCCCTGCTGTAATGTCTGTATACTCTTCTGCTTCCTCCCCGGCTGTCCTGTCTGTATACTCTCCTGCGTCCTCCCCTGCTGTAATGTCTGTATACTCTCCTGCGTCCTCCCCTGCTGTAATGTCCGTATACTCTCCTGCGTCCTCCCCTGCTGTAATGTCTGTATACTCTCCTGCGTCCTCCCCTGCTGTAATGTCTGTATACTCTCCTGTGTCCTCCCTTGCTGTAATGTCTGTATACTCTCCTACGTCCTCCCCTGCTGTAATGTCTGTATACTCTCCTGCGTCCTCCCCTGCTGTAATGTCTGTATACTCTCCTGCGTCCTCCCCTGCTGTAATGTCTGTATACTCTCCTGCGTCCTCCCCTGCTGTAATGTCTGTATACTCTCCTGCGTCCTCCCCTGCTGTAATGTCTGTATACTCTCCTGCGTCCTCCCCTGCTGTAATGTCTGTATACTCTCCTGCTTCCTCCCCTGCTGTAATGTCTGTATACTCACCTGCGTCCTCCCCTGCTGTATTGTCTGTATACTCTCCTGCGTCCTCCCCTGCTGTAATGTCTGTATACTCTCCTGCCTCCTCCCCTGCTGTATTGTCTGTATACTCTCCTGCGTCCTCCCCTGCTGTCCTGTCTGTATACTCTCCTGCGTCCTCCCCTGCTGTAATGTCCGTATACTCTCCTGCGTCCTCCCCTGCCCAGTAGCTGTGGTATGATCAGACCATGTTCCTGTACGGTCAGTCACGGCCATTACACAGCAGGGGCACATTTATAAGATTATCTCAGCACAGGAACATTATATTTAATCACATCCAATTGTGGAAATTATTATTATTCCAAGATCTATTGATTAAATTCAACTTTGTTCGTGGGAAAACCCCTTTAACATCTACGCAACCCTGGGTTTTGTCGTTTTTGGATTTTCGTGTTTTGTCCCCTTGTTCCCAGAGCCATAGCGTTTTTATTTTTTGGTCAATATGGCCGTGTGAGGGTTTATTTTTTGCGGGACGAGTTGTACTTTTCAACGCTATTACTAGTTTTACCATATTGTGTATGGGAAAACGGGAAAAAAATTCCAAGTGCGGTGAAATTGCAAAAAAAGTGCAATACCACGTTCACTGAATGCTAAAACTGAGCTGCCATTATTATTCTCCAGGTCATTTCGAGTTCGTAGATACCAATCATGTACATTTTCCAAGACCCGTAGCGTCTCCATTTTTCGGGATCTGGGGCCGGGTGAGGGCTTATTTTTTTGCGCTTCAAGCTGAAGTTTTTATTGATACCATTTTGGGGTAGATCCAATGTTTTGATCGCCCTTTATTACATTTTATTGCAATGTTCCTCGACCAAAAAACGTAATAGAATTATGTAATTAGAATTTTTTTCTCGTTACGCCTTTTACCGATTGGATTAATTCTTTTTTTATATTGATAGATCGGGCGATTCTGAACGCGGCGATACCAAATATGTCTATGTAGGGTTTTTTTTATTATTATTTTATTCTGAATGGGGCGAAAGGGGGGTGATTTAAACTTTTATATTTTTTTATATTTTTTTAATATTTTTAAAAACATTTTTTTACACTTTTTGCATGCTTCTATAGTTTCCATAGGAGACTAGAAGCAGCAACTGTCCGATCGCCTCTGCTACATAGAGGTGATGAACAGATCACCTCTATGCAGCAGAAATGGTCCTGTGCTATGAGCGCTGACCACTAGGTGGCGCTCATAGTAATCTTTACATGACAACCACTGGAGTCTGCTGCAGACCTAGGGTTGTCATGCCCATGCATCGGTGACCAGCGATCACGTGACGGGGTCACCGATGGGCGGGGTAAGTGACGCGCTTCCGGTGCGGCGATGTTAAGTGCCGCTGTCAGAGATTGACAGCGGCATTTAAAATGTTAACAGGTGGATCGCGACTCCACCCACGGCTGTTGCGGGCACATGTCCGCTGTAAGAATCAGCTGACATGTGCCCGGTTCTGTGCGGGCTCAGCGCCAGAGCCCGCGCTGAACAGAGGGATTACAGCCTGTTGCGTTCAAATACGGCACAGGCTGTAAAGAGGTTAAACACTTGTTAAAAAGCAATGTATATCAAATGGAAAGAGGGGGGCACATGTATAGAAGAATATAATGCTGTCTGCAGGGAATGTAGGGCAAGCGTTAGTAGAGCTAAAGCCAGTGGCCGTCTTCACACAGAGGCTGAACACACATCGGTCTGAGATGGTTTAGTGAATCCTGCATTGAGCCGGGGGTCGGACACGAGGACCCCGGAGGTCCCCTCCAACGAGAACATTCTAGGATTCCAGTCCTAGTGGAATGAACAGGTGACACGTGCAGTAATTCCCGTGGAATAAGGATTTTGACAATCATGTTCATCCAGGCCAAATGCCCTCTCAAGAAGCCAGTGAATACTGAGGGTATATATTCTCCAAACAATCTTTATCCCTCAAGTGAATACAACGCATTTCGACAAGATTATGTCTTCCTCAGGTATATTCTCAGAAATTTTTAAGATACAACCGCTTCTTAAAGGAAGCAAAAGCACTTAAAAGTATAAAATATACTGGTTCATAACGTTTATGTTAAGATGGAGGTGACTGCAGCTGAAGGAGCAGGGCAGGAGTGTGACGGGTATTAGAGGAACGTACGAGCCGCGACGCTGGAAATGGGTGATGACGCGAATCAGTGAGCATAACGAACACTACACAGGGCAGAATAGTTTACTTTGGTTTAGGGAATATAAAACAGTTATGGGAGCTTCTTTATTGGGTGAGATGAGAGTGATTTGAATTTTTTTTTTTTTGCTTCATTTTTTATTCTCCTCGGGACCTTGCTGTGCTGCGTCAGTGTAAAGCCTCATTCAGATGTCTGGGATACAGGGACGTCTGAATGAGGCTTTACTGCTGCATCTGCAAAACGCCACAGAGGAGATAACCGTCACCCGTTACTGCGCTCTGTACACTGAAGCTGAATGTGCACAGCGCTTTAACCGGTGACTTATCTCTTCGGATGCACGTGGCAGACGCAGCAGTGAAGTCTCATTCAGACGTCCTTGCACCACTCCGGTTTGCTCACAACTAGTTAATTAATTCAGATTATCTTCTAGGAACAATGAATGGAGTGGAGGCCACACATGTTCTCCTGGCTCCATTCAGGATAGGGCTGCAGAGTCCGCTCTCGGGATGGTCAGAGCCCCACTGATCAGCATTATCCTCTATCTTATTGATAGGGGAGAACACATTCTTGGCAATGAGCCTTCACCCACCTGCTTTCTGGCAAAGTCTCTTTTTGTATTATACATCTCACCCCCATTGTGTTCTTCAGCCCTCTGACCTTTGACCATCATATTCTCAGGTTGCTGTCACCTCCTCCTCATGTTTAACGGTTCAAGTTCCACTTTCTCCAGAGAGTCAAATAATACAAAGTACAACAGGAGCGAATAATCAGACATGAAGACATATTACTGGAAGTAAGGCTTAGTGCCCACAATGCAGAAATGAAGCAGAAATTTTCCTGAGCATTTCTGCATCTCCTTGGCAGAAAAATGCATGCGGTTTTTACATGCGTATTTGACGCGTATTTGACACGTATTTGCATGCGTATTTGCCATGCGTTTTTCCAATGCATTGCATAGGCAAATACGCATGCAGAAACGCACAAGAATTGGTCATGTCCGGATTTTTTCTGCGAGTAAAATCTGCGTAGAAAAAATCCTGACCATGTGCACAGAACTTGCAGAATGTCATAGGAAGTCATGAGATAAGGTATGCAATGCGTTTCTGGAGCGTTTACGCGCTGCAAATACGCGCCAAAAACGCATCGTGGGCACACAGCCTAAGAAGAACGAGGCCGGCTCTTTGTCCTAGTGCAATGAGCCACAAGGAAGACGTCATTGAATGTGAACGGCTAGTGATCGTCCATGAGACCAATGACGCTCAGTACGTCCACTGCCGGCTCCTTGACTTTGATGCCGGCTCATCAAGGCTTTTCCACGAACCCGGCACAAGAAGCTTTGAAAATTCACAACACTTTAGTTCAACTCAGAGTTAGGCAAAACTTTGATGACTTTTGCTGTTTTCACCCCTCTGACATCTTTAATGCTATATACAGTGAGGATACCATACTATAACTGGGATCCAGTAGGCCATTAAAATAAGAATGAGTCTTTGCAGAGAAACGCGATTCATTAGGGCAGACGCCTGACTCCACCTCGCCCCCTCATCACCTGAAAATTATTGATGAGTCAGGGCCTCTACATGTTTGGTATCGCCGTAATCGTACCGACCTGCAGAGTCACATCACCAAGTCATTTTTACCATGAATTCTGTTGAGGACCTGCTATTGGAAGTGAAAATAAAGAACAAAGACAACAAATTCTGAATGAAAACAGAGGAGCAAAAGAAACCGAAATGTGTCTATACAAGTGCACAGAGGATGAGAAACAAACAAGGAGAATTGGAGCTGCTAACACAGGAGGAGAGATATGATGTTATTGGCATCATTGAAACTTGGTGGGGTGGTACACATGATTGGAATACAAACCTTGAAGGCTACAACTTATTTATAAGAAATGGGCTTAACAAGAGGGGAGGAGGTGTTGCATTGTAGATTAGGAAAGCGTATATCTCTACAGAGATCCAAGCTTCAGAGAATGGTAGCTCTGCAGAAACTGTTTGGGCAAGAATACAAGGAGATATGATCAGAAAAGACACTATTGTAGGTGTTTACTAAAGGCCATCTGGACAAACTGAAGATATGGATGAACTCTTTTTACATCGGATGTGTTTATTCTAAAAAAAGTATGACATAGTGATTATAGGAGATTTTAACTATCCAGCTATTTGTTGGGAATCTCTCTCAGGCAAAAGTAATGGGTCTAGAAAATTCTTATTTTCTCTTGCTCACAACTTTATCTTTCAAAAGGTAGAAGAGAGAACTAGAGGATCTGCCATCTTGGACCTAATTCTTACCAACAGGGAAGAAATGGTTGAGGAAGTAAAGGTGGATGGGAATTTAGGAAGCAGCGATCATGCTTTCCTCGAATTTTGGATTACAAGAGGAGGAAGACCAGCAAGGACTCAGGATTTAATATTGGACTTCAGAAAGACAGATTTTAATGGACTCAAAAAGGTCAAATGGCCGGATGTTCTAAAGGACAGAAATGGGCAAGAAGGATGGTGGATTTTGCTAAACGAAATTCTCACTCCACAATCAGTAACAATCCCTAAAAAGAAGGAAGAATGGGAAGCATTTAAAGAGACCAGGATGGATGAATACAGAACTTAAACACTTGCTAAAAAGAAATGCATATCAAATGGAAAGAGGGCATATCTAAAAGAAGAATATAATGCTGTCTGCAGGGAATGTAGGGCAAGTGTTAGAAGAGCTAAAGCCAGTGATGAAGTGAGGCTTGCAAGGGAGATCAAAACCAATAAAAAATAATTTTGAAGGTATGTCAAAAGCAAAAGAAAAGTCAAAGATGCTAATGGAATTTTACAGGATGAAAAGGGTGAAGTGGTCAAAAATGATGTTGAGAAGAAGAACTTTTAAATTCCTATTTTGCATCTGTGTTCTCTAATAAAGTAAATGTAACAACAACTGATCTTCACTGTTCTATTGAAGGAATAAAATAATCCACACTATCTATAAATCGAGAGATGGTGAGGGAACACTTGGCTCATTTAGATGGATTTACATCTCCTGGTCCATATGAATTACATCCTAGGGTACTGACGAGATAGCCGAGGAAATTGCAGGACCATTAGCCAGAATCTCTGGAAAATTCCTGGAGAACATGAGAAGTCCCAGAAGACTGGAGAAGAGCAAATGTTGTCCCTATCTTCAAAAAAGGAAAGAAGATGGAGCCAGGAAATTACAAGCCAGTGAGCCTTAAGCCCCCGTCTCACATAGCAAGATCGCTAGCGAGATTGCTGCTGTGTCACGGTTTTGGAGACGCAACAGCGACCTCACCAGCGATGTCGCTATGTGTGACACTTTGCAGCGATCAGGCCCCTGCTGTGAGGTCGCTGATCGCTGCAAAGTGTCCTGGACCATTTTTTGGTCGTTGCTCTCCCGCTGGTCAGCACACATCGCTGTGTGTGACCAGCGGGAGCAGCGATCAGGCTGGTAACCATGATAAACAGCGGGTTACTAGGGGCACACGCGCACCTAGTAACCCGTTGTTTATCAAGGTTACGAGCCTGCTAAAGTGAGCGGTAACCTCCCGCTCACTGTAGCAGAGTGGTAACCATGATAAAAAACGGGTTACTAGGTGCGCGTGTGCCCCTAGTAACCCGATGTTTATCATGGTTACCAGCCTGCTCCTGCTTCAGCAGGCTCGTAACCAGGAGCAGGACATCGTGGAAAAATTCTTTCCACGATGTCGCTGCTCCCCTGATCGTTGGTGAGCCTGCCTGTTTGACCGCTCACCAGCGACCACATAGCGACGCAGCAACGATCCCTGACAGGTCGTATCGTTGTCGAGATCGTTGCTGCGTCGCTAAGTGTGACGGGGCCTTAACTTCTATACAAGGAAAGATCTTTGAAGAAATTATTAATGTTTGTATGTAAGTACTTGGGTAAGAATACAGTAATTTACCAGAGCCAGCATGGGTTTGTAACAAACAAAATGCAAGATTATACATCTGGGCAAGAAAAACAAAAATGACATCTACAGAATGGGAGGAACAGAACTAAGCAACAGCACGTGTGAAAAAGACTTGAGTATACTAATAGATCATAGACTGAACATGAGTCAACAGTGTGATGCAGCAGCAAAAAAGGCAAACATGGTTCTGGGATGTATTAAGACAAGCATAGAGTCTAGATCACATGAAGTAATTATCCCCCTCTACTCCTCCTTGGTCAGACCTCGTCTGGATACTGTGTCCAGTTCTGGGAGGTATTAGGAGAAGCATAGAGTCTAGATCACGTGAAGTAATTATCCCCCTCTACTCCTCCTTGGTCAGACCTCATCTGGATACTGTGTCCAGTTCTGGGAGGTATTAGGAGAAGCATAGAGTCTAGATCACGTGAAGTAATTATCCCCCTCTACTCCTCCTTGGTCAGACCTCATCAGGATACTGTGTCCAGTTCTGGGAGGTATTAGGAGAAGCATAGAGTCTAGATCACATGAAGTAATTATCCCCCTCTACTCCTCCTTGGTCAGACCTCATCTGGATACTGTGTCCAGTTCTGGGAGGTATTAGGAGAAGCATAGAGTCTAGATCACGTGAAGTAATTATCTACCTCTACTCCTCCATGGTCAGACCTCATCTGCATACTGTGTCCAGTTCTGGGGGGTATTAGGAGAAGCATAGAGTCTAGATCACGTGAAGTAATTATCCCCTCTACTCCTCTTTGGTCAGACCTCGTCTGGATACTGTGTGTAGTTCTGGGAGGTATTAGGAGAAGCATAGAGTCTAGATCACATGAAGTAATTATCCCCCTCTACTCCTCCTTGGTCAGACCTCATCTGGATACTGTGTCCACTTATGGGAGGTATTAGGAGAAGCCTAGAGTCTAGATCACGTGAAGTAATTATCCTCCTCTACTCCTCCTTGGTCAGACCTCATCTGGATACTGTGTCCAGTTCTGGGAGGTATTAGGAGAAGCATAGAGTCTAGATCACGTGAAGTAATTATCCCCTCTACTCCTCTTTGGTCAGACCTCATCTGGATACTGTGTCCAGTTCTGGGAGGTATTAGGAGAAGCATAGAGTCTAGATCACGTGTAGTAATTATCCCCCTCTACTCCTCCTTGGTCAGACCTCATCTGGATACTGTGTCCAGTTCTGGGAGGTATTAGGAGAAGCATAGAGTCTAGATCACGTGAAGTAATTATCCCCTCTACTCCTCCTTGGTCAGATCTCATCTGGATACTATGTCCAGTTCTGGGAGGTATTAGGAGAAGCATAGAGTCTACATCACGTGAAGTAATTATCCCCCTCTACTCTTCCTTGGTCAGACCTCATCTGGATACTGTGTCCAGTTCTGGGAGGTATTAGGAGAAGCATAGAGTCTAGATCACATGAAGTAATTATCCCCCTCTACTCCTCCTTGGTCAGACCTCATCTGGATACTGTGTCCAGTTCTGGGAGGTATTAGGAGAAGCATAGAGTCTAGATCACGTGAAGTAATTATCCCCTCTACTCCTCCTTGGTCAGACCTCATCTGGATACTGTGTCCAGTTCTGGGAGGTATTAGGAGAAGCATAGAGTCTAGATCACGTGAAGTAATTATCCCCTCTACTCCTCCTTGGTCAGATCTCATCTGGATACTGTGCCCAGTTCTGGGAAGTATTAGGAGAAGCATAGAGTCTAGATCACATGAAGTAATTAACACCCTCTACTCCTCCTTGGTCAGACCTCATCTGGATACTGTGTCCAGTTCTGGGAGGTATTAGGAGAAGCATAGTGTCTAGATCACGTGAAGTAATTATCCCCTCTACTCCTCCTTGGTCAGATCTCATCTGGATACTGTGTCCAGTTCTGGGAGGTATTAGGAGAAGCATAGAGTCTAGATCACATGAAGTAATTATCCCCCTCTACTCCTCCTTGGTCAGACCTCATCTGGATACTGTGTCCAGTTCTGGGAGGTATTAGGAGAAGCATCGAGTCTAGATCACGTGAAGTAATTATCCCCCTCTACTTCTCCTTGGTCAGACCTCATCTGGATACTGTGTCCAGTTCTGGGAGGTATTAGGAGAAGCATAGAGTCTAGATCACGTGAAGTAATTATCCCCCTCTACTCCTCCTTGGCCAGACCTCATCTGGATACTGTGTCCAGTTCTGGGAGGTATTAGGAGAAGCATAGAGTCTAGATCACATGAAGTAATTATCCCCTCTACTCCTCCTTGGTCAGACCTCATCTGGATACTGTGTCCAATTCTGGGAGGTATTAGGAGAAGCATCGAGTCTAGATCACATGAAGTAATTATCCCCTCTACTCCTCCTTGGTCAGACCTCATCTGGATACTGTGTCCAGTTCTGGGAGGTATTAGGAGAAGCATAGGGTCTAGATCACGTGAAGTAATTATCCCCCTCTACTCCTCCTTGGTCAGACATCATCTGGATACTGTGTCCAGTTCTGGGAGGTATTAGGAGAAGCATAGAGTCTAGATCACGTGAAGTCATTATCCCCCTCTACTCCTCCTTGGTCAGACCTCATCTGGATACTGTGTCCAGTTCTGGGAGGTATTAGGAGAAGCATAGAGTCTAGATCACGTGAAGTAATTATCCCCTCTACTCCTCCTTGGTCAGACCTCATCTGGATACTGTGCCCATTTCTCGGAGGTATTAGGAGAAGCATAGAGTCTAGATCACGTGAAGTAATTATCCCCCTCTACTCCTCCTTGGTCAGACCTCATCTGGATACTGTGTCCAGTTCTGGGAGGTATTAGGAGAAGCATAGAGTCTAGATCACGTGAAGTAATTATCCCCTCTACTCCTCTTTGGTCAGACCTCGTCTGGATACTGTGTGTAGTTCTGGGAGGTATTAGGAGAAGCATAGAGTCTAGATCACATGAAGTAATTATCCCCCTCTTCTCCTCCTTGGTCAGACCTCATCTGGATACTGTGTCCACTTATGGGAGGTATTAGGAGAAGCATCGAGTCTAGATCACGTGAAGTAATTATCCTCCTCTACTCCTCCTTGGTCAGACCTCATCTGGATACTGTGTCCAGTTCTGGGAGGTATTAGGAGAAGCATAGAGTCTAGATCACGTGAAGTAATTATCCCCTCTACTCCTCCTTGGTCAGATCTCATCTGGATACTATGTCCAGTTCTGGGAGGTATTAGGAGAAGCATAGAGTCTACATCACGTGAAGTAATTATCCCCCTCTACTCCTCCTTGGTCAGACCTCATCTGGATACTGTGTCCAGTTCTGGGAGGTATTAGGAGAAGCATAGAGTCTAGATCACATGAAGTAATTATCCTCCTCTACTCCTCCTTGGTCAGACCTCATCTGGATACTGTGTCCAGTTCTGGGAGGTATTAGGAGAAGCATAGAGTCTAGATCACGTGAAGTAATTATCTCCCTCTACTCCTCCTTGGTCAGATCTCATCTGGATACTGTGCCCAGTTCTGGGAAGTATTAGGAGAAGCATAGAGTCTAGATCACATGAAGTAATTAACACCCTCTACTCCTCCTTGGTCAGACCTCATCTGGATACTGTGTCCAGTTCTGGGAGGTATTAGGAGAAGCATAGTGTCTAGATCACGTGAAGTAATTATCCCCTCTACTCCTCTTTGGTCAGACCTCGTCTGGATACTGTGTGTAGTTCTGGGAGGTATTAGGAGAAGCATAGAGTCTAGATCACATGAAGTAATTATCCCCCTCTTCTCCTCCTTGGTCAGACCTCATCTGGATACTGTGTCCACTTATGGGAGGTATTAGGAGAAGCATCGAGTCTAGATCACGTGAAGTAATTATCCTCCTCTACTCCTCCTTGGTCAGACCTCATCTGGATACTGTGTCCAGTTCTGGGAGGTATTAGGAGAAGCATAGAGTCTAGATCACGTGAAGTAATTATCCCCTCTACTCCTCCTTGGTCAGATCTCATCTGGATACTATGTCCAGTTCTGGGAGGTATTAGGAGAAGCATAGAGTCTACATCACGTGAAGTAATTATCCCCCTCTACTCCTCCTTGGTCAGACCTCATCTGGATACTGTGTCCAGTTCTGGGAGGTATTAGGAGAAGCATAGAGTCTAGATCACATGAAGTAATTATCCTCCTCTACTCCTCCTTGGTCAGACCTCATCTGGATACTGTGTCCAGTTCTGGGAGGTATTAGGAGAAGCATAGAGTCTAGATCACGTGAAGTAATTATCTCCCTCTACTCCTCCTTGGTCAGATCTCATCTGGATACTGTGCCCAGTTCTGGGAAGTATTAGGAGAAGCATAGAGTCTAGATCACATGAAGTAATTAACACCCTCTACTCCTCCTTGGTCAGACCTCATCTGGATACTGTGTCCAGTTCTGGGAGGTATTAGGAGAAGCATAGTGTCTAGATCACGTGAAGTAATTATCCCCTCTACTCCTCCTTGGTCAGACCTCATCTGGATACTGTGTCCAGTTCTGGGAGGTATTAGGAGAAGCATAGAGTCTAGATCACGTGAAGTAATTATCCCCCTCTACTCCTCCTTGGCCAGACCTCATCTGGATACTGTGTCCAGTTCTGGGAGGTATTAGGAGAAGCATAGAGTCTAGATCACATGAAGTAATTATCCCCTCTACTCCTCCTTGGTCAGACCTCATCTGGATACTGTGTCCAATTCTGGGAGGTATTAGGAGAAGCATCGAGTCTAGATCACATGAAGTAATTATCCCCTCTACTCCTCCTTGGTCAGACCTCATCTGGATACTGTGTCCAGTTCTGGGAGGTATTAGGAGAAGCATAGGGTCTAGATCACGTGAAGTAATTATCCCCCTCTACTCCTCCTTGGTCAGACATCATCTGGATACTGTGTCCAGTTCTGGGAGGTATTAGGAGAAGCATAGAGTCTAGATCACGTGAAGTCATTATCCCCCTCTACTCCTCCTTGGTCAGACCTCATCTGGATACTGTGTCCAGTTCTGGGAGGAATTAGGAGAAGAATAGAGTCTAGATCACGTGAAGTAATTATCCCCTCTACTCCTCCTTGGTCAGACCTCATCTGGATACTGTGCCCATTTCTCGGAGGTATTAGGAGAAGCATAGAGTATAGATCACGTGAAGTAATTATCTCCCTCTACTCCTCCTTGGTCAGACCTCATCTGGATACCGTGTCCAGTTCTGGGAGGTATTAGGAGAAGCATAGAGTCTAGATCACGTGAAGTAATTATCCCCTCTACTCCTCTTTGGTCAGACCTCATCTGGATACTGTGTCCAGTTCTGGGAGGTATTAGGAGAAGCATAGAGTCTAGATCACGTGAAGTAATTATCCCCCTCTACTCCTCTTTGGTCAGACCTCATCTGGATACTGTGCCCAGTTCTGGGAGGTATTAGGAGAAGCATAGAGTCTAGATCACGTGAAGTAATTATCCCCTCTACTCCTTCATGGTCAGACCTCATCTGGATACTGTGTCCAGTTCTGGGAGGTATTAGGAGAAGCATAGAGTCTAGATCACATGAAGTAATTATCCCCCTCTACTCCTCTTTGGTCAGACCCCATCTGGATACTGTGCCCAGTTCTGGGAGGTATTAGGAGAAGCATAGAGTCTAGATCACGTGAAGTAATTATCCTCCTCTACTCCTCCTTGGTCAGACCTCATCTGGATACTGTGTCCAGTTCTGGGAGGTATTAGGAGAAGCATAGAGTCTAGATCACGTGAAGTAATTATCCTCTCTACTCTTCCTTGGTCAGACCTCATCTGGATACTGTGTCCAGTTCTGGGAGGTATTAGGAGAAGCATAGAGTCTAGATTACGTGAAGTAATTATCCCCCTCTACTCCTCCTTGGTCAGACCTCATCTGGATACTGTGTCCAGTTCTGGAAGGTATTAGGAGAAGCATAGAGTCTAGATCACGTGAAGTAATTATCACCCTCTACTCCTCCTTGGTCAGACCTCATCTGGATACTGTGTCCAGTTCTGGGAGGTATTAGGAGAAGCATAGAATCTAGATCACGTGAAGTAATTATCCCCTCTACTCCTCCTTGGTCAGACCTCATCTGGATACTGTGTCCAGTTCTGGGAGGTATTAGGAGAAGCATAGAGTCTAGATCACGTGAAGTAATTAGCCCCTCTACTGCTCCTTGGTCAGACCTCATCTGGATACTGTGTCCAGTTCTTGGAGGTATTAGGAGAAGCATAGAGTCTAGATCACGTGAAGTATTTATCCCCTCTACTCCTCCTTGGTCAGACCTCATCTGGATACTGTGTCCAGTTCTGGGAGGTATTAGGAGAAGCATAGAGCCTAGATCACGTGAAGTAATTATCCCCTCTACTCCTCTTTGGTCAGACCTCATCTGGATACTGTGTCCAGTTCTGGGGGGTATTAGGAGATGCATAGAGTCTAGATCACGTGAAGTAATTATCCCCTCTACTCGTCCTTGGTCAGACCTCATCTGGATACTGTGCCCAGTTCTGGGAGGTATTAGGAGAAGCATAGAGTCTAGATCACGTGAAGTAATTATCCCCTCTACTCCTCCTTGGTCAGACCTCATCTGGATACTGTGTCCAGTTCTGGGAGGTATTAGGAGAAGCATAGAGTCTAGATCACGTGAAGTAATTATCCCTCTCCACTCCTCCTTGGTCAGACCTCATCTGGATACTGTGTCCAGTTCTGGGAGGTATTAGGAGAAGCATAGAGTCTAGATCACGTGAAGTAATTATCCTCCTCTACTCCTCCTTGGTCAGACCTCATCTGGATACTGTGTCCAGTTCTCGGGGGTATTAGGAGAAGCATAGAGTCTAGATCACGTGAAGTAATTATCCCCTCTACTCCTCCTTGGTCAGACCTCATCTGGATACTGTGCCCAGTTCTGGGAGGTATTAGGAGAAGCATACAGTCTAGATCACGTGAAGTAATTATCCTCCTCTACTCCTCCTTGGTCAGACCTCATCTGGATACTGTGCCCAGTTCTGGGAGGTATTAGGAGAAGCATAGAGTCTAGATCACGTGAAGTAATTATCCCCTCTACTCCTCCTTGGTCAGACCTCATCTGGATACTGTGTCCAGTTCTGGGAGGTATTAGGAGAAGCATAGAGTCTAGATCACGTGAAGTAATTATCCTCCTCTACTCCTCCTTGGTCAGACCTCATCTGGATACTGTGTCCAGTTCTGGGAGGTATTAGGAGAAGCATAGAGTCTAGATCACGTGAAGTAATTATCCCCTCTACTCCTCCTTGGTCAGACCTCATCTGGATACTGTGTCCAGTTCTGGGAGGTATTAGGAGAAGCATAGAGTCTAGATCATGTGAAGTAATTATCCCCTCTACTCCTCCTTGGTTAGACCTCATCTGGATACTGTGTCCAGTTCTGGGAGGTATTAGGAGAAGCATAGAGTCTAGATCACGTGAAGTCATTATCCCCTCTACTCCTCCTTGGTCAGACCTCATCTGGATAGTGTGTCCAGTTCTGGGAGGTATTAGGAGAAGCATAGAGTCTAGATCACGTGAAGTAATTATCCTCCTCTACTCCTCCTTGGTCAGACCTCATCTGGATACTGTGTCCAGTTCTGGGAGGTATTAGGAGAAGCATAGAGTCTAGATCACGTGCAGTAATTATCCCCTCTACTCCTCCTTGGTCAGACCTCATCTGGATAGTGTGTCCAGTTCTGGGAGGTATTAGGAGAAGCATAGAGTCTAGATCACGAGAAGTAATTATCCCCCTCTACTCCTCCTTGGTCAGACCTCATCTGGATACTGTGTCCAGTTCTAGGAGGTATTAGGAGAAGCATAGAGTCTAGATCACGTGAAGTAATTATCCTCCTCTACTCCTCCTTGGTCAGACCTCATCTGGATACTGTGTCCAGTTCTGGGAGGTATTAGGAGAAGCATACAGTCTAGATCACGAGAAGTAATTATCCCCCTCTACTCCTCCTTGGTCAGACCTCATCTGGATGCTGTGTCCAGTTCTGGGAGGTATTAGGAGAAGCATAGAGTCTAGATCACGAGAAGTAATTATCCCCCTCTACTCCTCCTTGGTCAGACCTCATCTGGATACTGTGCCCAGTTCTGGGAGGTATTAGGAGAAGCATAGAGTCTAGATCACGTGAAGTAATTATCCTCCTCTACTCCTCCTTGGTCAGACCTCATCTGGATACTGTGTCCAGTTCTGGGAGGTATTAGGAGAAGCACAGAGTCTAGATCACGTGAAGTAATTATCCTCCACTACTCCTCCTTGGTCAGACCTCATCTGGATACTGTGCCCAGTTCTGGGAGGTATTAGGAGAAGCATAGAGTCTAGATCACGTGAAGTAATTATCCCCCTCTGCTCCTCCTTGGTCAGACCTCATCTGGATACTGTGTCCAGTTCTGGGAGGTATTAGGAGAAGCATAGAGTCTAGATCACGTGAAGTAATTATCCCCCTCTACTCCTCCTTGGTCAGACCTCATCTGGATACTGTGTCCAGTTCTGGACACCACATCTTAAAAAAGACATTGAAAAACTGTCCAGTAATTTTATTCAATTCTCTGTAATCGATGCAGAGTCTTAAGGAACAGTCTTTCTTTTTTACAAAAAATATAGGCGCACCTGCTGATGATGAAGATAAAAGAATAAACCCTTTAACTAAATTTTCATCAATGTATTTCTTGAGTGTTTTTAATTTCTGCTCTGCCAGTGGGTAAATGGTTATAACGGGTATCATTGCTTCAGGCAATAAATCAATTGGACAATCATACGGCTGATGAGGAGGGAGTTTGTTGACGTTTTTCTTGTCACATACATCAGCAAATTCCTTATATGTAGATGGTAGTTTAGAAGATTGTTCAGGATCCTCTACAACCTCTTCATTTAGTGAAGCCTGTGGGGAGTGTACAGTAGATGGAAAAGACACTTCTTTGGTTTCCCAGTTGATTGTGGGTTTTTGAGTCTGTAGCCATGGCAACCCTAGGATTATTGGAAAATATGGAGATGAGATTAGTAAGAAAGATAAGACCTCATGGTGATTAGGCTCCAGAACTATCCCTAGGGGTTCAGTCTCTTGATTCACTGGCCCGAATTTAGTGGAGATCTGTCAACAGTTTCCATAATAGATGAAAGTCTGTTTTGATTTTTTCCCCATGTTCTTTTGCAAAAGAGATGTCCATAAAACTTCCGTTTGCTCCTGAGTCAACCATGGCAGATGTGGAAATCCATTGGGAATAAACTTGAAACTTGATAGAAAGGAAGCAATGAGAGTCCAATAGAAGAAAATGAATGGATGACAGCATTCACTGGAGGCACTGGTTCAGACAAGACTGATTCTTTGTCGGAACAGTTGGGATCTGCTACCATGACCACTGTTTTACGTAGTCGCGAGGGACAATTGATGAGAAAGTGGTCAGACTTGCCACAATAAAAACACAGATTTTCCCTGAAGTCTCCATTCTTTTCTCTCAGCACTTTCACGTTTTAACAGGCTGTCGACCTGCATGGATTCAGCTTCAGATATGTGAGGACTCTTTATCTCTAAGTCTCTGGGACCGGTGGTTGAACCGGTGGATAACGATTACTCTTGCGGGACAAGTGTGAATTCCACTTTTCTAATCTTCTCTCTGATAATCGGTTGTCTATACGAATACAATGGTGAATGAAGTCATTAAAACTTGTGGGAGCTTCGGCCCGGGCTAGTTCATCTTTGAGTGAGCTGGAGAGTCCGTTCTTAAAAAAAGATAATTTTGCAGCATTATTCCATTCGGAATCAATCACCCGTCTGAATTTTGTGACGTACTCCGCAACAGAGCTTTTACCCTGACGTAGCGCCATCAGTGGAGCTGAAGCTGTTGCACAACGACTAGTGTCATCAACACTTGGCTCATGGCTGCAAGGAAAGCCTCCAGATCATTAGGTCCATCATCGTGAGTTTTTTAATGAGTACTTTCCCTCTGTCACTACGGAGGTGAGCAGGGTGAGCACCTAAGTACAATCTGCACTGATTGATGAATCCATGAAACTTGTCACGGTCTCCACCAAACCCATAGCTCCCAGCAGTCACCTCTCCTTACAGACACCAGATGTCGTATAGTGACGCTACATAAAGATGAGAAACTTCAGCTACGACTGTGACTGAGGAACAAGAAATAATCCACAACTACAGATGAGCAGGACGCACAGATGACGTCGCCGGAAGATAAGAGATTCGCAGCCTCTTGTCGAGTTGCCCTGTATCACTGACCTGGACGCTGGACCAGAGACCCAGGAATCCATCCGATCGTCTCTAGTCCCAACTGTCCCAGATACAGTGGACAGTCCTGGATTAGGGTCTGCGCCCTGCAGTCTCGGGTATCTGCTGAATGTCCCTCACTGCCACCGCGCCTCTTACAACTCCTCCTGCCGGGAGAGAATGAAATAGTAAATGGGTGTGGCCAGGGCCGTGGCCAAAATTTGGCTCGGCGAGCGTAGCATGCCACAACATCTGTCCCTCTTTCTGTTCTTCAACATTTCGGAGGTATGCCAAACCTGAAAGGTGGCGGTGGAGGGGCCAGAGCAATGTGTTGATATTGTAACTGAAGGATCTGTTCAGATTGCAGTGCAATCTTATTGCTTAAGATCTTGCACAATATTCTGTAGATCCTCTGTAGCTTGTCCAAAAATTTGAACTTCATGCGATGTCTGAGTTTGAAATGCCGTGTGTTTTGTTTTTTTGTGTTTGTATGTCTGCATAGATGTTGGTAAGCAAACAGTTCATCTTCATTACACGAACCTCCAAATTTCCCTCGGCGGCGTCCATGATGAAGACTTGAGTATCCTGTTAGGACACTGGAGTAGTACTGCTGGAAACCAGTGGCCAAAGGAGCACTAGCAGGAACAGCAAGGGGTAGTAGAAGTTCTTGGAGATGACAAAGGAGTTGTAGAAAACAATCCGTAGATAGGTGAGAACAATCTAGGTAAGAATGTTCAGTATCTTGGAGACTGGAGCTAGGCTAAACAGCTAGACACAATACTCAAGCAATGAGTGAGAGATCCATGCGGCTTTAAGTAGGCCCAAACAGGAAACAAGATGTATCCCACAGGTTCAGAATCTGCCATTTTAGTAAAGGGCAATAGCAGAACACAATAGCAGCCTCCAGTGGTAAGGAGTGGAATTGCAGCACATTTATTAGGGTGAACAATAGCAGCCACTAGTGATCAAATTGTAGAAGGACAACAGGAATACTGACATCAGGTGTGCAACGCACAACGCCATCAGTGGCAGGGTCCACATAACTACTGATACATAGAATCATAGAATCATAGAATGTAGAGTTGGAAGGGACCTCCTGGGTCATCTGGTCCAACCCCCTGCTCAAAGCAGGATTCACTAAATCATCTCAAACAGATGTCTGTCCAGCCTCTGTTTGAAGACGTCCATTGAAGGGGAACTCACCACCTCTCGTGGCAGCCTGTTCCACTCATTGATCACCCTCACTGTCAAAAAGTTTTTTCTAATATCTAATCTGTGTCTCCTCCCATTTAGTTTCATCCCATTGCTTCTAGTCTTTCCTTGTGCAAATGAGAATAAAGATGATCCTTCTACAATGTGACAGCCCTTGACATATTTGTAGACAGCTATTAAGTCTCCTCTCAGTCTTCTTTTTTGCAAGCTAAACATTCCCAAATCCTGCAACCGTTCCTCATAGGACATGGTTTGCAGACCAGTCACCATTCTGGTCGCTCTTCTCTGAACTTGCTCCAGTTTGTCTATGTCTTTTTTAAAATGTGGTGCCCAAAACTGTACACAGTATTCCAGATGAGGTCTGACCAAAGAGGAGTAAAGACCGATAATGACTTCACGTGATCTAGACTGTATGCTTCTGTTAATACATCCCAGAATTGTATTTGCCTTTTTTGCTGCTGCATCACACTGTTGACTCATGTTCAGTCTATGATCTATTAGTATACCTAAGTCTTTTTCACATGTACTGTTGCTTAGCTCTATTCCTCCCATTCTGTATATGCTTTTTTCATTTTTATTGCCCAGATGTAGTACTTTGCATTTTTCCCTGTTAAAAACCATTCTGTTGGTTGCTGCCCACTGCTCCAGTTTATTTAGGTCTTTTTGAATCCTCTCTCTCTCTTCTCTAGTATTAGCTATCCCTCCTAGCTTTGTGTCATCAGAAAATTTAATCAGTTTACCCTCAATTCCTTCATCTAAATCATTGATAAAGATGTTGAACAATACAGGTCCCAGGACGGAGCCCTGTGGTACCCCACTTGAAACATTCATCCAGCTGGATGTGAAGCCATTTACAACCACCCTTTGAGTCCGATCACTAAGCCAGTTATGAATCCACCTAACAGTTGCCTGGTCCATTGCATACTTGGTCATTTTTTCAATAAGGATGGTGTGAGATACTTTGTCAAATGCTTTGCTGAAGTCAAGATATACTATATCTACAGCATTTCCCTGATCCACCCAGTCAGTGATTCTGTCATAGAAGGAAATTAAGTTTGTCTGACATGACTTGTTAGTTACAAACCCATGCTGACTCTGGTTAATCACTTCATTCTTATCCATGTACTTACCTACATGTTGTTCAATAATTTGTTCAAAGATCTTTCCTGGTATAGAAGTCAGACTCACCGGCCTATAGTTCCCTGGGTCCACCTTCTTCCCCTTTTTGAAGATAGGAACAACATTTGCTCTTCTCCAGTCTTCTGGGACTTCTCCTGTTCTCCAAGAATTTTCAAAGATTATGGAGAGTGGTTCTAAAATTTCTTCTACGATCTCCTTCAGTACTCTGGGGTGTAACTCATCTGGACCTGGAGACTTGAACTCATTTATGTTAGCTAAATATTCCCTCACAATCTTTCTGTTTACAGATAACTTGGATTCTTCTATTCCTTTAAAACGACAGTGAAGATCAGTTGATGATACATTTTCTTTCTGAGAGAAAACAGATGCAAAATAGGAATTAAAAAGTTTGGCCTTCTCAACATCCTCTCTTACCATTTCTCCATTTTCATCCTGTAAAAATCCTATAGCATCTTTGACTTTTCTTTTACTTTTGACATACCCCCAAAATCCTTTTTTGTTGCTTTTGACATCTCTTGCAAGCCTTAATTCATTGTCAGCTTTAGCTAACCTGATACGTGCCCTACAGGATCTGCAGACTGCATTATAATCTTCTTTAGATATGCCTCCCTCTTTCCATTTAATAAACATTTCTTTCTTTCTTTTTAGCATGTGTTTAAGTTCTGTGTTCATCCATCCTGGTTTCCTTAAATACTTCCCATTCTTCCTACTTTTCGGGATTGTTAACGATTGTGCTTTGAGAATCTCAGTTTTAAAAATTTCCCATCCTTCCTGGACATTTTTGTCCTTAAGGACATCCAGCCATTGGATCCCTCCTATTCTCTTTCTGAGTCTCTTAAAATCTGCCTTTCTAAAATCTAACCTTGAAGTTTGAGTCTTCACATGTCTTCCTCCTCTAGTTATCCAAAATTCTATAATAGCATGATTGCTGCCTCCTAGCGTCCCAGCCACCTTTACCTCCTCAACCATTTCCTCCCTGTTTATAAGGATTAGATCCAAAGTAGCAGATCCCCTTGTTTTCTCCCCTACCTTTTGGAAGATAAAGTTGTCAGCAAGAGAGGATAAGAATTTGCTTGACCTGTTAGTTTTACTTGAGAGAGATTCCCAACAAATGTCTGGATAGTTGAAATCTCCCATGACCACTACGTCATATTTTTTGGCGAACTTGGTCATTTGATGCATAAAGAGTTCATCCATATCTTCAGCTTGCCCAGGTGGCCTGTAGTAAATGCCTACAATGGTGTCCTTTCCGTTGTTCTCTCCTTGTATTCTTACCCAAACAGTTTCCACAGAACTCCCAGTCTCTGAAGCTTCAATCTCTGTGCAGATATACGCTTTTCTAACATACAATGCGACACCTCCTCCTCGTTTATCAAGTCTGTTTCTTGCAAATAAGTTGTATCCTTTTAGCCTTTTATTCCAATCATGTGTATCGTCCCACCAAGTTTCAGTGATTCCAATGACATCATATTCCTTTTCCTGCGTTAGTTCCAATTCTCCTTGTTTGTTGCCCATGCTTTGTGCATTGGTATAAAAACATTTTAGTTTGTGATTGGTTTCTCTTCCTCCCATATTTTTATTATTTAGATTTTTTTGTCTTTGTTCTTCCTTTCCACTTCCAGAAGCAGAGATCTCAATAGTATTTGTCAGCTGTATGGCTTTTTCTGGCCTTTTGCTTCCCTTCCCACATTGTTCTCGTTTAAAGCTCTTCTGATGAGTGTAGCAAGGCGACTTCCAAATACATGTTTTCCAGTCTTCGTAAGGTGCACCCCATCTCTAGCAAGTAGTCCATCGTATAGGTAATTCATTCCATGATCCAGAAATCCAGATCCTTGTTGACGGCACCATCGACGTAGCCAGTTGTTCACCTGTAGAATCTTATCCCACCTCATTGTTCCATGGCCATCCACTGGGAGGATGGATGAGAAGACCACCTGCGCTCCCAATTCTTTCACTTTCTTGCCTAAGTCTTCAAAGTCACTGCAGATGGTTTCCAGGTCCTTTCTTGCGGTGTCATTTGTCCCCACATGTATTAGCAGGAATGGGTAGTGATCTGTAGGTCTGAAGAGTCTTGATATCCTGTCAGACACATCTTTAATTTTTGCTCCTGGAAGACAGCACATTTCTCTTGAGGTTATGTCTGGTCTGCAGATAGCGGCCTCTGTTCCTCTTAACAGGGAATCCCCCATGACCACCACTCTCCGTTTTTTCTTCACAACATTCTTCTTTCTCCATCCAGGAGGATTCTGAGGGCTTACAAGGTTATTCATTGCTGGCAAAGTCTTATCTTGCTGTATTTCTTCATGGTTCTCCTGCGTGAGAGCCTGGTACTGGTTCCTGAGCAGTATGGGTGCTGACTGCCTCTCGATCCTCCGGCTTCTCGGGGTCACAGGCTTCCATTCCTCTGTTTCCTCAGGTGCAGTGAGAATTTCTTCTCTTTCTGAATCATGAAGAGATAATTCTGCTCTGTCTAAGAACTCTTCACCTTCCTTAATGATTTTCAAGGTAGTTAACCTCTCTTCTAGATTTCGCAACTTTTCCTCCAACAGGGACACAAGCTTGCATTTCTGGCATGTGAAGTTTGGCTTTTCCACTGGCAAGTCTGTGAACATGTAGCAGGATATGCAGCTCACCAAATGGCTCCTGGACTCTTCCATGTTCTTATTGTTAATGTTCTGAAAACAGTGAAAAAAGCTTAAAAAAAAGCTTCAAAATGCGCGCGGTTTACCGATGTCCTCTTTTCAGCTCCAACAGCCAAAATCCAGTGTTCTTTGAGCTCGCGGAGACTCTTCACTTACCCCAAAATGCAGTGGGAATATGCAAATTATCTCCTCAGGACTCCGCCCCTAGTTTGGACCAGTAAGCATGGCCAGGGACGTTACATCTCCCTAACTGCCCACTGGGTAAATGTAGTGGCGGCTGGGACAGAGGCGGAAGGCGTTCTAGCCCATGTCCTACCACCACCGAGGATTGCTGGACGTTTCTCTGTTCAGGTTGCCTCCTCCTCCTACTCCGCTTCCTCCACCGCCTCCTCATTTGGTCACAGTAAGACCTGCACCACCGACTTGAGCAGAGCCAGTGGGACATGACAGCAGGCGGCTCTGAAACTCCTCTGTTTGGGGGACAAATCCCACAACGCTCAGGAGCTGTGGACCGGGATCAAACAACAGACAGATGTGTGGTTTCTGCCGGTGAACCTCAAGCCCGACCTGGTGGTGTGCGATAACCGGTGAAATCTGGTAGCAACTGTGGTCCTGGCCGGTTTGGCGCACATCCCTTGCCTGGCGCATGTGTAGAACTTGGTGATGCAGAACTTCCTGAAGCATTACCCACATATGTCAGAGCTGCTGCAGAAAATGCGGGCAGTGTGCTCCCACTCTTGGCGTTCTCACCCTGATATTGCTCGCCTGTCTGCGCTGCAGCATCACTTCTGCCTTCCCGTTCACCAGCTGATATGAGATGAACCAACAAGGCGGAACTCCACCCTGCATATGCTGGAGAGACTGTGCGAGCAGCAACAGGTGATTATGGAGAGACTGTGCAAACAGCAGCAGGCGATGCTGGAGGGACTGTGCGAGCAGCAGCAGGCGATAATGGAGGGACTGTGCGAGCAGCAGCAGGCGATAATGGAGGGACTGTGCAAACAGCAGCAGGCGATGCTGGAGGGACTGTGCGAGCAGCAGCAGGCGATAATGGAGGGACTGTGCGAGCAGCAGCAGGCGATAATGGAGGGACTGTGCGAGCAGCAGCAGGCTATGCTGGAGAGATTGCCAGCAGCAGCAGGTGATGATGGAGAGACTGCGAGCATCAGGAGATGATGGAGAGACTGTGCGAGCAGCTGCAGACGATGCTGAAGAGACTGTGCGAGCAGCAGCAGGCGATGCTGGAGGGACTGTGCGAGCAGCAGCAGGCGATGCTGGAGAGACTGCGAGCAGCAGCAGGCGATGATGGAGAGACTGTGCGAGCATCAGGAGATGATGGAGAGACTGTGCGAGCAGCAGGCAATGCTGAAGAGACTGTGCAAGCAGCAGCAGGCAATGCTGGAGAGCCTGTGCAAGCAGCAGCAGGCGATGCTGGAGTGACTGTGCGAGCAGCAGCAGGCGATGCTGGAGAGACTGTGCGAGCAGCAGCAGGCGATGCTGGAGAGACTGTGCGAGCAGCAGCAGGCGATGCTGGAGAGACTGTGCGAGCAGCAGCAGGCGATGCTGGAGAGACTGTGCGAGCAGCAGGCAATGCTGGGGAGACTGTGAGCAGCAGCAGGCGATGCTGGGGAGACTGTGCGAGCAGCAGCAGGCGATGCTGGAGAGATTGTGTGAGCAGCAGCAGGCGATGCTGGAGAGACTGTGCGAGCAGCAGCAGGCGATGCTGGAGAGACTGTGTGAGCAGCAGCAGGCGATGCTGGAGAGACTGTGCGAGCAGCAGCAGGCGATGCTGGAGAGACTGTGTGAGCAGCAGCAGGCGATGCTGGAGAGACTGTGCGAGCAGCAGCAGGTGATGATGGAGAGACTGTGTGAGCAGCAGGCGATGCTGGGGAGACTGTGAGCAGCAGCAGGCGATGCTGGAGAGACTGTGCGAGCAGCAGGCGATGCTGGGGAGACTGTGAGCAGCAGCAGGCGATGCTGGGGAGACTGTGCGAGCAGCAGCAGGCGATGCTGGAGAGACTGTGTGAGCAGCAGCAGGCGATGCTGGAGAGACTGTGCGAGCAGCAGGCGATGCTGGGGAGACTGTGAGCAGCAGCAGGCGATGCTGGGGAGACTGTGCGAGCAGCAGCAGGCGATGCTGGAGAGACTGTGCGAGCAGCAGCAGGCGATGCTGGAGAGACTGTGCGAGCAGCAGCAGGCGATTCTGGAGAGACTGTGCGAGCAGCAGGCGATGCTGGGGAGACTGTGAGCAGCAGCAGGCGATGCTGGAGAGACTGTGCGAGCAGCAGCAGGTGATGATGGAGAGACTGTGTGAGCAGCAGGCGATGCTGGGGAGACTGTGAGCAGCAGCAGGCGATGCTGGAGAGACTGTGCGAGCAGCAGGCGATGCTGGGGAGACTGTGAGCAGCAGCAGGCGATGCTGGGGAGACTGTGCGAGCAGCAGCAGGCGATGCTGGAGAGACTGTGCGAGCAGCAGCAGGCGATGCTGGAGAGACTGTGCGAGCAGCAGCAGGCGATGCTGGAGAGACTGTGCGAGCAGCAGGCGATGCTGGGGAGACTGTGAGCAGCAGCAGGCGATGCTGGAGAGACTGTGCGAGCAGCAGCAGGTGATGATGGAGAGACTGTGAGCAGCAGGCGATGCTGGGGAGACTGTGAGCAGCAGCAGGCGATGCTGGAGAGACTGTGCGAGCAGCAGGCGATGCTGGGGAGACTGTGAGCAGCAGCAGGCGATGCTGGGGAGACTGTGCGAGCAGCAGCAGGCGATGCTGGAGAGACTGTGCGAGCAGCAGCAGGCGATGCTGGAGAGACTGTGCGAGCAGCAGGCGATGCTGGGGAGACTGTGCGAGCAGCAGCAGGCGATGCTGGAGAGACTGTGCGAGCAGCAGGCGATGCTGGGGAGACTGTGAGCAGCAGCAGGCGATGCTGGAGAGACTGTGCGAGCAGCAGGCGATGCTGGGGAGACTGTGAGCAGCAGCAGGCACGGGTGAGTCTCTTTGCGGAACAACAGCAGCACTCTGCACCTCCATCAAGAATATCCACCATTGTAGGACTTCTGTTTATGTTTCTCTTTGACACTAGGCACTTTATAGACACTGAGACTTTTGCTCTATGGACCAGTGAGCAACATGGAGCTCATCATAGCTGTCTTTTTTCCCCTTAACGAGTACACTCCCCCAATGACATCTCATTATTGAGAAAACAAACGCGTTGGGATGGAATTTTTTCTGGGTATATCGCATGAGACCTACACTTGGGTACTACCCTTGTAAGGGCGGGAGCGCATGCAGAGGGCACGACAGGGCAGATAGACTGGACCAACTGCTCAATCGATAAAATCGGCTATCAATAAAATCCCTTTGGGTGTGACGTTCCTAAGGCTCAAATTGGTGAGATCCACACTTTGTATTCACTTCTTTATGCACTATGACACTTTGAACCTGTTTTTGTCCTACCAGTTCCTATATAGGATTGAGTAGGCCCTATTGTGGGCCAAGGGTCTTTCTTTATCTGACATGGGTTATTTGTGAGTTTTATTTTCATCATTAAAAGATATATTTTAAGGAATCTTTCTATGCTGTATAATATGTGGAACAACACACCACTTCACCACCAAAGAGTGGGCCTCCATGCGGGACGTGTGTGCTTCAAATACTCCACCAACATGGCCAACACTGATGACGCTATCATGAGCGTTACTATACCACTTCTATACCTGCTGGAAAAAACACTTCCAGCGATGATGGATGAGGTGATGGCACAGGAGGAAGAGGGACCATTTGCACCGTTAGTCAGGTCGGTCGTCCACACTTGGCTCGGAGGGTGGGTTCCTGTACCAAGAGCCACCAGGTACACAGTAGAGGAGGAACAACCGTGTTCACAGCAGGGTGGCACTCAAAGCAGCTCACGGGCATCACTGGGGCATGACTATGAGGTTACAGAGGACCCAGACCATAACCTCCCCCCGAGAACAGCTTGTCGTTGCCTCTGAGCAGCCTGGCACACATGAGCCAATACATGCTGCTGTACCTGCGCAACGACCTCCAAGTTGTCCAGATTGTTACCAGTGATGATTACTGGTGGCCACCCTGCTGGATCCCCGCAACAAGTACAACGTACCATCATTAATTCCGTCACTGGAGCGGGATTGAAAAATGTGTGAATACAAGCACAGGCTGGTGGAGAAACCACTGACGGCGCCCCTACCTGACCATGGGGTCTCACTGGAAGAACAAGGCAGGAGGATGAAGCAACCAATGAAGCTGGGGCACCGCCAGCACCACCGGAGGCAGGGTTAGCATGGCTGAAATGTGGAAAACCTTCCTCAGCACGCCACAACATCCAGCACCACCATCTGATACAGTCCGTATTAGCAGGTGGTGGAAGAGTAAATGCGGCACAAGGAGGAGGGGAATGGAGGTTGGACGCTTACCACCTTGAAGACCAAGTAGCCTCAGCTGGAGTCCATCCTGTGGGTGCCGCACCCATTGGTGATCGCAGACAAAATGTAGAAAGGAGCAGCTGAACCGGCACATCCAACCAGGAAAATGTTAAAAAATAGAAAATTTAATTTAGAATTTTTTTTTTTAAAACATGATGATAAAACGGAAACCTCAGGAGAAGCCGACGCGTTTCAGGTGCAGAACGCGCCCTTAGTCATAGGATGTCAGACATAAAACATAGAGCGATGCTATATACACTAGAGACCAATGTCAATTGGGGGAGCGTCCCTGCCGGCTTTTGTCCGTGTTTAGTGCACCGCATATGCTTCTGTCTCCGGACTAGGTCGATGTTGCAGGCCTTTGATCTGTAGATTTACATCCAGTCATTTCAGCAGATGTTCTTAGATATTACTGTCTATTGCATTTATTGCATCCCATCATCCTCATCTAATCATAGAGATTTATTTGTTGTTTATTGCAGGCAATATCTTTTGGTCATCATGTTCCTGTTGTGACAACTCGGTATTGGTCAGTTATCTAATCACTCCCCCAATTGACATTGGTCTCTAGTATATATAATGTGGCGCCCTGCTGCCCCGGGGGCGCGTCATATAACATCGCTCTATGTTTTATGTCTGACATCCTATGACTAAGGGCGCGTTCTGCACCTGAAACGCGTCGGCTTCTCCTGAGGTTTCCTTTTTATCATCATGTTTTTGAAAAAAAAAATTCCCAATAAAATTTTCGATTTTTTAACAATTTCCTGGTTGGATGTGGCCGGTTCAAATCCTCCTTTCTACATGGTGGAAGAGTATGCGTCCTCACGTGTCCACTGAGTGATGGGATTGCCCCATTTAACTTCTGGGTCTCTAAACTGGACACGTGGCCTGAGGTTGCTCTTTACGCCTTGGAGGTGTTGTCCTGCCCTGCGGAAAGGGTACTGTGTGAACGTGTGTTTAGCCCGGCAGGCGGTGTGATCACAGACAGGCGCATCCGCCTGTCCACAGCCAACGTGGAGAAGCTCACAGTCATTAAAATGAACCAGGCGTGGTCCCACGGGACGTGTCCATACCTTTGGCTGCCTAGAGAAGTAGACCAGCCGCACCCAGCCATTGTCCAACCCGAGCTACCATTTGTTATATAAGACACCATGACGCGATGAGGCCAGCAAATCACAGTAATGCCAGTAGCCAACATGGCTATGGCATTATCATAAATGGCGGGCAATCCCCGAATGTTCATTGGCTAACAGGCGCCAAACATGCGGGTCAGAGAATTCAGCATGGCACTCGGGCACCCGGGATGCGCTCGCTCCTCTCTAGGTATTAATTCTGAATATCTTCTGTCTTTATGTTGAAGAGAACGGTTATTGTCTCTTTTTTAACCCTAGCACCTTGTTCTGCGTTGCAGAGACCCCCAGTTGTATGAATGGAGATGTAAATATTTCTGCCTTATATGAGTGTTCGGTGGTCTCTTTTGCAGCTGCGCCCTCCGCCGTCCTGACGCCTGGAGATGCCGTCAATGTGGAGCTGGGGAATGAGAAAGTCGTGTCCTGTGAAGTCGCCAACTTTTATCCTAAAGATGTCACTATTCGCTGGGTGCGACACGAGAAAGATTCGACATGTGTGGCCCTGGAGCGAGGAACCTGCACCGGTGACACCGTCAATAACCCAGACGGGACGTTCAATGTCACCAGTCACCTGACCTTGTATCCCACCCTGCAGGACCACGGCTACAAATACTCCTGTCTGGTGAAGCACCGATCTCTGCACCAGGAGCTGATGGAGAACTTCACCCTGACAGTCACAGGTGATTCCTAAATCCCCCCGAAGTGTAGACCTGAGATGGGTAATGCACAGCGTCAGGAGGGGGCCGAGGCGTCAGGAGGGGGCCGAGGCGTCAGGAGGGGGCAGAGGCGTCAGGAGGGGGCAGAGGCGTCAGGAGGGGGCAGAGGCGTCAGGAGGGGGCCGAGGCTTCAGGAGGGGGCCGAGGCGTCAGGAGGGGGCAGAGGCGTCAGGAGGGGGCCGAGGCGTCAGGAGGGGGCAGAGGCGTCTGGAAGGGGGCAGAGGCGTCAGGAGGGGGCCGAGGCGTCTGGAGGGGGCCGAGGCGTCTGGAAGGGGCAGAGGCGTCTGGAAGGGGCAGAGGCGTCAGGAGGGGGCCGAGGCGTCAGGAGGGGGCAGAGGCGTCAGGAGGGGGCCGAGGCGTCAGGAGGGGGCCGAGGCATCAGGAGGGGGCAGAGGCGTCAGGAGGGGGCAGAGGCGTCAGGAGGGGGCCGAGGCGTCAGGAGGGGGCAGAGGCGTCTGGAAGGGGGCCGAGGCGTCAGGAGGGGGCAGAGGTGCCAGGAGGGGGCAGAGGCGTCAGGAGGGGGCCGAGGCGTCAGGAGGGGGCAGAGGCGTCTGGAAGGGGGCAGAGGCATCAGGAGGGGGCCGAGGCATCAGGAGGGGGCAGAGGTGCCAGGAGGAGGCAGAGGCGGCGGAGATCACTCCATCTATTCTCCAATAGCAACTGCAAAATGTACAACCTCAAAAAATCCTCCCAGAGATTGTATGGCACCTTCTTAAGATTAGTCTGTCAGCTGTTGTTTGCTATAAAGTCTAACAGCAGCATGATGTAAAGGCAGAGAGCCTGATTCCAGCTATGTGCCACTTACTGAGCTGCCTGCTGTCATTCTGACACAATCACAGATTTTCCAGCTGTAGATATAGCTGTGCTCAGAATGCTGAGTCCTCCATAACCCCGCCACCACCACTGATTGGCAACTTTCTGTGTATAACCCCGCACACACCACTGATTGGCAGCTTTCTGTGTATAACCCCGCCCCCACCACTGATTGGCAGCTTTCTGTGTATAACCCCGCCCCCACCACTGATTGGCAGCTTTCTGTGTATAACCCCGCCCCCACCACTGATTGGCAACTTTCTGTGTATAACCCCGCTCACACCACTGATTGGCAGCTTTCTGTGTATAACCCCGCTCACCACTGATTGGCAGCTTTCTGTGTATAACCCCGCTCACCACTGATTGGCAGCTTTCTGTGTATAACCCCGCCCACACCACTGATTGGCAACTTTCTGTGTATAACCCCGCTTACACCACTGATTGGCAACTTTCTGTGTATAACCCCGCACACATCACTGATTGGCAGCTTTCTGTGTATAACCCCGCCCCCACCACTGATTGGCAACTTTCTGTGTATAACCCCGCTTACACCACTGATTGGCAGCTTTCTGTGTATAACCCCGCTTACACCACTGATTGGCAGCTTTCTGTGTATAACCCCGCCCCCACCACTGATTGGCAACTTTCTGTGTATAACCTCGCCCCCACCACTGATTGGCAGCTTTCTGTGTATAACCCCGCCCCCACCACTGATTGGCAGCTTTCTGTGTATAACCGCGTTCACACCACTGATTGGCAGCGTCCTGTATATAACCCCACCCACACCACTGATTGGCAGCGTCCTGTATATAACCCCACCCACACCACGGATTGTCAGTGTTCTGTATATAACCCCGCCCACCACTGATTGGCAGCGTCCTGTATATAACCCCACCCCCACCACTGATTGTCAGTGTTCCGTATATAACCCCGCTCAAACCACTGATTGTCAGTGTTCTGTATATAACCCCGCCCACACCACTGATTGGCAGCGTTCTGTATATAACCCCGCTCACCACTGATTGTCAGCGTTCTGTATATAACCCCGCTCACCACTGATTGTCAGCGTTCTGTATATAACCCCGCCCACACCACTGATTGGCAGCGTTCTGTATATAACCCCGCTCACCACTGATTGTCAGCGTTCTGTATATAACCCCGCTCACCACTGATTGTCAGTGTTCTGTATATAACCCCGCTCAAACCATGGATTGTCAGTGTTCTGTATATAACCCCGCCCACACCACTGATTGGCAGCGTTCTGTATATAACCCCGCCCACACCACTGATTGGCAGTGTTCCGTATATAACCCCGCTCACCACGGATTGTCAGTGTTCTGTATATAACCCCGCTCACCACTGATTGGCAGCGTTCCGTATATAACCCCGCTCAAACCACGGATTGTCAGTGTTCTGTATATAAACCCGCTCACCACTGATTGGCAGTGTTCTGTATATAACCCCGCTCACCACTGATTGGCAGCGTTCCGTATATAACCCCGCTCAAACCACGGATTGTCAGTGTTCTGTATATAACCCCGCTCACCACTGATTGGCAGCGTTCCGTATATAACCCCGCTCAAACCACGGATTGTCAGTGTTCTGTATATAACCCCGCTCACCACTGATTGTCAGCGTTCTGTATATAACCCCGCCCACCACTGATTGTCAGTGTTCTGTATATAACCCCGCCCACACCACTGATTGTCAGTGTTCTGTATATAACCCCGCTCACCACTGATTGGCAGCATTCTGTATATAACCCCGCCCACCACTGATTGGCAGCTTTCCATGTACACTGTGCAGTGTTGGGGGCGGGGTTACACAGCAGGAGGACCAGGAGGCACGAGACACCTAGTCCTGTAGTGATAATAAAACACTGAGCATACAGCCCAGTAAATGACGCATCGCTGGAATCAGGGTCTCAGCCCCTACATCATGGTGCCCTCATGTAACAAAGAAAACACCTGCTGACAGATTTGACAATGAAAGGTGTAACACCACAAACTGGCCCCAGAATGTGGAAACGATTAGAAATTCACCCTCCGTTCAGTGCAGAGCCGGCACAGCAGCGTTTCTTGTAAACCTGTTATTCCACAGATACAGGGAGACGCAGGGAGCACTGGAGATGCGGCTGTGCTTCCCGTCTGCTCTAAGTCACATACAATAATAAAAGCTAAAGCCTAAAGTAGGACCTGGACGCCATTCCAGCCAGCGGCAGCAGTAATTATGTGAAAAGCTGGGTCTATATGGTACCGTTCACATGATGCAGGTTCTCCTAGTGCAGAAACACAGTACTGCTTAGCCACAGACCATGAATGGATGCATTGGCCTATTGTCAGTAGTACAGGATCCAGGCGTTACTGCCGGGCAGACCTGGGCAAGAACCCTAGGTGGAAACGGAGGACCGTGAGAGCCAGACCTGTGCACGCCTCTGCACCTGTGGCCGATATGACCAGAAATGCCACCGGGCTCGATTCCTCCTATTCTACTTCTTATTACATGAAACCAGCAGCAGACAGAATCCATCCCAAACCAAAGACGTCTAGGAATATAAGAATGTCTTAATTCATCCAAATATGAACACTTGAACATAAGGGAAACGAGGCACAAAAATAAGAAAGAAAGGATGACCCCTAAAGATACGGATACTATGTCGTCATGTGCAATATAACTGGGGACCCCCGGCCGTCACCCCTCCCCGCCAGGCTATGCAGTGGCCCCATACACATTAGACAGCTGTCAACGTCTCCTCGCGCCTCATACACAGGAACCCTCGGCTTAGCAGAGGAGGAGAGCTGCTGCTAGACTCCTCCGTCATCGGCCGGACCCTTCTCTCCCAGACATCATCTGTTATGTGAGAGTAAGAGGACCCCTACGCTCACTAGATGGTCAGAGACTCAGGTTCGATTTGTATGGGGCCTTACAGATTCCTGATTTAAAACAAGCCCTATAGCCAGATGTAGGTTCAAGCGTCCCCCTAGATCCCTGATGTCCTCCACGATGATGGCAGATCTTTTGTGTTATTCCTTGTGATTACAGAGAGAGAAGATCATTCTGGAACAGTTGTTGGAGTCCTGGTCGGAACGTTACTCGCTACCGTGCTCCTCCTGATTGGTCTCCTTTACCATGAGGTGGTGAAGAAAGGTGAGGCCTAAGATTGGGAGACCAGTGAGATGTCTGTTTGGTCGTGTGAGCAGTGGTGGGATGGATCATAACCAGTGACCACATCCAAAATAACTGGAAAACCTGCCCGATAATCCATCCCGGTATAACTAGTGCCCACATCCGTACTGACTGGTAAACCTGCCCGATAATCCATCCCAGTATAACCAGTGACCACATCCTGACTGACTAGTAAACCTGCCTGATAATCCATCCCAGTATAACCAGTGACCACATCCTGACTGACTAGTAAACCTGCCTGATAATCCATCCCAGTATAACCAGTGACCACATCCTGACGGACTGGTAAACCTGCCCGATAATCCATCCCAGTATAACCAGTGACCACATCCTGACTGACTGGTAAACCTACAGATAATCCATCCCGGTATAACCAGTGACCACATCCTAAATAACTGGTAAACCTGCCCGATAATCCATCCCGGTATAACCAGTGACCACATCCTGACTGACTGGTAAACCTGCAGATAATCCATCCCAGTATAACCAGTGACCACATCCTGACTGACTGGTAAACCTGCAGATAATTCATCCCAGTATAACCAGAGACCATATCCTGACTGACTGGTAAACCTGCAGATAATCCATCCCAGTATAACCAGTGACCCCAACCTGACTGACTGGTAGACCTGCAGATAATCCATCCCAGTATAACCAGTGACCCCATCCTGACTGACTGGTAAACCTGCCTGATAATCCATCCCAGTACAACCAGTGACCACATCCTGACTGACTGGTAAACCTGCAGATAATCCATCCCAGTATAACCAGTGACCACATCCTGACTGACTGGTAAACCTGCAGATAATCCATCCCAATATAACCAGTGACCCCATCCTGACTGACTGGTAGACCTGCAGATAATCCATCCCAGCATAACCAGTGACCCCATCCTGACTGACTGGTAAACCTGCCTAATAATCCATCCCAGTATAACCAGTGACCACATCCTGACTGACTGGTAAACCTGCCTGATCATCCATCCCAGTATAACCAGTGACCACATCCAGACTGACTGGTAAACCTGCCCGATAATCGATCCCAGTATAACCAGTGACCACATCCTGACTGACTGATAAACCTGCCTGATAATCCATCCCAGTATAACCAGTGACCACATCCTGACTGACTGATAAACCTGCCCGATAATCCATCCCAGTATAACCAGTGACCACATCCTGACTGACTGCTAAACCTGCCTGATAATCCATCCCAGTATAACCAGTGCCCACATCCTTACTGACTGGTAAACCTGCAGATAATCCATCCCAGTATAACCAGTGACTACATCCTTACTGACTGGTAAACCTGCAGATTATACATCCCGGTATAACCAGTGACCACATCCTAAATAACTGGTAAACCTGCCTGATAATCCATGCCAGTATAACCAGTGACCACATCCTGACTGACTGGTAAACCTGCAGATTATCCATCCCAGTATAACCAGTGACCCCATCCTGACTGACTGGTAGACCTGCAGATAATCCATCCCAGTATAACCAGTGACCACATCCTGACTGACTGGTAAACCTGCAGATAATCCATCCCAGTATAACCAGTGACCACTTCCTGACTGACTGGTAAACTTGCAGATAATCCATCCCAGTATAACCAGAGACCACATACTGACTGACTGGTAAACCTGCAGATAATCCATCCCAGTATAACCAGTGACCCCATCCTGACTGACTGGTAGACCTGCAGATAATCCATCCCAGTATAACCAGTGACCTCATCCTGACTGACTGGTAAACCTGCCTGATAATCCATCCCAGTACAACCAGTGACCACATCCTGACTGACAGGTAAACCTGCAGATAATCCATCCCAGTATAACTAGTGACCACATCCTGACTGACTGGTAAACCTGCCTGATAATCCATCCCAGTATAACCAGTGACCCCATCCTGACTGACTGGTAGACCTGCAGATAATCCATCCCAGTATAACCAGTGACCCCATCCTGACTGACTGGTAAACCTACAGATAATCCATCCCATTATAACCAGTGACCCCATCCTGACTGACTGGTAAACCTGCAGATAATCCATCCCAGTATAACCAGTGACCACATCCTGACTGACTGGTAAACCTGCAGATAATCCATCCCAATATAACCAGTGATCACATCCTGACTGACTGGTAAACCTGCAGATAATCCATCCCAGTATAACCAGTGCCCACATCCTTACTGACTGGTAAACCTGCAGATAATCCATCCCAGTATAACCAATGACCACATCCTGACTGACTGGTAAACCGGCAGATTATCCATCCCGGTATAACCAGTGACCACATCCTAAATAACTGGTAAACCTGCAGATTATCCATCCCAGTATAACCAGTGACCCCATCCTGACTGACTGGTAAACCTGCAGATAATCCATCCCAGTATAACCAGTGACCACATCCTGACTGACTGGCAAACCGGCAGATTATCCATCCCGGTATAACCAGTGACCACATCCTGACTGACTGGTAAACCTGCAGATAATCCATCCCAGTATAACCAGAGACCACATCTTGACTGACTGGTAAACCTGCAGATAATCCATCCCAGTATAACCAGTGACCCCATCCTGACTGACTGGTAGACCTGCAGATAATCCATCCCAGTATAACCAGTGACCCCATCCTGACTGACTGGTAAACCTGCAGATAATCCATCCCAGTATAACCAGTGACCCCATCCTGACTGACTGGTAAACCTGCAGATAATCCATCCCAGTATAACCAGTGACCACATCCTGACTGACTGGTAAACCTGCAGATAATCCATCCCAGTATAACCAGTGATCACATCCTGACTGACTGGTAAACCTGCAGATAATCCATCCCAGTATAACCAGTGCCCACATCCTTACTGACTGGTAAACCTGCAGATAATCCATCCCAGTATAACCAATGACCACATCCTGACTGACTGGCAAACCGGCAGATTATCCATCCCGGTATAACCAGTGACCACATCCTAAATAACTGGTAAACCTGCACATTATCCATCCCAGTATAACCAGTGACCCCATCCTGACTGACTGGTAAACCTGCCAGATAATCCATCCCAGTATAACCAGTGACCACATCCTGACTGCCTGGTAAACCTGCCTGATAATCCATCCCAGTATAACCAGTGACCACATCCTGACTGACTGGTAAACCTGCCCGATAATCCATCCCAGTATACCCAGTGACCACATCCTGACTGACTGCTAAACCTGCCTGATAATCCATCCCAGTATAACCAGTGATCACATCCTGACTGACTGGTAAACCTGCAGATAAACCATCCCAGTATAACCAGTGCCCACATCCTTACTGACTGGTAAACCTGCAGATAATCCATCCCAGTATAACCAGTGACCCCATCCTGACTGACTGGTAGACCTGCAGATAATCCATCCCAGTATAACCAGTGACCCCATCCTGACTGACTGGTAAACCTGCAGATAATCCATCCCAGTATAACCAGTGACCACATCCTGACTGACTGGTAAACCTGCCTGATATTCCATCCCAGTTTAACCAGTGACCACATCCTGACTGACTGGTAAACCTGCCCCATAATCCATCCCGGTATAACCAGTGACCACATCCTAAATTACTGGTAAACCTGCCCGATAATCCATCCCAGTATAACCAGTGACCACATCCTGACTGACTGGTAAACCTGCAGATTATTCATCCCAGTATAACCAGTGACCCCATCCTGACTGACTGGTAAACCTGCAGATAATCCATCCCGGTATAACCAGTGACCACATACAGACTGACTGGTAAACCTGCAGATAATCCATCCCAGTATAACCAGTGACCACATACAGACTGACTGGTAAACCTGCCCGATAATCCATCCCTGTATAACCAGTGACCACATCCTGACTGACTGGTAAACCTGCAGATAATCCATCCCAGTATAACCAGTGACCACATCCTGACTGACTGGTAAACCTGCAGATAATCCATCCCAGTATAACCAGTGACCACATCCTGACTGACTGGTAAACCTGCAGATAATCCATCCCGGTATAACCAGTGACCGCATCCTGACTGACTGGTAAACCTGCCCGATAATCCATAGCGGTATAACCAGTGACCACATCCTAACTGACTGGTAAACCTGCCTGATAATCCATCCCAGTATAACCAGTGACCACATCCTGACTGACTGGTAAACCTGCAGTTTATTCATCCCAGTATAACCAGTGACCCCATACTGACTGACTGGTAAACCTGCAGATAATCCATCCCGGTATAACCAGTGACCACATACAGACTGACTGGTAAACCTGCAGATAATCCATCCCAGTATAACCAGTGACCACATACAGACTGACTGGTAAACCTGCCCGATAATCCATCCCTGTATAACCAGTGACCACATCCTGACTGACTGGTAAACCTGCAGATAATCCATCCCAGTATAACCAGTGACCACATCCTGACTGACTGGTAAACCTGCAGATAATCCATCCCAGTATAACCAGTGACCACATCCTGACTGACTGGTAAACCTGCAGATAATCCATCCCGGTATAACCAGTGACCACATCCTGACTGACTGGTAAACCTGCCCGATAATCCATAGCGGTATAACCAGTGACCACATCCTAACTGACTGGTAAACCTGCCTGATAATCCATCCCAGTATAACCAGTGACCACATCCTGACTGACTGGTAAACCTGCAGTTTATTCATCCCAGTATAACCAGTGACCCCATCCTGACTGACTGGTAAATCTGCAGATAATCCATCCCGGTATAACCAGTGACCACATACAGACTGACTGGTAAACCTGCAGATAATCCATCCCAGTATAACCAGTGACCACATACAGACTGACTGGTAAACCTGCCCGATAATCCATCCCTGTATAACCAGTGACCACATCCTGACTGACTGGTAAACCTGCAGATAATCCATCCCAGTATAACCAGTGACCACATCCTGACTGACTGGTAAACCTGCAAATAATCCATCCCAGTATAACCAGTGACCACATCCTGACTGACTGGTAAACCTGCAGATAATCCATCCCGGTATGACCAGTGACCACATCCTGAATGACTGGTAAACCTGCCCGATAATCCATAGCGGTATAACCAGTGACCACATCCTAACTGACTGGTAATCCTGCCTGATAATCCATCCCAGTATAACCAGTGACCACATCCTGACTGACTGGTAAACCTGCAGATAATCCATCCCAGTATAACCAGTGACCCCATCCTGACTGACTGGTAAACCTGCCTGATAATCCATCCCAGTATAACCAGTGACCACATCCTGACTGACTGGTAAACCTGCCTGATAATCCATCCCAGTATAACCAGTGACCACATCCAGACTGACTGGTAAACCTGCCAGATAATCCATCCCAGTATAACCAGTGACCACATCCTGACTGACTGGTAAACCTGCCTGATAATCCATCCCAGTATAACCAGTGACCACATCCTGACTGACTGGTAAACCTGCCCGATAATCCATCCCAGTATAACCAGTGACAACATCCTGACTGACTGCTAAACCTGCCTGATAATCCATCCCAGTATAACCAGTGATCACATCCTGACTGACTGGTAAACCTGCAGATAATCCATCCCAATATAACCAGTGATCACATCCTGACTGACTGGTAAACCTGCAGATAAACCATCCCAGTATAACCAGTGCCCACATCCTGACTGACTGGTAAACCGGCAGATTATCCATCCCGGTATAACCAGTGACCACATCCTAAATAACTGGTAAACCTGCAGATTATCCATCCCAGTATAACCAGTGACCCCATCCTGTCTGACTGGTAAACCTGCCAGATAATCCATCCCAGTATAACCAGTGACCACATCCTGACTGACTGGTAAACCTGCCCGATAATCCATCCCAGTATACCCAGTGACCACATCCTGACTGACTGCTAAACCTGCCTGATAATCCACCCCAGTATAACCAGTGACCACATCCTGACTGACTGCTAAACCTGCCTGATAATCCATCCCAATATAACCAGTGATCACATCCTGACTGACTGGTAAAGCTGCAGATAACCATCCCAGTATAACCAGTGCCCACATCCTTACTGACTGGTAAACCTGCAGATAATCCATCCCAGTATAACCAGTGACCCCATCCTCACTGACTGGTAGACCTGCAGATAATCCATCCCAGTATAACCAGTGACCCCATCCTGACTGACTGGTAAACCTGCAGATAATCCATCCCAGTATAACCAGTGACCACATCCTGACTGACTGGTAAACCTGCCTGATATTCCATCCCAGTTTAACCAGTGACCACATCCTGACTGACTGGTAAACCTGCCCCATAATCCATCCCGGTATAACCAGTGACCACATCCTAAATTACTGGTAAACCTGCCCGATAATCCATCCCAGTATAACCAGTGACCACATCCTGACTGACTGGTAAACCTGCAGATTATTCATCCCAGTATAACCAGTGACCCCATCCTGACTGACTGGTAAACCTGCAGATAATCCATCCCGGTATAACCAGTGACCACATACAGACTGACTGGTAAACCTGCAGATAATCCATCCCAGTATAACCAGTGACCACATACAGACTGACTGGTAAACCTGCCCGATAATCCATCCCTGTATAACCAGGGACCACATCCTGACTGACTGGTAAACCTGCAGATAATCCATCCCAGTATAACCAGTGACCACATCCTGACTGACTGGTAAACCTGCAGATAATCCATCCCAGTATAACCAGTGACCACATCCTGACTGACTGGTAAACCTGCAGATAATCCATCCCGGTATAACCAGTGACCGCATCCTGACTGACTGGTAAACCTGCCCGATAATCCATAGCGGTATAACCAGTGACCACATCCTAACTGACTGGTAAACCTGCCTGATAATCCATCCCAGTATAACCAGTGACCACATCCTGACTGACTGGTAAACCTGCAGTTTATTCATCCCAGTATAACCAGTGACCCCATACTGACTGACTGGTAAACCTGCAGATAATCCATCCTGGTATAACCAGTGACCACATACAGACTGACTGGTAAACCTGCAGATAATCCATCCCAGTATAACCAGTGACCACATCCTGACTGACTGGTAAACCTGCAGTTTATTCATCCCAGTATAACCAGTGACCCCATCCTGACTGACTGGTAAATCTGCAGATAATCCATCCCGGTATAACCAGTGACCACATACAGACTGACTGGTAAACCTGCAGATAATCCATCCCAGTATAACCAGTGACCACATACAGACTGACTGGTAAACCTGCCCGATAATCCATCCCTGTATAACCAGTGACCCCATCCTGACTGACTGGTAGGCCTGCAGATAATCCATCCCAGTATAACCAGTGACCCCATCCTGACTGACTGGTAAACCTGCAGATAATCCATCCCAGTATAACCAGTGACCACATCCTGACTGACTGGTAAACATTCCTGATATTCCATCCCAGTTTAACCAGTGACCACATCCTGACTGACTGGTAAACCTGCCCCATAATCCATCCCGGTATAACCAGTGACCACATCCTAAATAACTGGTAAACCTGCCCGATAATCCATCCCAGTATAACCAGTGACCACATCCTGACTGACTGGTAAACCTGCAGATTATTCATCCCAGTATAACCAGTGACCCCATCCTGATTGACTGGTAAACCTGCAGATAATCCATCCCGGTATAACCAGTGACTACATACAGACTGACTGGTAAACCTGCAGATAATCCATCCCAGTATAACCAGTGACCACATACAGACTGACTGGTAAACCTGCAGATAATCCATCCCAGTATAACCAGTGACCACATCCTGACTGACTGGTAAACCTGCAGATAATCCATCCCAGTATAACCAGTGACCACATCCTGACTGACTGGTAAACCTGCAGATAATCCATCCCGGTATAACCAGTGACCACATCCTGACTGACTGGTAAACCTGCCCGATAATCCATAGCGGTATAACCAGTGACCACATCCTAACTGACTGGTAAACCTGCCTGATAATCCATCCCAGTATAACCAGTGACCACATCCTGACTGGCTGGTAAACCTGCAGTTTATTCATCCCAGTATAACCAGTGACCCCATCCTGACTGACTGGTAAATCTGCAGATAATCCATCCCGGTATAACCAGTGACCACATACAGACTGACTGGTAAACCTGCAGATAATCCATCCCAGTATAACCAGTGACCACATACAGACTGACTGGTAAACCTGCCAGATAATCCATCCCAGTATAACCAGTGACCACATCCTGACTGACTGGTAAACCTGCCTGATAATCCATCCCAGTATAACCAGTGACCACATCCTGACTGACTGGTAAACCTACCCGATAATCCATCCCAGTATACCCAGTGACCACATCCTGACTGACTGCTAAACCTGCCTGATAATCCACCCCAGTATAACCAGTGACCACATCCTGACTGACTGCTAAACCTGCCTGATAATCCATCCCAATATAACCAGTGATCACATCCTGACTGACTGGTAAAGCTGCAGATAATCCATCCCTGTATAACCAGTGACCACATCCTGACTGACTGGTAAACCTGCAGATAATCCATCCCAGTATAACCAGTGACCACATCCTGACTGACTGGTAAACCTGCAGATAATCCATCCCAGTATAACCAGTGACCACATCCTGACTGACTGGTAAACCTGCAGATAATCCATCCCGGTATAACCAGTGACCACATCCTGACTGACTGGTAAACCTGCCCGATAATCCATAGCGGTATAACCAGTGACCACATCCTAACTGACTGGTAAACCTGCCTGATAATCCATCCCAGTATAACCAGTGACCACATCCTGACTGACTGGTAAACCTGCAGTTTATTCATCCCAGTATAACCAGTGACCCCATCCTGACTGACTGGTAAACCTGCAGATAATCCATCCCGGTATAACCAGTGACCACATACAGACTGACTGGTAAACCTGCAGATAATCCATCCCAGTATAACCAGTGACCACATACAGACTGACTGGTAAACCTGCCCGATAATCCATCCCTGTATAACCAGTGACCACATCCTGACTGACTGGTAAACCTGCAGATAATCCATCCCAGTATAACCAGTGACCACATCCTGACTGACTGGTAAACCTGCAGATAATCCATCCCAGTATAACCAGTGACCACATCCTGACTGACTGGTAAACCTGCAGATAATCCATCCCGGTATAACCAGTGACCACATCCTGACTGACTGGTAAACCTGCCCGATAATCCATAGCGGTATAACCAGTGACCACATCCTAACTGACTGGTAAACCTGCCTGATAATCCATCCCAGTATAACCAGTGACCACATCCTGACTGACTGGTAAACCTGCAGTTTATTCATCCCAGTATAACCAGTGACCCCATCCTGACTGACTGGTAAATCTGCAGATAATCCATCCCGGTATAACCAGTGACCACATACAGACTGACTGGTAAACCTGCAGATAATCCATCCCAGTATAACCAGTGACCACATACAGACTGACTGGTAAACCTGCCCGATAATCCATCCCTGTATAACCAGTGACCACATCCTGACTGACTGGTAAACCTGCAGATAATCCATCCCAGTATAACCAGTGACCACATCCTGACTGACTGGTAAACCTGCAGATAATCCATCCCGGTATAACCAGTGACCACATCCTGACTGACTGGTAAACCTGCCCGATAATCCATAGCGGTATAACCAGTGACCACATCCTAACTGACTGGTAAACCTGCCTGATAATCCATCCCAGTATAACCAGTGACCACATCCTGACTGGCTGGTAAACCTGCAGTTTATTCATCCCAGTATAACCAGTGACCCCATCCTGACTGACTGGTAAATCTGCAGATAATCCATCCCGGTATAACCAGTGACCACATACAGACTGACTGGTAAACCTGCAGATAATCCATCCCAGTATAACCAGTGACCACATACAGACTGACTGGTAAACCTGCCAGATAATCCATCCCAGTATAACCAGTGACCACATCCTGACTGACTGGTAAACCTGCCTGATAATCCATCCCAGTATAACCAGTGACCACATCCTGACTGACTGGTAAACCTACCCGATAATCCATCCCAGTATACCCAGTGACCACATCCTGACTGACTGCTAAACCTGCCTGATAATCCACCCCAGTATAACCAGTGACCACATCCTGACTGACTGCTAAACCTGCCTGATAATCCATCCCAATATAACCAGTGATCACATCCTGACTGACTGGTAAAGCTGCAGATAATCCATCCCAGTATAACCAGTGCCCACATCCTTACTGACTGGTAAACCTGACTGATAATCCATCCCAGTATACCCAGTGACCACATCCTGACTGACTGCTAAACCTGCAGATAATCCATCCCAGTATAACCAGTGACCCCATCCTGACTGACTGGTAGACCTGCAGATAATCCATCCCAGTATAACCAGTGACCCCATCCTGACTGACTGGTAAACCTGCAGATAATCCATCCCAGTATAACCAGTGACCACATCCTGACTGACTGGTAAACCTGCCTGATATTCCATCCCAGTTTAACCAGTGACCACATCCTGACTGACTGGTAAACCTGCCCCATAATCCATCCCGGTATAACCAGTGACCACATCCTAAATTACTGGTAAACCTGCCCGATAATCCATCCCAGTATAACCAGTGACCACATCCTGACTGACTGGTAAACCTGCAGATTATTCATCCCAGTATAACCATTGACCCCATCCTGACTGACTGGTAAACCTGCAGATAATCCATCCCGGTATAACCAGTGACCACATACAGACTGACTGGTAAACCTGCAGATAATCCATCCCAGTATAACCAGTGACCACATACAGACTGACTGGTAAACCTGCCCGATAATCCATCCCTGTATAACCAGTGACCACATCCTGACTGACTGGTAAACCTGCAGATAATCCATCCCAGTATAACCAGTGACCACATCCTGACTGACTGGTAAACCTGCAGATAATCCATCCCAGTATAACCAGTGACCACATCCTGACTGACTGGTAAACCTGCAGATAATCCATCCCGGTATAACCAGTGACCGCATCCTGACTGACTGGTAAACCTGCCCGATAATCCATAGCGGTATAACCAGTGACCACATCCTAACTGACTGGTAAACCTGCCTGATAATCCATCCCAGTATAACCAGTGACCACATCCTGACTGACTGGTAAACCTGCAGTTTATTCATCCCAGTATAACCAGTGACCCCATACTGACTGACTGGTAAACCTGCAGATAATCCATCCTGGTATAACCAGTGACCACATACAGACTGACTGGTAAACCTGCAGATAATCCATCCCAGTATAACCAGTGACAACATACAGACTGACTGGTAAACCTGCCCGATAATCCATCCCTGTATAACCAGTGACCACATCCTGACTGACTGGTAAACCTGCAGATAATCCATCCCAGTATAACCAGTGTCCACATCCTGACTGACTGGTAAACCTGCAGATAATCCATCCCAGTATAAACAGTGACCACATCCTGACTGACTGGTAAACCTGCAGATAATCCATCCCGGTATAACCAGTGACCACATCCTGACTGACTGGTAAACCTGCCCGATAATCCATAGCGGTATAACCAGTGACCACATCCTAACTGACTGGTAAACCTGCCTGATAATCCATCCCAGTATAACCAGTGACCACATCCTGACTGACTGGTAAACCTGCAGTTTATTCATCCCAGTATAACCAGTGACCCCATCCTGACTGACTGGTAAATCTGCAGATAATCCATCCCGGTATAACCAGTGACCACATACAGACTGACTGGTAAACCTGCAGATAATCCATCCCAGTATAACCAGTGACCACATACAGACTGACTGGTAAACCTGCCCGATAATCCATCCCTGTATAACCAGTGACCACATCCTGACTGACTGGTAAACCTGCAGATAATCCATCCCAGTATAACCAGTGACCACATCCTGACTGACTGGTAAACCTGCAAATAATCCATCCCAGTATAACCAGTGCCCACATCCTTACTGACTGGTAAACCTGCAGATAATCCATCCCAGTATAACCAGTGACCCCATCCTGACTGACTGGTAGGCCTGCAGATAATCCATCCCAGTATAACCAGTGACCCCATCCTGACTGACTGGTAAACCTGCAGATAATCCATCCCAGTATAACCAGTGACCACATCCTGACTGACTGGTAAACATTCCTGATATTCCATCCCAGTTTAACCAGTGACCACATCCTGACTGACTGGTAAACCTGCCCCATAATCCATCCCGGTATAACCAGTGACCACATCCTAAATAACTGGTAAACCTGCCCGATAATCCATCCCAGTATAACCAGTGACCACAACCTGACTGACTGGTAAACCTGCAGATTATTCATCCCAGTATAACCAGTGACCCCATCCTGACTGACTGGTAAACCTGCAGATAATCCATCCCGGTATAACCAGTGACCACATACAGACTGACTGGTAAACCTGCAGATAATCCATCCCAGTATAACCAGTGACCACATACAGACTGACTGGTAAACCTGCCCGATAATCCATCCCTGTATAACCAGTGACCACATCCTGACTGACTGGTAAACCTGCAGATAATCCATCCCAGTATAACCAGTGACCACATCCTGACTGACTGGTAAACCTGCAGATAATCCATCCCAGTATAACCAGTGACCACATCCTGACTGACTGGTAAACCTGCAGATAATCCATCCCGGTATAACCAGTGACCACATCCTGACTGACTGGTAAACCTGCCCGATAATCCATAGCGGTATAACCAGTGACCACATCCTAACTGACTGGTAAACCTGCCTGATAATCCATCCCAGTATAACCAGTGACCACATCCTGACTGACTGGTAAACCTGCAGTTTATTCATCCCAGTATAACCAGTGACCCCATCCTGACTGACTGGTAAACCTGCAGATAATCCATCCCGGTATAACCAGTGACCACATACAGACTGACTGGTAAACCTGCAGATAATCCATCCCAGTATAACCAGTGACCACATACAGACTGACTGGTAAACCTGCCCGATAATCCATCCCTGTATAACCAGTGACCACATCCTGACTGACTGGTAAACCTGCAGATAATCCATCCCAGTATAACCAGTGACCACATCCTGACTGACTGGTAAACCTGCAGATAATCCATCCCAGTATAACCAGTGACCACATCCTGACTGACTGGTAAACCTGCAGATAATCCATCCCGGTATAACCAGTGACCACATCCTGACTGACTGGTAAACCTGCCCGATAATCCATAGCGGTATAACCAGTGACCACATCCTAACTGACTGGTAAACCTGCCTGATAATCCATCCCAGTATAACCAGTGACCACATCCTGACTGACTGGTAAACCTGCAGTTTATTCATCCCAGTATAACCAGTGACCCCATCCTGACTGACTGGTAAATCTGCAGATAATCCATCCCGGTATAACCAGTGACCACATACAGACTGACTGGTAAACCTGCAGATAATCCATCCCAGTATAACCAGTGACCACATACAGACTGACTGGTAAACCTGCCCGATAATCCATCCCTGTATAACCAGTGACCACATCCTGACTGACTGGTAAACCTGCAGATAATCCATCCCAGTATAACCAGTGACCACATCCTGACTGACTGGTAAACCTGCAGATAATCCATCCCGGTATAACCAGTGACCACATCCTGACTGTCTGGTAAACCTGCCCGATAATCCATAGCGGTATAACCAGTGACCACATCCTAACTGACTGGTAAACCTGCCTGATAATCCATCCCAGTATAACCAGTGACCACATCCTGACTGGCTGGTAAACCTGCAGTTTATTCATCCCAGTATAACCAGTGACCCCATCCTGACTGACTGGTAAATCTGCAGATAATCCATCCCGGTATAACCAGTGACCACATACAGACTGACTGGTAAACCTGCAGATAATCCATCCCAGTATAACCAGTGACCACATACAGACTGACTGGTAAACCTGCCCGATAATCCATCCCTGTATAACCAGTGACCACATCCTGACTGACTGGTAAACCTGCAGATAATCCATCCCAGTATAACCAGTGACCACATCCTGACTGACTGGTAAACCTGCAAATAATCCATCCCAGTATAACCAGTGACCACATCCTGACTGACTGGTAAACCTGCAGATAATCCATCCCGGTATGACCAGTGACCACATCCTGACTGACTGGTAAACCTGCCCGATAATCCATAGCGGTATAACCAGTGACCACATCCTAACTGACTGGTAAACCTGCCTGATAATCCATCCCAGTATAACCAGTGACCACATCCTGACTGACTGGTAAACCTGCAGATAATCCATCCCAGTATAACCAGTTACCCAATCCTGACTGACTGGTAAACCTGCCTGATAATCCATCCCAGTATAACCAGTGACCACATCCTGACTGACTGGTAAACCTGCCTGATAATCCATCCCAGTATAACCAGTGACCACATCCAGACTGACTGGTAAACCTGCCAGATAATCCATCCCAGTATAACCAGTGACCACATCCTGACTGACTGGTAAACCTGCCTGATAATCCATCCCAGTATAACCAGTGACCACATCCTGACTGACTGGTAAACCTGCCCGATAATCCATCCCAGTATAACCAGTGACAACATCCTGACTGACTGCTAAACCTGCCTGATAATCCATCCCAGTATAACCAGTGATCACATCCTGACTGACTGGTAAACCTGCAGATAATCCATCCGAATATAACCAGTGATCTCATCCTGACTGACTGGTAAACCTGCAGATAAACCATCCCAGTATAACCAGTGCCCACATCCTGACTGACTGGTAAACCGGCAGATTATCCATCCCGGTATAACCAGTGACCACATCCTAAATAACTGGTAAACCTGCAGATTATCCATCCCAGTATAACCAGTGACCCCATCCTGACTGACTGGTAAACCTGCCAGATAATCCATCCCAGTATAACCAGTGACCACATCCTGACTGACTGGTAAACCTGCCTGATAATCCATCCCAGTATAACCAGTGACCACATCCTGACTGACTGGTAAACCTGCCTGATAATCCATCCCAGTATACCCAGTGACCACATCCTGACTGACTGCTAAACCTGCCTGATAATCCATCCCAGTATAACCAGTGACCACATCCTGACTGACTGGTAAACCTGCCTGATAATCCATCCCAGTATAACCAGTGACCACATCCTGACTGACTGCTAAACCTGCCTGATAATCCATCCCAATATAACCAGTGATCACATCCTGACTGACTGGTAAACCTGCAGATAATCCATCCCAGTATAACCAGTGCCCACATCCTTACTAACTGGTAAACCTGCAGATAATCCATCCCAGTATAACCAGTGACCCCATCCTGACTGACTGGTAGACCTGCAGATAATCCATCCCAGTATAACCAGTGACCCCATCCTGACTGACTGGTAAACCTGCAGATAATCCATCCCAGTATAACCAGTGACCACATCCTGACTGACTGGTAAACCTGCCTGATATTCCATCCCAGTTTAACCAGTGACCACATCCTGACTGACTGGTAAACCTGCCCCATAATCCATCCCGGTATAACCAGTGACCACATCCTAAATTACTGGTAAACCTGCCCGATAATCCATCCTAGTATAACCAGTGACCACATCCTGACTGACTGGTAAACCTGCAGATTATTCATCCCAGTATAACCAGTGACCCCATCCTGACTGACTGGTAAACCTGCAGATAATCCATCCCGGTATAATCAGTGACCACATACAGACTGACTGGTAAACCTGCAGATAATCCATCCCAGTATAACCAGTGACCACATACAGACTGACTGGTAAACCTGCCCGATAATCCATCCCTGTATAACCAGTGACCACATCCTGACTGACTGGTAAACCTGCAGATAATCCATCCCAGTATAACCAGTGACCACATCCTGACTGACTGGTAAACCTGCAGATAATCCATCCCAGTATAACCAGTGACCACATCCTGACTGACTGGTAAACCTGCAGATAATCCATCCCGGTATAACCAGTGACCACATCCTGACTGACTGGTAAACCTGCCCGATAATCCATAGCGGTATAACCAGTGACCACATCCTAACTGACTGGTAAACCTGCCTGATAATCCATCCCAGTATAACCAGTGACCACATCCTGACTGACTGGTAAACCTGCAGTTTATTCATCCCAGTATAACCAGTGACCCCATACTGACTGACTGGTAAACCTGCAGATAATCCATCCCGGTATAACCAGTGACCACATACAGACTGACTGGTAAACCTGCAGATAATCCATCCCAGTATAACCAGTGACAACATACAGACTGACTGGTAAACCTGCCCGATAATCCATCCCTGTATAACCAGTGACCACATCCTGACTGACTGGTAAACCTGCAGATAATCCATCCCAGTATAACCAGTGACCACATCCTGACTGACTGGTAAACCTGCAGATAATCCATCCCAGTATAACCAGTGACCACATCCTGACTGACTGGTAAACCTGCAGATAATCCATCCCGGTATAACCAGTGACCACATCCTGACTGACTGGTAAACCTGCCCGATAATCCATAGCGGTATAACCAGTGACCACATCCTAACTGACTGGTAAACCTGCCTGATAATCCATCCCAGTATAACCAGTGACCACATCCTGACTGACTGGTAAACCTGCAGTTTATTCATCCCAGTATAACCAGTGACCCCATCCTGACTGACTGGTAAATCTGCAGATAATCCATCCCGGTATAACCAGTGACCACATACAGACTGACTGGTAAACCTGCAGATAATCCATCCCAGTATAACCAGTGACCACATACAGACTGACTGGTAAACCTGCCCGATAATCCATCCCTGTATAACCAGTGACCACATCCTGACTGACTGGTAAACCTGCAGATAATCCATCCCAGTATAACCAGTGACCACATCCTGACTGACTGGTAAACCTGCAAATAATCCATCCCAGTATAACCAGTGCCCACATCCTTACTGACTGGTAAACCTGCAGATAATCCATCCCAGTATAACCAGTGACCCCATCCTGACTGACTGGTAGACCTGCAGATAATCCATCCCAGTATAACCAGTGACCCCATCCTGACTGACTGGTAAACCTGCAGATAATCCATCCCAGTATAACCAGTGACCACATCCTGACTGACTGGTAAACATTCCTGATATTCCATCCCAGTTTAACCAGTGACCACATCCTGACTGACTGGTAAACCTGCCCCATAATCCATCCCGGTATAACCAGTGACCACATCCTAAATAACTGGTAAACCTGCCCGATAATCCATCCCAGTATAACCAGTGACCACATCCTGACTGACTGGTAAACCTGCAGATTATTCATCCCAGTATAACCAGTGACCCCATCCTGACTGACTGGTAAACCTGCAGATAATCCATCCCGGTATAACCAGTGACCACATACAGACTGACTGGTAAACCTGCAGATAATCCATCCCAGTATAACCAGTGACCACATACAGACTGACTGGTAAACCTGCCCGATAATCCATCCCTGTATAACCAGTGACCACATCCTGACTGACTGGTAAACCTGCAGATAATCCATCCCAGTATAACCAGTGACCACATCCTGACTGACTGGTAAACCTGCAGATAATCCATCCCAGTATAACCAGTGACCACATCCTGACTGACTGGTAAACCTGCAGATAATCCATCCCGGTATAACCAGTGACCACATCCTGACTGACTGGTAAACCTGCCCGATAATCCATAGCGGTATAACCAGTGACCACATCCTAACTGACTGGTAAACCTGCCTGATAATCCATCCCAGTATAACCAGTGACCACATCCTGACTGACTGGTAAACCTGCAGTTTATTCATCCCAGTATAACCAGTGACCCCATCCTGACTGACTGGTAAGCCTGCAGATAATCCATCCCGGTATAACCAGTGACCACATACAGACTGACTGGTAAACCTGCAGATAATCCATCCCAGTATAACCAGTGACCACATACAGACTGACTGGTAAACCTGCCCGATAATCCATCCCTGTATAACCAGTGACCACATCCTGACTGACTGGTAAACCTGCAGATAATCCATCCCAGTATAACCAGTGACCACATCCTGACTGACTGGTAAACCTGCAGATAATCCATCCCAGTATAACCAGTGACCACATCCTGACTGACTGGTAAACCTGCAGATAATCCATCCCGGTATAACCAGTGACCACATCCTGACTGACTGGTAAACCTGCCCGATAATCCATAGCGGTATAACCAGTGACCACATCCTAACTGACTGGTAAACCTGCCTGATAATCCATCCCAGTATAACCAGTGACCACATACTGACTGACTGGTAAACCTGCAGTTTATTCATCCCAGTATAACCAGTGACCCCATCCTGACTGACTGGTAAATCTGCAGATAATCCATCCCGGTATAACCAGTGACCACATACAGACTGACTGGTAAACCTGCAGATAATCCATCCCAGTATAACCAGTGATCACATCCTGACTGACTGGTAAACCTGCCCGATAATCCATCCCTGTATAACCAGTGACCACATCCTGACTGACTGGTAAACCTGCAGATAATCCATCCCAGTATAACCAGTGACCACATCCTGACTGACTGGTAAACCTGCAAATAATCCATCCCAGTATAACCAGTGACCACATCCTGACTGACTGGTAAACCTGCAGATAATCCATCCCGGTATGACCAGTGACCACATCCTGACTGACTGGTAAACCTGCCCGATAATCCATAGCGGTATAACCAGTGACCACATCCTAACTGACTGGTAAACCTGCCTGATAATCCATCCCAGTATAACCAGTGACCACATCCTGACTGACTGGTAAACCTGCAGATAATCCATCCCAGTATAACCAGTGACCACATACAGACTGACTGGTAAACCTGCCCGATAATCCACCACTGTATAACCAGTGACCACATCCTGACTGACTGGTAAACCTGCAGATAATCCATCCCAGTATAACCAGTGACCACATACAGACTGACTGGTAAACCAGCCAGATAATCCATCCCGGTATAACCAGTGACCACATCCTGACTGGTAAACTTGCCTGATATTCCATCCCAGTATAACAAGTGACCACATCCTGACTGACTGATAAACCTGCCCGATAATCCATCCTAGTATAACCAGTGACCACATCCTGACTGACTGCTAAACCTGCCTGATAATCCATCCCAGTATAACCAGTGCCCACATCCTTACTGACTGGTAAACGTGCAGATAATCCATCCCAGTATAACCAGTAACCACATCCTGACTGACTGGTAAGCCTGCAGATTATACATCCCGGTATAACCAGTGACCACATCCTAAATAACTGGTAAACCTGCCCAATAATCCATCCCGGTATAACCAGTGACCACATCCTAACTGACTGGTAAACCTGCCTGATATTCCATCCCAGTTTAACCAGTGACCACATCCTGACTGACTGGTAAACCTGCCCCATAATCCATCCCGGTATAACCAGTGACCACATCCTAAATTACTGGTAAACCTGCCCGATAATCCATCCTAGTATAACCAGTGACCACATCCTGACTGACTGGTAAACCTGCAGATTATTCATCCCAGTATAACCAGTGACCCCATCCTGACTGACTGGTAAACCTGCAGATAATCCATCCCGGTATAACCAGTGACCACATACAGACTGACTGGTAAACCTGCAGATAATCCATCCCAGTATAACCAGTGACCACATACAGACTGACTGGTAAACCTGCCCGATAATCCATCCCTGTATAACCAGTGACCACATCCTGACTGACTGGTAAACCTGCAGATAATCCATCCCAGTATAACCAGTGACCACATCCTGACTGACTGGTAAACCTGCAGATAATCCATCCCAGTATAACCAGTGACCACATCCTGACTGACTGGTAAACCTGCAGATAATCCATCCCGGTATAACCAGTGACCACATCCTGACTGACTGGTAAACCTGCCCGATAATCCATAGCGGTATAACCAGTGACCACATCCTAACTGACTGGTAAACCTGCCTGATAATCCATCCCAGTATAACCAGTGACCACATACTGACTGACTGGTAAACCTGCAGTTTATTCATCCCAGTATAACCAGTGACCCCATCCTGACTGACTGGTAAATCTGCAGATAATCCATCCCGGTATAACCAGTGACCACATACAGACTGACTGGTAAACCTGCAGATAATCCATCCCAGTATAACCAGTGACCACATACAGACTGACTGGTAAACCTGCCCGATAATCCATCCCTGTATAACCAGTGACCACATCCTGACTGACTGGTAAACCTGCAGATAATCCATCCCAGTATAACCAGTGACCACATCCTGACTGACTGGTAAACCTGCAAATATTCCATCCCAGTATAACCAGTGACCACATCCTGACTGACTGGTAAACCTGCAGATAATCCATCCCGGTATGACCAGTGACCACATCCTGACTGACTGGTAAACCTGCCCGATAATCCATAGCGGTATAACCAGTGACCACATCCTAACTGACTGGTAAACCTGCCTGATAATCCATCCCAGTATAACCAGTGACCACATCCTGACTGACTGGTAAACCTGCAGATAATCCATCCCAGTATAACCAGTGACCACATACAGACTGACTGGTAAACCTGCCCGATAATCCACCACTGTATAACCAGTGACCACATCCTGACTGACTGGTAAACCTGCAGATAATCCATCCCAGTATAACCAGTGACCACATACAGACTGACTGGTAAACCAGCCAGATAATCCATCCCGGTATAACCAGTGACCACATCCTGACTGGTAAACTTGCCTGATATTCCATCCCAGTATAACAAGTGACCACATCCTGACTGACTGATAAACCTGCCCGATAATCCATCCTAGTATAACCAGTGACCACATCCTGACTGACTGCTAAACCTGCCTGATAATCCATCCCAGTATAACCAGTGCCCACATCCTTACTGACTGGTAAACGTGCAGATAATCCATCCCAGTATAACCAGTAACCACATCCTGACTGACTGGTAAGCCTGCAGATTATACATCCCGGTATAACCAGTGACCACATCCTAAATAACTGGTAAACCTGCCCAATAATCCATCCCGGTATAACCAGTGACCACATCCTAACTGACTGGTAAACCTGCCTGATATTCCATCCCAGTTTAACCAGTGACCACATCCTGACTGACTGGTAAACCTGCCCCATAATCCATCCCGGTATAACCAGTGACCACATCCTAAATTACTGGTAAACCTGCCCGATAATCCATCCTAGTATAACCAGTGACCACATCCTGACTGACTGGTAAACCTGCAGATTATTCATCCCAGTATAGCCAGTGACCCCATCCTGACTGACTGGTAAACCTGCAGATAATCCATCCCGGTATAACCAGTGACCACATACAGACTGACTGGTAAACCTGCAGATAATCCATCCCAGTATAACCAGTGACCACATACAGACTGACTGGTAAACCTGCCCGATAATCCATCCCTGTATAACCAGTGACCACATCCTGACTGACTGGTAAACCTGCAGATAATCCATCCCAGTATAACCAGTGACCACATCCTGACTGACTGGTAAACCTGCAGATAATCCATCCCAGTATAACCAGTGACCACATCCTGACTGACTGGTAAACCTGCAGATAATCCATCCCGGTATAACCAGTGACCACATCCTGACTGACTGGTAAACCTGCCCGATAATCCATAGCGGTATAACCAGTGACCACATCCTAACTGACTGGTAAACCTGCCTGATAATCCATCCCAGTATAACCAGTGACCACATCCTGACTGACTGGTAAACCTGCAGTTTATTCATCCCAGTATAACCAGTGACCCCATACTGACTGACTGGTAAACCTGCAGATAATCCATCCCGGTATAGCCAGTGACCACATACAGACTGACTGGTACACCTGCAGATAATCCATCCCAGTATAACCAGTGACAACATACAGACTGACTGGTAAACCTGCCCGATAATCCATCCCTGTATAACCAGTGACCACATCCTGACTGACTGGTAAACCTGCAGATAATCCATCCCAGTATAACCAGTGACCACATCCTGACTGACTGGTAAACCTGCAGATAATCCATCCCAGTATAACCAGTGACCACATCCTGACTGACTGGTAAACCTACAGATAATCCATCCCGGTATAACCAGTGACCACATCCTGACTGACTGGTAAACCTGCCCGATAATCCATAGCGGTATAACCAGTGACCACATCCTAACTGACTGGTAAACCTGCCTGATAATCCATCCCAGTATAACCAGTGACCACATCCTGACTGACTGGTAAACCTGCAGTTTATTCATCCCAGTATAACCAGTGACCCCATCCTGACTGACTGGTAAATCTGCAGATAATCCATCCCGGTATAACCAGTGACCACATACAGACTGACTGGTAAACCTGCAGATAATCCATCCCAGTATAACCAGTGACCACATACAGACTGACTGGTAAACCTGCCCGATAATCCATCCCTGTATAACCAGTGACCACATCCTGACTGACTGGTAAACCTGCAGATAATCCATCCCAGTATAACCAGTGACCACATCCTGACTGACTGGTAAACCTGCAAATAATCCATCCCAGTATAACCAGTGCCCACATCCTTACTGACTGGTAAACCTGCAGATAATCCATCCCAGTATAACCAGTGACCACATCCTGACTGACTGGTAGACCTGCAGATAATCCATCCCAGTATAACCAGTGACCCCATCCTGACTGACTGGTAAACCTGCAGATAATCCATCCCAGTATAACCAGTGACCACATCCTGACTGACTGGTAAACATTCCTGATATTCCATCCCAGTTTAACCAGTGACCACATCCTGACTGACTGGTAAACCTGCCCCATAATCCATCCCGGTATAACCAGTGACCACATCCTAAATAACTGGTAAACCTGCCCGATAATCCATCCCAGTATAACCAGTGACCACATCCTGACTGACTGGTAAACCTGCAGATTATTCATCCCAGTATAACCAGTGACCCCATCCTGACTGACTGGTAAACCTGCAGATAATCCATCCCGGTATAACCAGTGACCACATACAGACTGACTGGTAAACCTGCAGATAATCCATCCCAGTATAACCAGTGACCACATACAGACTGACTGGTAAACCTGCCCGATAATCCATCCCTGTATAACCAGTGACCACATCCTGACTGACTGGTAAACCTGCAGATAATCCATCCCAGTATAACCAGTGACCACATCCTGACTGACTGGTAAACCTGCAGATAATCCATCCCAGTATAACCAGTGACCACATCCTGACTGACTGGTAAACCTGCAGATAATCCATCCCGGTATAACCAGTGACCACATCCTGACTGACTGGTAAACCTGCCCGATAATCCATAGCGGTATAACCAGTGACCACATCCTAACTGACTGGTAAACCTGCCTGATAATCCATCCCAGTATAACCAGTGACCACATCCTGACTGACTGGTAAACCTGCAGTTTATTCATCCCAGTATAACCAGTGACCCCATCCTGACTGACTGGTAAACCTGCAGATAATCCATCCCGGTATAACCAGTGACCACATACAGACTGACTGGTAAACCTGCAGATAATCCATCCCAGTATAACCAGTGACCACATACAGACTGACTGGTAAACCTGCCCGATAATCCATCCTTGTATAACCAGTGACCACATCCTGACTGACTGGTAAACCTGCAGATAATCCATCCCAGTATAACCAGTGACCACATCCTGACTGACTGGTAAACCTGCAGATAATCCATCCCAGTATAACCAGTGACCACATCCTGACTGACTGGTAAACCTGCAGATAATCCATCCCGGTATAACCAGTGACCACATCCTGACTGACTGGTAAACCTGCAAATAATCCATCCCAGTATAACCAGTGACCACATCCTGACTGACTGGTAAACCTGCAGATAATCCATCCCGGTATGACCAGTGACCACATCCTGACTGACTGGTAAACCTGCCCGATAATCCATAGCGGTATAACCAGTGACCACATCCTGACTGACTGGTAAACCTGCAGATAATCCATCCCAGTATAACCAGTGACCACATACAGACTGACTGGTAAACCTGCCCGATAATCCATCCCTGTATAACCAGTGACCACATCCTGACTGACTGGTAAACCTGCAGATAATCCATCCCAGTATAACCAGTGACCACATCCTGACTGACTGGTAAACCTGCAAATAATCCATCCCAGTATAACCAGTGACCACATCCTGACTGACTGGTAAACCTGCAGATAATCCATCCCGGTATGACCAGTGACCACATCCTGACTGACTGGTAAACCTGCCCGATAATCCATAGCGGTATAACCAGTGACCACATCCTAACTGACTGGTAAACCTGCCTGATAATCCATCCCAGTATAACCAGTGACCACATCCTGACTGACTGGTAAACCTGCAGATAATCCATCCCAGTATAACCTGTGACCACATACAGACTGACTGGTAAACCTGCCCGATAATCCACCACTGTATAACCAGTGACCACATCCTGACTGACTGGTAAACCTGCAGATAATCCATCCCAGTATAACCAGTGACCACATACAGACTGACTGGTAAACCAGCCAGATAATCCATCCCGGTATAACCAGTGACCACATCCTGACTGGTAAACTTGCCTGATATTCCATCCCAGTATAACAAGTGACCACATCCTTACTGACTGATAAACCTGCCCGATAATCCATCCTAGTATAACCAGTGACCACATCCTGACTGACTGCTAAACCTGCCTGATAATCCATCCCAGTATAACCAGTGCCCACATCCTTACTGACTGGTAAACGTGCAGATAATCCATCCCAGTATAACCAGTAACCACATCCTGACTGACTGGTAAGCCTGCAGATTATACATCCCGGTATAACCAGTGACCACATCCTAAATAACTGGTAAACCTGCCCAATAATCCATCCCGGTATAACCAGTGACCACATCCTAACTGACTGGTAAACCTGCCTGATAATCCCTCCCAGTATAACCAGTGACCACATCCTGACTGACTGGTAAACCTGCAGATTATCCATCCCAGTATAACCAGTGACCCCATCCTGACTGACTGGAAAACCTGCAGATAATCCATCCCAGTATAACCAGTGACCACATCCTGACTGACTGGTAAACCTGCAGATAATCCATCCCAGTATAACCAGTGACCACATCCTGACTGAATGGTAAACCTGCAGATAATCCATCCCAGTATAACCAGTGACCACATCCTGACTGACTGGTAAACCTGCAGATAATCCATCCCGGTATAACCAGTGACCACATCCTGACTGACTGGTAAACCTGCCCGATAATCCATAGCGGTATAACCAGTGACCACATCCTAACTGACTGGTAAACCTGCCTGATAATCCATCCCAGTATAACCAGTGACCACATCCTGACTGACTGGTAAACCTGCAGTTTATTCATCCCAGTATAACCAGTGACCCCATCCTGACTGACTGGTAAATCTGCAGATAATCCATCCCGGTATAACCAGTGACCACATACAGACTGACTGGTAAACCTGCAGATAATCCATCCCAGTATAACCAGTGACCACATACAGACTGACTGGTAAACCTGCCCGATAATCCATCCCTGTATAACCAGTGACCACATCCTTACTGACTGGTAAACCTGCAGATAATCCATCCCAGTATAACCAGTGACCACATCCTGACTGACTGGTAAACCTGCAAATAATCCATCCCAGTATAACCAGTGACCACATCCTGACTGACTGGTAAACCTGCAGATAATCCATCCCGGTATGACCAGTGACCACATCCTGACTGACTGGTAAACCTGCCCGATAATCCATAGCGGTATAACCAGTGACCACATCCTAACTGACTGGTAAACCTGCCTGATAATCCATCCCAGTATAACCAGTGACCACATCCTGACTGACTGGTAAACCTGCAGATAATCCATCCCAGTATAACCAGTGACCCCATCCTGACTGACTGGTAAACCTGCCTGATAATCCATCCCAGTATAACCAGTGACCACATCCTGACTGACTGGTAAACCTGCCTGATAATCCATCCCAGTATAACCAGTGACCACATCCAGACTGACTGGTAAACCTGCCAGATAATCCATCCCAGTATAACCAGTGACCACATCCTGACTGACTGGTAAACCTGCCTGATAATCCATCCCAGTATAACCAGTGACCACATCCTGACTGACTGGTAAACCTGCCCGATAATCCATCCCAGTGTAACCAGTGACAACATCCTGACTGACTGCTAAACCTGCCTGATAATCCATCCCAGTATAACCAGTGATCACATCCTGACTGACTGGTAAACCTGCAGATAAACCATCCCAGTATAACCAGTGCCCACATCCTGACTGACTGGTAAACCGGCAGATTATCCATCCCGGTATAACCAGTGACCACATCCTAAATAACTGGTAAACCTGCAGATTATCCATCCCAGTATAACCAGTGACCCCATCCTGACTGACTGGTAAACCTGCCAGATAATCCATCCCAGTATAACCAGTGACCACATCCTGACTGACTGGTAAACCTGCCTGATAATCCATCCCAGTATAACCAGTGACCACATCCTGACTGACTGGTAAACCTGCCCGATAATCCATCCCAGTATACCCAGTGACCACATCCTGACTGACTGCTAAACCTGCCTGATAATCCATCCCAGTATAACCAGTGACCACATCCTGACTGACTGCTAAACCTGCCTGATAATCCATCCCAATATAACCAGTGATCACATCCTGACTGACTGGTAAACCTGCAGATAATCCATCCCAGTATAACCAGTGCCCACATCCTGACTGACTGGTAAACCTGCAGATAATCCATCCCAGTATAACCAGTGACCCCATCCTGACTGACTGGTAGACCTGCAGATAATCCATCCCAGTATAACCAGTGACCCCATCCTGACTGACTGGTAAACCTGCAGATAATCCATCCCAGTATAACCAGTGACCACATCCTGACTGACTGGTAAACCTGCCTGATATTCCATCCCAGTTTAACCAGTGACCACATCCTGACTGACTGGTAAACCTGCCCCATAATCCATCCCGGTATAACCAGTGACCACATCCTAAATTACTGGTAAACCTGCCCGATAATCCATCCCAGTATAACCAGTGACCACATCCTGACTGACTGGTAAACCTGCAGATTATTCATCCCAGTATAACCAGTGACCCCATCCTGACTGACTGGTAAACCTGCAGATAATCCATCCCGGTATAACCAGTGACCACATACAGACTGACTGGTAAACCTGCAGATAATCCATCCCAGTATAACCAGTGACCACATACAGACTGACTGGTAAACCTGCCCGATAATCCATCCCTGTATAACCAGTGACCACATCCTGACTGACTGATAAACCTGCAGATAATCCATCCCAGTATAACCAGTGACCACATCCTGACTGACTGGTAAACCTGCAGATAATCCATCCCAGTATAACCAGTGACCACATCCTGACTGACTGGTAAACCTGCAGATAATCCATCCCGGTATAACCAGTGACCGCATCCTGACTGACTGGTAAACCTGCCCGATAATCCATAGCGGTATAACCAGTGACCACATCCTAACTGACTGGTAAACCTGCCTGATAATCCATCCCAGTATAACCAGTGACCACATCCTGACTGACTGGTAAACCTGCAGTTTATTCATCCCAGTATAACCAGTGACCCCATACTGACTGACTGGTAAACCTGCAGATAATCCATCCCGGTATAACCAGTGACCACATACAGACTGACTGGTAAACCTGCAGATAATCCATCCCAGTATAACCAGTGACAACATACAGACTGACTGGTAAACCTGCCCGATAATCCATCCCTGTATAACCAGTGACCACATCCTGACTGACTGGTAAACCTGCAGATAATCCATCCCAGTATAACCAGTGACCACATCCTGACTGACTGGTAAACCTGCAGATAATCCATCCCAGTATAACCAGTGACCACATCCTGACTGACTGTTAAACCTGCAGATAATCCATCCCGGTATAACCAGTGACCACATCCTGACTGACTGGTAAACCTGCCCGATAATCCATAGCGGTATAACCAGTGACCACATCCTAACTGACTGGTAAACCTGCCTGATAATCCATCCCAGTATAACCAGTGACCACATCCTGACTGACTGGTAAACCTGCAGTTTATTCATCCCAGTATAACCAGTGACCCCATCCTGACTGACTGGTAAATCTGCAGATAATCCATCCCGGTATAACCAGTGACCACATACAGACTGACTGGTAAACCTGCAGATAATCCATCCCAGTATAACCAGTGACCACATACAGACTGACTGGTAAACCTGCCCGATAATCCATCCCTGTATAACCAGTGACCACATCCTGACTGACTGGTAAACCTGCAGATAATCCATCCCAGTATAACCAGTGACCACATCCTGACTGACTGGTAAACCTGCAAATAATCCATCCCAGTATAACCAGTGCCCACATCCTTACTGACTGGTAAACCTGCAGATAATCCATCCCAGTATAACCAGTGACCCCATCCTGACTGACTGGTAGACCTGCAGATAATCCATCCCAGTATAACCAGTGACCCCATCCTGACTGACTGGTAAACCTGCAGATAATCCATCCCAGTATAACCAGTGACCACATCCTGACTGACTGGTAAACATTCCTGATATTCCATCCCAGTTTAACCAGTGACCACATCCTGACTGACTGGTAAACCTGCCCCATAATCCATCCCGGTATAACCAGTGACCACATCCTAAATAACTGGTAAACCTGCCCGATAATCCATCCCAGTATAACCAGTGACCACATCCTGACTGACTGGTAAACCTGCAGATTATTCATCCCAGTATAACCAGTGACCCCATCCTGACTGACTGGTAAACCTGCAGATAATCCATCCCGGTATAACCAGTGACCACATACAGACTGACTGGTAAACCTGCAGATAATCCATCCCAGTATAACCATTGACCACATACAGACTGACTGGTAAACCTGCCCGATAATCCATCCCTGTATAACCAGTGACCACATCCTGACTGACTGGTAAACCTGCAGATAATCCATCCCAGTATAACCAGTGACCACATCCTGACTGACTGGTAAACCTGCAGATAATCCATCCCAGTATAACCAGTGACCACATCCTGACTGACTGGTAAACCTGCAGATAATCCATCCCGGTATAACCAGTGACCACATCCTGACTGACTGGTAAACCTGCCCGATAATCCATAGCGGTATAACCAGTGACCACATCCTAACTGACTGGTAAACCTGCCTGATAATCCATCCCAGTATAACCAGTGACCACATCCTGACTGACTGGTAAACCTGCAGTTTATTCATCCCAGTATAACCAGTGACCCCATCCTGACTGACTGGTAAACCTGCAGATAATCCATCCCGGTATAACCAGTGACCACATACAGACTGACTGGTAAACCTGCAGATAATCCATCCCAGTATAACCAGTGACCACATACAGACTGACTGGTAAACCTGCCCGATAATCCATCCCTGTATAACCAGTGACCACATCCTGACTGACTGGTAAACCTGCAGATAATCCATCCCAGTATAACCAGTGACCACATCCTGACTGACTGGTAAACCTGCAGATAATCCATCCCAGTATAACCAGTGACCACATCCTGACTGACTGGTAAACCTGCAGATAATCCATCCCGGTATAACCAGTGACCACATCCTGACTGACTGGTAAACCTGCCCGATAATCCATAACGGTATAACCAGTGACCACATCCTAACTGACTGGTAAACCTGCCTGATAATCCATCCCAGTATAACCAGTGACCACATCCTGACTGACTGGTAAACCTGCAGTTTATTCATCCCAGTATAACCAGTGACCCCATCCTGACTGACTGGTAAATCTGCAGATAATCCATCCCGGTATAACCAGTGACCACATACAGACTGACTGGTAAACCTGCAGATAATCCATCCCAGTATAACCAGTGACCACATACAGACTGACTGGTAAACCTGCCCGATAATCCATCCCTGTATAACCAGTGACCACATCCTGACTGACTGGTAAACCTGCAGATAATCCATCCCAGTATAACCAGTGACCACATCCTGACTGACTGGTAAACCTGCAAATAATCCATCCCGGTATAACCAGTGCCCACATCCTTACTGACTGGTAAACCTGCAGATAATCCATCCCAGTATAACCAGTGACCCCATCCTGACTGACTGGTAGACCTGCAGATAATCCATCCCAGTATAACCAGTGACCCCATCCTGACTGACTGGTAAACCTGCAGATAATCCATCCCAGTATAACCAGTGACCACATCCTGACTGACTGGTAAACATTCCTGATATTCCATCCCAGTTTAACCAGTGACCACATCCTGACTGACTGGTAAACCTGCCCCATAATCCATCCCGGTATAACCAGTGACCACATCCTAAATAACTGGTAAACCTGCCCGATAATCCATCCCAGTATAACCAGTGACCACATCCTGACTGACTGGTAAACCTGCAGATTATTCATCCCAGTATAACCAGTGACCCCATCCTGACTGACTGGTAAACCTGCAGATAATCCATCCCGGTATAACCAGTGACCACATACAGACTGACTGGTAAACCTGCAGATAATCCATCCCAGTATAACCAGTGACCACATACAGACTGACTGGTAAACCTGCCCGATAATCCATCCCTGTATAACCAGTGACCACATCCTGACTGACTGGTAAACCTGCAGATAATCCATCCCAGTATAACCAGTGACCACATCCTGACTGACTGGTAAACCTGCAGATAATCCATCCCAGTATAACCAGTGACCACATCCTGACTGACTGGTAAACCTGCAGATAATCCATCCCGGTATAACCAGTGACCACATCCTGACTGACTGGTAAACCTGCCCGATAATCCATAGCGGTATAACCAGTGACCACATCCTAACTGACTGGTAAACCTGCCTGATAATCCATCCCAGTATAACCAGTGACCACATCCTGACTGACTGGTAAACCTGCAGTTTATTCATCCCAGTATAACCAGTGACCCCATCCTGACTGACTGGTAAACCTGCAGATAATCCATCCCGGTATAACCAGTGACCACATACAGACTGACTGGTAAACCTGCAGATAATCCATCCCAGTATACCCAGTGACCACATACAGACTGACTGGTAAACCTGCCCGATAATCCATCCCTGTATAACCAGTGACCACATCCTGACTGACTGGTAAACCTGCAGATAATCCATCCCAGTATAACCAGTGACCACATCCTGACTGACTGGTAAACCTGCAGATAATCCATCCCAGTATAACCAGTGACCACATCCTGACTGACTGGTAAACCTGCAGATAATCCATCCCGGTATAACCAGTGACCACATCCTGACTGACTGGTAAACCTGCCCGATAATCCATAGCGGTATAACCAGTGACCACATCCTAACTGACTGGTAAACCTGCCTGATAATCCATCCCAGTATAACCAGTGACCACATCCTGACTGACTGGTAAACCTGCAGTTTATTCATCCCAGTATAACCAGTGACCCCATCCTGACTGACTGGTAAATCTGCAGATAATCCATCCCGGTATAACCAGTGACCACATACAGACTGACTGGTAAACCTGCAGATAATCCATCCCAGTATAACCAGTGACCACATACAGACTGACTGGTAAACCTGCCCGATAATCCATCCCTGTATAACCAGTGACCACATCCTGACTGACTGGTAAACCTGCAGATAATCCATCCCAGTATAACCAGTGACCACATCCTGACTGACTGCTAAACCTGCCTGATAATCCATCCCAGTATAACCAGTGCGCACATCCTTACTGACTGGTAAACGTGCAGATAATCCATCCCAGTATAACCAGTAACCACATCCTGACTGACTGGTAAGCCTGCAGATTATACATCCCGGTATAACCAGTGACCACATCCTAAATAACTGGTAAACCTGCCCAATAATCCATCCCGGTATAACCAGTGACCACATCCTAACTGACTGGTAAACCTGCCTGATAATCCATCCCAGTATAACCAGTGACCACATCCTGACTGACTGGTAAACCTGCAGATAATCCATCCCAGTATAACCAGTGACCACATACAGACTGACTGGTAAACCTGCCCGATAATCCACCACTGTATAACCAGTGACCACATCCTGACTGACTGGTAAACCTGCAGATAATCCATCCCAGTATAACCAGTGACCACATACAGACTGACTGGTAAACCAGCCAGATAATCCATCCCGGTATAACCAGTGACCACATCCTGACTGGTAAACTTGCCTGATATTCCATCCCAGTATAACAAGTGACCACATCCTGACTGACTGATAAACCTGCCCGATAATCCATCCCAGTATAACCAGTGACCACATCCTGACTGACTGCTAAACCTGCCTGATAATCCATCCCAGTATAACCAGTGCGCACATCCTTACTGACTGGTAAACGTGCAGATAATCCATCCCAGTATAACCAGTAACCACATCCTGACTGACTGGTAAGCCTGCAGATTATACATCCCGGTATAACCAGTGACCACATCCTAAATAACTGGTAAACCTGCCCAATAATCCATCCCGGTATAACCAGTGACCACATCCTAACTGACTGGTAAACCTGCCTGATAATCCATCCCAGTATAACCAGTGACCACATCCTGACTGACTGGTAAACCTGCAGATTATCCATCCCAGTATAACCAGTGACCCCATCCTGACTGACTGGAAAACCTGCAGATAATCCATCCCAGTATAACCAGTGACCACATCCTGACTGACTGGTAAACCTGCAGATAATCCATCCCAGTATAACCAATGACCACTTCCTGACTGACTGGTAAACCGGCAGATAATCCATCCCAGTATAACCAGAGACCACATCCTGACTGACTGGTAAACCTGCAGATAATCCATCCCAGTATAACCAGTGACCCCATCCTGACTGACTGGTAGACCTGCAGATAATCCATCCCAGTATAACCAGTGACCTCATCCTGACTGACTGGTAAACCTGCCTGATAATCCATCCCAGTACAACCAGTGACCACATCCTGACTGACTGGTAAACATGCAGATAATCCATCCCAGTATAACCAGTGACCACATCTTGACTGACTGGTAAACCTGCAGATAATCCATCCCAGTATAACCATCGACCCCATCCTGACTGACTGGTAGACCTGCAGATAATCCATCCCAGTATAACCAGTGACCCCATCCTGACTGACTGGTAAACCTGCCTGATAATCCATCCCAGTATAACCAGTGACCACATCCTGACTGACTAGTAAACCTGCCTGATAATCCATCCCAGTATAACCAGTGACCCCATCCTGACTGACTGGTAGACCTGCAGATAATCCATCCCAGTATAACCAGTGACCCCATCCTGACTGACTGGTAAACCGGCAGATAATCCATCCCAGTATAACCAGTGACCCCATCCTGACTGACTGGTAAACCTGCAGATAATCCATCCCAGTATAACCAGTGACCACATCCTGACTGACTAGTAAACCTGCAGGTAATCCATCCCAGTATAACCAGTGATCACATCCTGACTGACTGGTAAACCTGCAGTTAATCCATCCCAGTATAACCAGTGCCCACATCCTTACTGACTGGTAAACCTGCAGATAATCCATCCCAGTATAACCAGTGACCACATCCTGACTGACTGGTAAACCTGCAGATTATCCATCCTGGTATAACGAGTGACCACATCCTAAATAACTGGTAAACCTGCCCTATAATCCATCCCGGTATAACCAGTGACCACATCCTAACTGACTGGTAAACCTGCCTGATAATCCATCCCAGTATATCCCGTGACCACATCCTGACTGACTGGTAAACCTGCAGATTATCCATCCCAGTATAACCAGTGACCCCATCCATCCTGACTGGTAAACCTGCAGATGATCCATCCCAGTATAACCAGTGACCCCATCTTGACTGACTGGTAGACCTGCAGATAATCCTTCCCAGTATAACCAGTGACCCCATCCTGACTGACTGGAAACCTACCTGATAATCCATCCCAGTACAACCAGTGACCACATCCTGACTGACTGGTAAACCTGCAGATAATCCATCCCAGTATAACCAGTGACCACATGCTTACTGACTGGTAAACCTGCAGATAATCCATCCCAGTATAACCAGTGACCCCATCCTGACTGACTGGTAGACCTGCAGATAATCCATCCCAGTATAACCAGTGACCCCATCCTGACTGACTGGTAAACCTGCAGATAATCCATCCCAGCATAACCAGTGACCACATCCTGACTGACTGGTAAACCTGCCTGATAATCCATCCCAGTATAGCCAGTGACCACATCCAGACTGACTGGTAAACCTGCCCGATAATCCATCCCAGTATAACCAGTGACCACATCCTAACTGACTGGTAAACCTGCCTGATAATCCATTCCAGTATAACCAGTGACCACATCCTGACTGACTGGTAAACCTGCAGATTATCCATCCCAGTATAACCAGTGACCCCATCCTGACTGACTGGTAAACCTGCAGATAATCCATCCCGGTATAACCAGTGACCACATACAGACTGACTGGTAAACCTGCCCGATAATCCATCCCTGTATAACCAGTGACCACATCCTGACTGACTGGTACACGTGCCCGATAATCCATCCCGGTATAACCAGTGACCACATCCTGACTGGTAAACCTGCCTGATATTCCATCCCAGTATAACAAGTGACCACATCCTGACTGACTGGTAAATCTGCCCGATAATCCATCCCGGTATAACCAGTGACCACATCCTAAATAACTGGTAAACCTGCCCGATAATCCATCCTGGTATAACCAGTGACCACATCCCAACTGACTGGTAAACCTGCCTGATAATCCATCCCAGTATAACCAGTGACCACATCCTGACTGACTGGTAAACCTGCAAATTATCCATCCCAGTATAACCAGTAACCCCATCCTGACTGACTGGTAAACCTGCAGATAATCCATCCCGGTATAACCAGTGACCACATCCTGACTGACTGTTAAACCGGCAGATAATCCATCCCAGTATAACCAGTGACCACATAGAGATTGACTGGTAAACCTGCCCGATAATCCATCCCGGTATAACCAGTGACCACATCCTGACTGACTGGTAAACCTGCTTGATAATCCATCCCAGTATAACTAGTGACCACATCCTGACTGACTGGTAAACCTGCAGATAATCCATCCCAGTATAACCAGTGACCACATCCTGACTGACTGGTAAACCTGCCCAATAATCCATCCCAGTATAACCAGTGACCACATCCTGACTGACTGGTAAACATGCAGATAATCCTTCCCAGTATAACCAGTGACCAGATCCTGACTGACTGGTAAACCTGCAGATAATCCATCCCAGTATAACCAGTGACCGCATCCTGACTGACTAGTAAACCTGCAGATAATCCATCCCAGTACAGCCAGTGACCACATCCTGACTGACTGGTAAACCTGCCTGATAATCCATCCCAGTATGACCAGTGACCACATCCTGACTGACTGGTAAACCTGCCCGATAATCCATAGCGGTATAACCAGTGACCACATCCTAACTGACTGGTAAACCTGCCTGATAATCCATTCCAGTATAACCAGTGACCACATCCTGACTGACTGGTAAACCTGCAGATTATTCATCCCAGTATAACCAGTGACCCCATCCTGACTGACTGGTAAACCTGCAGATAATCCATCCCGGTATAACCAGTGACCACATACAGACTGACTGGTAAACCTGCAGATAATCCATCCCAGTATAACCAATGACCACATATAGACTGACTGGTAAACCTGCCCGATAATCCATCCCTGTATAACCAGTGACCACATCCTGACTGACTGGTAAACCTGCAAATAATCCATCCCAGTATAGCCAGTGACCACATCCTGACTGACTGGTAAACCTGCAAATAATCCATCCCAGTATAACCAGTGACCACATCCTGACTGACTGGTAAACCTGCAGATAATCCATCCCGGTATAACCAGTGACCACATCCTGACTGACTGGTAAACCTGCCCGATAATCCATAGCGGTATAACCAGTGACCACATCCTAACTGACTGGTAAACCTGCCTGATAATCCATCCCAGTATAACCAGTGACCACATCCTGACTGACTGGTAAACCTGCAGATTATCCATCCCAGTATAACCAGTGACCCCATCCTGACTGACTGGTAAACCTGCAGATAATCCATCCCGGTATAACCAGTGACCACATACAGACTGACTGGTAAACCTGCAGATAATCCATCCCAGTATAACCAGTGACCACATACAGATTGACTGGTAAACCTGCCCGATAATCCATCCCTGTATAACCAGTGACCACTTCCTGACTGACTGGTAAACCTGCCCGATAATCCATCCCGGTATAACCAGTGACCACATCCTGACTGGTAAACCTGCCTGATATTCCATCCCAGTATAACAAGTGACCACATCCTGACTGACTGGTAAATCTGCCCGATAATCCATCCCGGTATAACCAGTGACCACATCCTAAATAACTGGTAAACCTGCCCAATAATCCATCCCGGTATAACCAGTGACCACATCCCAACTGACTGGTAAACCTGCCTGATAATCCATCCCAGTATAACCAGTGACCACATCCTGACTGACTGGTAAACCTGCAAATTATCCATCCCAGTATAACCAGTAACCCCATCCTGACTGACTGGTAAACCTGCAGATAATCCATCCCGGTATAACCAGTGACCACATCCTGACTGACTGGTAGACCTGCAGATAATCCATCCCAGTATAACCAGTGACCCCATCCTGACTGACTGGTAAACCGGCAGATAATCCATCCCAGTATAACCAGTGACCCCATCCTGACTGACTGGTAAACCTGCAGATAATCCATCCCAGTATAACCAGTGACCACATCCTGACTGACTAGTAAACCTGCAGGTAATCCATCCCAGTATAACCAGTGATCACATCCTGACTGACTGGTAAACCTGCAGTTAATCCATCCCAGTATAACCAGTGCCCACATCCTTACTGACTGGTAAACCTGCAGATAATCCATCCCAGTATAACCAGTGACCACATCCTGACTGACTGGTAAACCTGCAGATTATCCATCCTGGTATAACGAGTGACCACATCCTAAATAACTGGTAAACCTGCCCTATAATCCATCCCGGTATAACCAGTGACCACATCCTAACTGACTGGTAAACCTGCCTGATAATCCATCCCAGTATATCCCGTGACCACATCCTGACTGACTGGTAAACCTGCAGATTATCCATCCCAGTATAACCAGTGACCCCATCCATCCTGACTGGTAAACCTGCAGATGATCCATCCCAGTATAACCAGTGACCCCATCTTGACTGACTGGTAGACCTGCAGATAATCCTTCCCAGTATAACCAGTGACCCCATCCTGACTGACTGGAAACCTACCTGATAATCCATCCCAGTATAACCAGTGACCACATGCTTACTGACTGGTAAACCTGCAGATAATCCATCCCAGTATAACCAGTGACCACATGCTTACTGACTGGTAAACCTGCAGATAATCCATCCCAGTATAACCAGTGACCCCATCCTGACTGACTGGTAGACCTGCAGATAATCCATCCCAGTATAACCAGTGACCACATGCTTACTGACTGGTAAACCTGCCCCATAATCCATCCCGGTATAACCAGTGACCACATCCTAAATTACTGGTAAACCTGCCCGATAATCCATCCCAGTATAACCAGTGACCACATCCTGACTGACTGGTAAACCTGCAGATTATTCATCCCAGTATAACCAGTGACCCCATCCTGACTGACTGGTAAACCTGCAGATAATCCATCCCGGTATAACCAGTGACCACATACAGACTGACTGGTAAACCTGCAGATAATCCATCCCAGTATAACCAGTGACCACATACAGACTGACTGGTAAACCTGCCCGATAATCCATCCCTGTATAACCAGTGACCACATCCTGACTGACTGGTAAACCTGCAGATAATCCATCCCAGTATAACCAGTGACCACATCCTGACTGACTGGTAAACCTGCAGATAATCCATCCCAGTATAACCAGTGACCACATCCTGACTGACTGGTAAACCTGCAGATAATCCATCCCGTTATAACCAGTGACCACATCCTGACTGACTGGTAAACCTGCCCGATAATCCATCCCAGTATAACCAGTGACCACATCCTAACTGACTGGAAACCTACCTGATAATCCATCCCAGTATAACCAGTGACCACATGCTTACTGACTGGTAAACCTGCAGATAATCCATCCCAGTATAACCAGTGACCACATGCTTACTGACTGGTAAACCTGCAGATAATCCATCCCAGTATAACCAGTGACCACATCCTGACTGACTGGTAAACCTGCAGATAATCCATCCCAGTATAACCAGTGACCACATGCTTACTGACTGGTAAACCTGCAGATAATCCATCCCAGTATAACCAGTGACCCCATCCTGACTGACTGGTAGACCTGCAGATAATCCATCCCAGTATAACCAGTGACCCCATCCTGACTGACTGGTAAACCTGCAGATAATCCATCCCAGCATAACCAGTGACCACATCCTGACTGACTGGTAAACCTGCCTGATAATCCATCCCAGTATAACCAGTGACCACATCCAGACTGACTGGTAAACCTGCCCGATAATCCATCCCAGTATAACCAGTGACCACATCCTAACTGACTGGTAAACCTGCCTGATAATCCATTCCAGTATAACCAGTGACCACATCCTGACTGACTGGTAAACCTGCAGATTATCCATCCCAGTATAACCAGTGACCCCATCCTGACTGACTGGTAAACCTGCAGATAATCCATCCCGGTATAACCAGTGACCACATACAGACTGACTGGTAAACCTGCCCGATAATCCATCCCTGTATAACCAGTGACCACATCCTGACTGACTGGTACACCTGCCCGATAATCCATCCCGGTATAACCAGTGACCACATCCTGACTGGTAAACCTGCCTGATATTCCATCCCAGTATAACAAGTGACCACATCCTGACTGACTGGTAAATCTGCCCGATAATCCATCCCGGTATAACCAGTGACCACATCCTAAATAACTGGTAAACCTGCCCGATAATCCATCCTGGTATAACCAGTGACCACATCCCAACTGACTGGTAAACCTGCCTGATAATCCATCCCAGTATAACCAGTGACCACATCCTGACTGACTGGTAAACCTGCAAATTATCCATCCCAGTATAACCAGTAACCCCATCCTGACTGACTGGTAAACCTGCAGATAATCCATCCCGGTATAACCAGTGACCACATCCTGACTGACTGTTAAACCGGCAGATAATCCATCCCAGTATAACCAGTGACCACATACAGATTGACTGGTAAACCTGCCCGATAATCCATCCCGGTATAACCAGTGACCACATCCTGACTGACTGGTAAACCTGCTTGATAATCCATCCCAGTATAACTAGTGACCACATCCTGACTGACTGGTAAACCTGCAGATAATCCATCCCAGTATAACCAGTGACCACATCCTGACTGACTGGTAAACCTGCCCAATAATCCATCCCAGTATAACCAGTGACCACATCCTGACTGACTGGTAAACATGCAGATAATCCATCCCAGTATAACCAGTGACCAGATCCTGACTGACTGGTAAACCTGCAGATAATCCATCCCAGTATAACCAGTGACCGCATCCTGACTGACTAGTAAACCTGCAGATAATCCATCCCAGTACAGCCAGTGACCACATCCTGACTGACTGGTAAACCTGCCTGATAATCCATCCCAGTATGACCAGTGACCACATCCTGACTGACTGGTAAACCTGCCCGATAAACCATAGCGGTATAACCAGTGACCACATCCTAACTGACTGGTAAACCTGCCTGATAATCCATTCCAGTATAACCAGTGACCACATCCTGACTGACTGGTAAACCTGCAGATTATTCATCCCAGTATAACCAGTGACCCCATCCTGACTGACTGGTAAACCTGCAGATAATCCATCCCGGTATAACCAGTGACCACATACAGACTGACTGGTAAACCTGCAGATAATCCATCCCAGTATAACCAATGGCCACATATAGACTGACTGGTAAACCTGCCCGATAATCCATCCCTGTATAACCAGTGACCACATCCTGACTGACTGGTAAACCTGCAAATAATCCATCCCAGTATAGCCAGTGACCACATCCTGACTGACTGGTAAACCTGCAAATAATCCATCCCAGTATAACCAGTGACCACATCCTGACTGACTGGTAAACCTGCAGATAATCCATCCCGGTATAACCAGTGACCACATCCTGACTGACTGGTAAACCTGCCCGATAATCCATAGCGGTATAACCAGTGACCACATCCTAACTGACTGGTAAACCTGCCTGATAATCCATCCCAGTATAACCAGTGACCACATCCTGACTGACTGGTAAACCTGCAGATTATCCATCCCAGTATAACCAGTGACCCCATCCTGACTGACTGGTAAACCTGCAGATAATCCATCCCGGTATAACCAGTGACCACATACAGACTGACTGGTAAACCTGCAGATAATCCATCCCAGTATAACCAGTGACCACATACAGATTGACTGGTAAACCTGCCCGATAATCCATCCCTGTATAACCAGTGACCACTTCCTGACTGACTGGTAAACCTGCCCGATAATCCATCCCGGTATAACCAGTGACCACATCCTGACTGGTAAACCTGCCTGATATTCCATCCCAGTTTAACAAGTGACCACATCCTGACTGACTGGTAAATCTGCCCGATAATCCATCCCGGTATAACCAGTGACCACATCCTAAATAACTGGTAAACCTGCCCAATAATCCATCCCGGTATAACCAGTGACCACATCCCAACTGACTGGTAAACCTGCCTGATAATCCATCCCAGTATAACCAGTGACCACATCCTGACTGACTGGTAAACCTGCAAATTATCCATCCCAGTATAACCAGTAACCCCATCCTGACTGACTGGTAAACCTGCAGATAATCCATCCCGGTATAACCAGTGACCACATCCTGACTGACTGGTCAACCGGCAGATAATCCATCCCAGTATAACCAGTGACCACATACAGATTGACTGGTAAACCTGCCCGATAATCCATCCCGGTATAACCAGTGACCACATCCTGACTGACTGGTAAACCTGCAGATAATCCATCCCAGTATAACCAGTGACCACATCCTGACTGACTGGTAAACCTGCCCGATAATCCATCCCGGTATAACCAGTGACTACATCCTGACTGACTGGTAAACGTGCCTGATAATCCATCCCAGTATAACCAGTGACCACATCCTGACTGACTGGTAAACCTGCAGATAATCCATCCCAGTATAACCAGTGACCACATCCTGACTGACTGGTAAACCTGCCCGATATTCCATCCCAGTATAACCAGTGACCACATCCTGACTGACTGGTAAACATGCAGATAATCCATCCCAGTATAACCAGTGACCAGATCCTGACTGACTGGTAAACCTGCAGATAATCCATCCCAGTATAACCAGTGACCGCATCCTGACTGACTAGTAAACCTGCAGATAATCCATCCCAGTACAGCCAGTGACCACATCCTGACTGACTGGTAAACCTGCCTGATAATCCATCCCAGTATGACCAGTGACCACATCCTGACTGACTGGTAAACTTGCCAGATAATCCATCCCAGTATAACCAGTGACCACATCCTGACTGACAGGTAAACCTGCCCGATAATCCATCCCAGTATAACCAGTGACCACATCCTGACTGACTGGTAAACCTGCCTGATAATCCATCCCAGTATAACCAGTCACCACATCCTGACTGACTGGTAAACCTGCCTGATAATCCATCCCAGTATAACCAGTGACCACATACAGATTGACTGGTAAACCTGCCCGATAATCCATCCCGGTATAACCAGTGACCACATCCTGACTGACTGGTAGACCTGCAGATAATCCATCCTAGTATAACCTGTGACCACATCCTGACTGACAGGTAAACCTGCCCGATAATCCATCCCAGTATAACCAGTGACCACATCCTGACTGACTGGTAAACCTGCCTGATAGTCCATCTCAGTATAACCAGTGACCATATACTGACTGACTGGTAATCCTGCCTAATAATCCATCCCAGTATAACCTGTGACCACATCCTGACTGACTGGTAAACCTGCAGATAATGCATCCCAGTATAACCAGTGACCACATCCTGACTGACTGTTAAACCTGCCCGATAATCCATCCCAGTGTTACCAGTGACCACGTCCTGACTGACTGGTAAACCTGCAGATAATCCATCCCAGTATAACCTGTGACCACATCCTGACTGACTGGTAGACCTGCCCGATAATCCATCCCAGTATAACCAGTGACCAGATCCTGACTGACTGGTAAACCTTCCCGATAATCCATCCCAGTATAACCAGTGACCACATCCTGACTGACTGGTAAACCTGCCCGATAATCCATCCCAGTATAACCAGTGACCACATCCTGACTGACTGGTAAACCTGCCTGATAATCCATCCCAGTATAACCAGTGACCATATCCTGACTGACTGGTAATTCTGCCTGATAATCCATCCCAGTATAACCAGTGACCAATCCTGACTGACTGGTAAACCTGCCAGATAATCCATCCCAGTATAACCAGTGACCAATCCTGACTGACTGGTAAACCTGCCAGATAATCCATCCCGGTATAACCAGTGACCACATCCTGACTGACTGGTAAACCTGCCTGATAATCCATCCAAGCATAACCAGTGACCATATCCTGACTGACAGGTAATCCTGCCTGATAATCCATCCCAGTATAACCAGTGACCAATCCTGACTGACTGGTAAACCTGCCGATAATCCATCCCAGTATAACCAGTGACCACATCCTGACTGACTTGTAAACCTGCCCGATAATCCATCCCAGTCTAACCAGTGACCACATCCTGACTGACTGGTAAACCTGCCTGATAATCCATCCCAGTATAACCAGTGACCACATCCTGACTGACTGGTAAACCTGCCAGATAATGCATCCCAGTATAACCAGTGACCACATCCTGACTGACTGGTAAACCTGCCAGATAATCCATCCCAGTATAACCAGTGACCACATCCTGACTGACTGGTAAACCTATAGATCAAATGTAAGCTGCTAGATCTGATAGTAAGATCATTGACCAGACCACTACAGCAAAGTGAAAAATGCCCTATGCAGGATGTCAACTCTCCCCCATGTAATGACCCATGCAGGATGTCACCTTTTCCCCCCTTATAGTGCCCCATGCAGGATGTCTGTTCTCCCCCCATATAATGCCCCATGCAGGATGTCACTTCTCCCCCCCCCATATAATGCCCCATGCAGGATGTCACCCCCCCCCCATATAATGCCCCATGCAGGATGTCACTTCTCCCCCCCATATAATGCCCCATGCAGGATGTCACATCTCCCCCCATATAATGCCCCATGCAGGATGTCACCTCTCTCCCCATATAATACCCTATGCAGGATGTCACCTCTCCCCCCATATAATGCCCCATGCAGGATGTCACATCCCCCCATATAATGCTCCATGCAGGATGTCACCTCTCCCCCCATATAATGCCCTATGCAGGATGTCACCTCTCCCCCTATATAATGCCCCATGCAGGATGTGACCTCTCCCCCCATATAATGCCCTATGTAGGATGTCACCTCTCCCCCCATATAATGCCCCATGCAGGATGTCACCTCCCCCCCATATAATGCCCCATGCAGGATGTCTCTTCTCCTCCCACCCATATAATGCGCCATGCAGGATGTCACCTCTCCCCCCATATAATGCCCCATGCAGGATGTCACCTCCCCCCCCATATATTGCCCCATGCAGGATGTCACCTCTCCCCATATAATGCCCCATGCAGGATGTCACCTCTCCCCATATAATGCCCCATGCAGGATGTCACTTCTCCCCCCCCCCATATAATGCCCCATGCAGGATGTCACCTCTCCCCCCCCATATAATGCCCCAAGCAAGATGTCACCTCCCCCCCCATATAATGCCCCATGCAGGATATCACCTCTCCCCCCATATAATGCCCCATGCAGGATATCACCTCTCCCTCCATATAATGCCCCATGCAGGATGTCACCTCTCCCTCCATATAATGCCCCATGCAGGATGTCACGTCTCCCCCCCCATATAATGCCCCATGCAGGATGTCACCCCCCCATATAATGCCCCATGTAGGATGTCACCTCTCCCCCCCATATAATGCCCCATGCAGGATGTCACCTCTCCCCCCCATATAATGCCCCATGCAGGATGTCACCTCTCCCCCCATATAATGCTCCATGCAGGATGTCACCCCCCCATATAATGCCCCATGTAGGATGTCACCTCTCCCCCCCATATAATGCCCCATGCAGGATGTCACCTCTCCCCCCCATATAATGCCCCATGCAGGATGTCACCTCTCCCCCCATATAATGCTCCATGCAGGATGTCACCCCCCCATATAATGCCCCATGCAGGATGTCACCTCTCCCCCCATATAATGCCCCATGCAGGATGTCACCTCTCCCCCATATAATGCCCCATGCAGGATGTCACCTCTCTCCCCCCATATGATGCCCCATGCAGGATGTTACTCCCCCCCATATAATGCCCCATGCAGGATATCACCTCTCCCTCCATATAATGCCCCATGCAGGATGTCACTCCCCCCCATATAATGCTCCATGCAGGATGTCACTCCCCCCCATATAATGCTCCTTGCAGGATGTCACTTGATCCCACCCATATAATGCCCCATAAAGATGTCAAACACGGCCCCTTATAATGGCCCCATGCCTCCATACATAAAAAAACCCAAAATAAAATACTCACCTCACTTCTCACCTGCTGCCGCTGCTCCGGATTCCTCACTAGCGTCTTCCCGCTCTGCGCTGTGACGGCTCAGGAGAGAGCGCGGTGTAAAGACGTCACCACACCCTCTGACCTGAGACTTCACAGTCAGGAGATGCGGAAGATGCAGGAGCTGCTGTGGAGGCACGGGGAGAGGTAAGTATAGTGCCGGGTGCCGGGGCCCTGAGCAAGTGGGGGGAGCGGGCGCTGACACCGGCACCACACCACCCACGGGGCCCCCGCCTGCTCAGGCCCAGGTACTTGCCCGGGTGCGCCGGGTGCTGAGGCCGATCCTGCTGGTTATACTGGGATGGATTATCTGCAGGTTTACCAATCAGTCAGGATGTTGTCACTGGTTATACTGGGATGGATTATCTGCAGGTTTACCAGTCAGTCAGGATGTGGTCACTGGTTATACTGGCATGGATTATCTGCAGGTTTACCAGTCAGTCAGGATGTGGTCACTGGTTATACTGGGATGGATTATCGGGCAGGTTTACCAGTCAGTCAGGAAATGGTCTCTCGTTATACTGGGATGGATTATCAGCAGGTTTACCAGTCAATCAGGATGTGGTCACTGGTTATACTGGGATGGATTATCAAGCAGGTTTACCAGTCAGCCAGGATGTGGTCACTGGTTATACTGGGATGGATTATCTTCAGGTTTACCAGTCACTCAGGATGTGGTCACTGGTTATACTGGGATGGATTATCTGCAGGTTCACCAGTCAGTCAGGATGTGGTCTCTGGTTATACTGGGATGGATTATCGGGCAGGTTTACCTGTCATTTGGGATGTGGTCACTGGTTATACTGGGATGGATTATCGGGCAGGTTTACCAGTCAGTCAGGATGTGGTCACTGGTTATACTGGGATGGATTATTTGGCAGGTTCACCAGTCAGTCAGGATGTGGTCCCTGGTTATACTGGGATGGATTATCGGGCAGGTTTACCAGTCAGGCAGGATGTGGTCACTGGTTATACTGGGATGAATTATCTTCAGGTTCACCCGTCAGTCAGGATGTGGTCTCTGGTTATACTGGGATGGATTATCGGGCAGGTTTACCAGTCATTTGGGATGTGGTCACTGGTTATACTGGGATGGATTATCGGGCAGGTTTACCAGTCAGTCAGGATGTGGTCACTGGTTATACTGGGATGGATTATCGGGCAGGTTTACCAGTCAGTCAGGATGTGGTCACTGGTTATACTGGGATGGATTATCGGGCAGGTTTACCAGTCAGTCAGGATGTGGTCACTGGTTATACTGGGATGGATTATCACTGGTTATACTGGGCTGGATTTTCGGGCAGGTTTACCAGTCAGTCAGGATTGGTCACTGGTTATGCTGGGATGGATTATCACTGGATATACTGGGATAGATTATCACTGGTTATATTGGAATGGATTATCTGCAGGTTTACCAGTAAGTCAGGATGTGGTAACTGGTTATACTGGGATGGATTATCTGGCAAGTTTACCAGTCAGTCAGGATGTGGTCACTGGTTATACTGGGATGGATTATCTGCAGGTTTACCAGTCAGTCAGGATGTGGTCACTGGTTATACTGGGATGGATTATCGGGCAGGTTTACCAGTCAGTCAGGATGTGGTCACTGGTTATACTGGGATGGATTATCGGGCAGGTTTACCAGTCAGTCAGGATGTGGTCACTGGTTATACTGGGATGGATTTTCGGGCAGGTTTACCAGTCAGTCAGGATGTGGTCACTGGTTATACTGGGATGGATTATCACTGGTTATACTGGGATGGATTTTCAGGCAGGTTTACCAGTCAGTCAGGATGTGGTCACTGGTTATACTGGGATGGATTATTTGGCAGGTACACCAGTCAGTCAGGATGTGGTCACTGGTTATACTGGGATGGATTATCGGGCAGGTTTACCAGTCAGTCAGGATATGGTCACTGGTTATACTGGGATGGATTATCAGCAGGTTTACCAGTCAGTCAGGATGTGGTCACTGGTTATACTGGGATGGATTATCAGGCAGGTTTACCAGTCAGTCAGGATGTGCTCACTGGTTATACTGGGATGGATTATTTGGCAGGTTCACCAGTCAGTCAGGATGTGGTCACTGGTTATACTGGGATGGATTATTGGGCAGGTTTACCAGTCAGTCAGGATGTGGTCACTGGTTATACTGGGATGGATTATCACTGGTTATACTGGGATGGATTTTCAGGCAGGTTTACCGGTCAGTCAGGATGTGGTCACTGGTATACTGGGATGGATTATTTGGCAGGTTCACCAGTCAGTCAGGATGTGGTCAATGGTTATACTGAGATGGATTATCGGGCAGGTTTACCAGTCAGGCAGGATGTGGTCACTGGTTATACTGGGATGGATTTTCGGCCAGGTTTACCAGTCAGTCAGGATGTGGTGACTGGTTATACTGGGATGGATTATCACTGGTTATACTGGGATGGATTTTCGGGCAGGTTTACCAGTCTGTCAGGATTGGTCACTGGTTATACTGGGATGGATTATCTGCAGGTTTACCAGTCAGTCAGGATGTGGTCACTGGTTATACTGGGATGGATTATCTGGCAGGTTTACCAGTCAGTCTGTATGTGGTCACTGGTTATACTGGGATGGATTATCGGGCAGGTTTACCAGTCAGTCAGAATGTGGTCACTGGTTATACTGGGATGGATTATCGGGCAGGTTTACCAGTCAGTCAGGATGTGGTCACTGGTTATACTGGGATGGATTATCGGGCAGGTTTACCAGTCAGTCAGGATGTGGTCACTGGTTGTCATGGCTCCTGATCTCAGCTATGTCTCTTTTCTGTAGATCCCCCCGTCCTTTCTGAGATCACCGGCAGCGATCTGCTGATTGATATGACCAGGACCACGCTGACATTTTACGTTCAGAACTTCAAGCCTAACGACCTGGAGATCTGTGTACGTCTGAGGAGACGAGGAGAGGAGATGAAGACGATCCACTGCTGGAGATCCAGAGCTCAGGTGTCCTCAGCTCGAGCGATGAGGGATGAGGATGCTGAGGGTAGTAGTGTGAATACAGACGTAGAACAGCAGAGTCTGATGAATGGGGCTGTCAGTCACACAGAGGGGCCCCTACACCTGGAGATGGAGGCCGTTATATCCTCCACTAGACCCGGTGTCCTTCGCTTTATTGACTGGCGGAGACTTTACACGTACAGCTGTCAGTGTTCTCTTCACATCACTCCCAGCTATTCTGAGGATAACGGAGCAGAATTGTCTGTCCATGTATCACACCCGGCTCTGGCAGAAGTCGCCCTCATCAGGAGGACCCTGAGGGTCACCGGAGGTAAGACCACCTACCAGAATTACATGGGGTCAGTCAGGATGGGCTCCTCCTCCAATTATTGCTGCCTCCAGTTCGTATAGTGTGTGACCATCATTACTAGAAAAGGAACGTGCCTTCAGGGAATGTACACGGTTCAGTGTAAAGTATGGAGGAAAGATGAAGCAGTAGCCAGAAGGTGAATGCTTGGTGGGTTAGGTTGTTATCAGTCTTATACCACAGAATTTCTGTAAAAAAAAAGTGGAAATTATGGCACACTTCATACCTACAGAGTAATTTGTGACTTTTTGACGGTTTTTACAACTTATGCTGCATTGCAAAAGTGGCTTCATAAGTGGGCAGAGTTTAGTGTGAGGCAGCGTGGACTCCTGCAGCCTGATACTTATATACGGCAGAAATTGGCATAAAAGTATAAATTTAGAATATGGATGCAGACAACCATGATGTTCATTTAATAAAATGGTGCCTCTTCCTCTGGCACTCCTCAGCTGTATAAGACCACCATATGATGCAGCAGCCTCAGCCATTACAGGAGAGCTCGAATAAAGCACAACAGCAGTACTAGGCTGGGTTTAGAGGGTCTGTATCCACAGCACATTGTCTGAAATGACTGCTGGACCCCTGACCTGAACTTACAACCCTTTAGGCACATGAGGCTGCAAGTTTGGAAGGGTGGGGAGATCTGCAGTCAGTCTGGACATTATGGTCGGCATACAGACCATGAAATTCAGCTGTCTGAACCCGATCTTAGGCTGCGATCGCACTGCCGTCTGAGGCCGATCTTAGGCTGCAATCGCACTGCCGGCTGAGGCCGATCTTAGGCTGCGATCGCACTGCCGTCTGAGGCCGATCTTAGGCTGCAATCGCACTGCCGTCTGAGGCCGATCTTAGGCTGCGATCGCACTGCCGTCTGAGGCCGATCTTAGGCTGCGATCGCACTGCCGTCTGAGCCCGATCTTAGGCTGTGATCGCACTGCCGTCTGAGCCCGATCTTAGGCTGCGATCGCACTGCCGTCTGAGCCCGATCTTAGGCTGTGATCGCAATGCCGTCTGAGGCCGATCTTAGGCTGCGATTGCACTCCCGTCTGAGGCCGATCTTAGGCTGCGATCGCACTGCCGTCTGAGGTCGATCTTATGCTGCGATCGCACTGCCGTCTGAGGCCGATCTTAGGCTGCGATCGCACTGCTGTCTGAGGTCGATCTTAGGCTGTGATCGCACTGCAATCTAAGGTTGATCTTAGGCTGCGATCGCACTGCCGTCTGAGGCCGATCTTAGGCTGCGATCGCACTGCCGTCTGAGGCCGATCTTAGGCTGCGATCGCACTGCCGTCTGAGGCCGATCTTAGGCTGCGATCGCACTGCCGTCTGAGGCCGATCTTAGGCTGCTATCGCACTGCCGTCTGAGGCCGATCTTAGGCTGCTATCGCACTGCCGTCTGAGGCCGATCTTAGGCTGCTATCGCACTGCCGTCTGAGGCCGATCTTAGGCTGGGATCACACTGCCGTCTGAGGCTGATCTTAGGCTGGATCATAGTGCCGCCTGAGCCTAAATGTCACGCACAGTGTTGGAAAGACAAAGTGGAACACGAAAGGATGAGGGGAAAGGAGCCTAGACACTAAGGAATGAGGCAGTGGAGACCTCCTAGGCTGATCTGATGTCACCCTGTCTTCCGTACCGCCCCTATATTGGTTGCTCACCAATCGCCGAACAGGAACCTAAAACCCAGTATCTCCCTAGAGCTAGGCCCTGGCTAGGGAAGTGGGGGATGAGCGCTAGTCAGTCCCTGCTAACAATTAAAGACAGCACGGGGAGACAGGCACAGGGGAAGTAACTTAGCTTGAGCCGACTTCAGAGAGATTACACACATGGCCTCCTAGCACCAAAGAGGAAGTAAGCAGACTGCAACAGCTCCAAGCCTTTACAAAGGGTCATGTGAATATCACCGGCGCCTCCCTCTAGCAAACAGCAAGTATTTAAACTCCCAGGCCACCCAGGCCTGGGTGTCAATTAGCCGAAGGAAGGTAGACGGTGGGTCCTAGATTGAGAGAGCTAAGAAGGTGTCTGTAATGCCAAACGAAGAGATCTTCTGCAACCAACTGCAGGGTGACTGTTATTTCTGACACACCCGTGACACTAATCTTAGGCAGGGATCACACTGCCGTCTGAGCCCAATTTTAGGCTGGGATCACACTGCCATCTGAGCTCAATCTTAGGCTGGGATCACACTGCCGTCTGAGCCCAATCTTAGGCTGGGATCACACTGCCGTCTGAGCCCAATCTTAGGCTGGGATCACACTGCCGTCTGAGCCTGATCTTAGGCTGAGATCTCACTGCCGTCTGAGCCCAATTTTAGGCTGAGATCACACTGCCGTCTGAGCCCAATCTAAGGCTGGGATCACACTACTGTCTAAGCCCAATCTTAGGCTGGGATCACACTGCCATCTGAGACCAATCTTAGGCTGGGATCACACTGCCCTCTTGAGTCCTGAAGAAGAAGGATCTGCCCCGTGGCATCCACACACGATCCTAAGCAGAGCCCAATCACTTTATCGTCCATTTGGCACAACATGCTGAGGTTTTTTTCCAGTGAAAATGATGAATCAAGTTCTGGTTCTTGCTCATCGGACCAGTCGTATGCGTATGGGGTCAGTTGCGCACATTATTATTATGGTGTAGACGTGTGATTTTTTACTAAGTGACCCAAATTTAATAGGTCAATTTAATGAATGCAGAATAACACTTGTGCTAATAACCATGCTAAATAATGCGCAAAAGCAAAATCGATGTAAAGGTGGAGATGTTGATCCACCCTCTCTGAAGAGTCCTAATTTATTTTATTGTGTGACCTGTTTGTTTCATGCAATTATTCCTTATGTAGGCTGAAGTTTTCCTGTTTTCAGGGGTTGACAGGGTTAACTGTAAGGCTAGCCCATGGTTTGGGGAGGAATAAGTGGGCACTAGGAGTTAGTTCCAGTTCAACTACAGAGAAGGAAGACTACTCTCAATATTGCCAGTCTTATTGGGTGTGCACATTGAAGAGCAAGGCTGGGACACGTCCATAAGGTATAGCAGCTGGAAGAGCTCCTTTACATAGTCCGTAGAGTGCAGTGCTGGGTGCAGTGGTCACAGCGAAACACATTGATCCGTGTGGCTCTGTACTGAAAAGATGGAGGTCCTCAGCTTAACCTGTTGTACTTCAGCAATGCTTCTCACAAGTGATGTGCCTCTGTCGTATAATGCAAATGAAGAATTCAAGTGTATTACCTTCTACCTTTTATACATAGTTCCAGGACCAAGTAAACCAGAGTTTACTTTATTACTAACGCCTGGCTCATTCTTCATGACAACAAAGGGTCCCAACTTACTTCAAGTTATGGCAGCTTGCGGTCTGAGAGATACAGCAATTCAAGAGTACTCATGTGCACACACCCAGGGACACCTGTGTAGAGTGATTGGGGTCTCCAAAATATACCTCGGTCATGGAGTACCCTTACACCCACACCGTCGTTCTTGTCAATGCCAATAGTGCACTGTGGACTGAGCTACAGTGATGAGAATCCATTGCCCCAGCACCGTGGTTATATCCAATTGTGCTTCATCTTTTATGGTTTCATCAGAAAATTCTCCTTTTTTCCTCTTGTAGTTGCTCCGACTTTACTAAAGATCGTCCGTCCAGCACATGTGACCCACGAGGAGCAGACCACGCTGACTTGTCCAATTATGGGGTTTAAGCCCAGGACTTTGCAGGTAACATGGCTGAAGAAGGATCAGGGAGGCCGAGAGACAGAAATCGTAACCTGGAAATCTACTGAGGAGAAAAACACCAGCCGAATCCACGAAATAACCGAGCAAGAGCTTGAAGACAAGTCCTACAGTAACCTAAGTGCCTTAATGATGAGACCAAGTATCCAGGAAGATGATGGCGTCACGTACATCTGTAGAGCCTATCACCCGGCCACCGAGAAGAGGGCAGAACAAGCAATGGTGATGGAGGTTACAGGTGAGAGCGCTCGGGGGTCAGGGCATTGTGGGACCCCACACACCACCATAACTATCTCACAGACATCAGGAATGGACACAGATTAGCATTCAGACAATGGATGTAAACAGTACATCTGCTCTCAGCCACAGGCTGGTGCTCGTGACCTACTAGAAGTAAACCATCGGAGATCCAATGAGACTCCCATGGTAATGGCCACGATGAACACCATGCAGTCAGAAAATGCATAGTCAAAAACTACAAGTTGTTCTGTGACCCAGTTGGCTGCACGCCGGGGGTCATACACGGCGTTTGCTGCACTTTCAGTAGACGTTTTCTTGGCATAGAACATCCATTTAATGAGAATTTTCAAGCTAGATGGAGTCATGATTATTAGATGGGTAAGGACTAGTGTTGAGCGAGTATGTTCTGTCCGAGTATGCTCGGGCCGAGCTCCGAGTATTTGCAGCTGCTCGGTGATATGGTTGAATCGCTCCCGTGTGCATGATTTGCGACTGTTTGACAGCTTTATTACATGTGTGTCTATTTCTTACACATTCCTCCCATGTAATAAAGCTGTCAAACAGTTGCAAATCATGCACACGGGAGCGATTCAACCATATCACCGAGCAGCTGCAAATACTCGGAGCTCGGCCCGAGCATACTCAGAACAGAACATACTCGCTCAACCCTAGTAAGGACACAAGAGTGATATTACCCCTCTGCACTGGGGAAAGACAGAAGACGGGTGATAGGTAGCAGATCTTCATGGTGTTCATGGCAAATGATAAAGAGAAGGATGTCCACAGAGTCCATGACAGACCCCTAATACTACAGGACAACGGGGGTCCGCATTGACCGTCCTGTGACTGTAAAGCCCTCCTTCCACCCATTGACCTGTGATCGTGGAGCTGTAGTAATAACTAGAGATGGAGAATAGATGTGCAGGACTCCGGCCCATCAGCCAGGGCAGTAACCTGTGACCGCGGGGCGGGAGCTCTGCGAATCTCCTTGCCTCCCGGCACTCCTGGTTCTTTTGATTAGCCGGGCTGTTGCAACGTCAGCAATACGGCGTGAAGTTCACAAGGCTGATGTCCCTGAGTCCTGCACATCCATTCTCCATCTCTTGCATTAAGCATTGCCACTCTGAATGCAATTACATGCACGACTACACTCAGCATTAGGCCATGGCCCCACCATCAGTATTTGGTCAGTATTCAGTCAGTATTATTTCTCAGGAGTGGGAGCCAAAACCAGGAGCGGGTGATAGAAACAAGTCACCAATTCTGCATTTATTATACCTTTTCTCTGATTGTTCCTCACCTGGTTTTGACAGGAAAGGAAATGAGCAGTCGCCATGAGCTGCCGGTGAAACAGTCCTTTAATTCGATGTAATCATTCAGTACAGCGGTTGGCTGGGGGTGCAGGGGTGAAGGAGGGGACGACGGCCGTTTTGTGCTGAAAGCCGCTCTTCTGCGGGTCCAATGGTGCAGCTGATGTGCTGCTACTTCCTTGTCCGCCCGTGCACCTGTGCAATAACAATAATTAACACATGCATGAAAAGCATTGAACAAAACAACAGTGCGTATTCTAAAAACATCTCTCTACAGAAGCACGGACAGATCTAGTTTGTGATTCCGTCCTAATGGAGCTGGAGCATTGGTATCTAGAATTGCACAGGTGTACGGGCGGACGCTGCTCACCTATCCCCAAAAGTCAGGTGCACCATTGGACCCGCAGAAGCGCGGCTTTCATCGCGGAACGGCCGTCGTCCCCTCCTTCACCCCCGCGCCCCCAGCCAACCGCTGTACTGAATGATTACGTCACTGGCAGCTCATGGCGAGTGCTAATTTCCTTTCTTCATTTCTTCTGAACATTTGTATACAACACTGACCGCCGTACCCCCAAACAGACTGCCGGCGACTACAGAACCCACTGAAAAGGACAGCAGGTACAAGTGGCAGCAATAGGTCTGGTGCCGATAGAGCTTCACTTTTTTGTATTTTGTCTTTTACTTGTGTTCTTCAGAGGAGGCCGTTTTGTTGCATTTTCCATGTTTTAGCCATAATTACAATAGCATGTAAAAGTTTGGGCACCCCTGGTTAACATTACTGTTATTGTGAAGAGTTAAACAAATTGTAGATGAAATGTTCTCTAAAAGGCCTAATGTTAAAGAGGACACATTTCCTTTGTATTTTAGACAAAAAAAATACATATTGTCATTTTTTTTAATTTTAAAAATTAGAAAAAAGGAAAATGGGCTGATGTAAAAGTTTGGGCACCCTTGGAGATTTGTGTGCTTAGATACCTTTGACCAATTAGCCTGTTAGGGTTATGGCTTGTTCACTACCATTGTTAGGCCTGGCCGGTGATGCAAACATCCCAGCTTTATAAAAACCTCCTCTAACCTTGTGCCAAAAACCAGCAGCCATGGGGTCTTCTAAGCAGCTGCCGAGCTCTGACAATGGTGGAGGCCACAAAGCAGGAGAAGGTACAAGAAGATAGCAAAGCGTCTTCAAGTCGCCCTTTCCTCAGTTCGAAATGTAATTAAGAAATGGCAGATACCAGGAACAGTGGAGGTCAAGATAAGGTCTGGAAGACCAAGCAAAATTTCAGTGAGAGCTGCTCGTAGGATTGCTAGAGAACAAATCAGAACCCCCGCTTGACTGCAAAAGACTTTCAGAAATATTTATCAGACTGTGGAGTTGAGGTCCATTGTTCTACTGTTCAGAGACACCTGCACAAATATGGCCTTCATGGAAGAGTCATCAGAGGAAAACCTCTCCTGCATCCTCACCATAACATTCGTCATCAAAAGTATGCAAAGGAACATCTAAGCAAGCCTGATACATTTTCGAAACAAATCCTGTGGACCGATGAGGTTAAAATAGACCTCTGTGGCCACAATGATCACAGGTATGTGTGGAGAATAAAGGGTTCATAATTTCAGGAAAAGAACATCTCGCCAACCATTAAGCATGGAGGAGGATCAGTCATGCTTTGGGGTTGTGTTACAGCCAATGATACAGGGAACATTTCACAGATAGAGGGAAGAATGGATTCAATTAAATGTCATCAAATTCTTGATGCAAACAGAACACCATCTGTAAAAATGCTGAAAGTGAAGAGGATTCTACAAATGGATAATGATCCTAAACACACATCACCATGCACAATAGACGACCTCAAAAGGTGCAAGCTGAAGGTTTACAATGGCCCTCACAGTCCCCTGATCTGAACATCATTGACAATCTGTGGCTAGACCTCAAAATAGCAGAGCATGCAAGACGCGCCAGGAATCTCACAGAACTGGAGGAATTCTCCAAGGAAGAATGGATGAAAATCCCTCAAACAAGAAGTGAAAGACTCTTATCTGGCTACAAAAAGCGTTTACAAGCTGTGATACCGGCAAAAGGGGGCGCTACTAGGAACTAACCATGCAGGGTGCACAAATTTTTGCATCGGCCCATTTTTCTTTTTGTAATTTTTAAAATGTAAAAGATGAAAATATATTTTTTGTGTGTAAAATACTAAGGGAATGTGTCATCTGTAACTGTAGGCCTTTTAGATCATTTCATATTCAAGTTTCTTAACTGTTCACAATGATGGTAATTTTGACCAGGGGTGTCCAGACTTTTACATGCCGCTGTATGACTTGAAACATTTTTACCTGTCACACAAAAAGTTGCAAACTCCCTTCCATAGGCAGTGGTGTAAAAAGTGGAGAAGCATTTCTAGACAGAAGTGTCACATCTTAAGATGCTCCAAATCTATCAAACATCATGCAGCACTTCGAAAAATTTTGGAAAAAGGGGCAACACGACCACAAGCAAAACTGACTTATAATTTCCTCTAGATAAATTCCTCATTGACCGGTCATAGGAAAAGCCTTGGGAAACGTAGGCTGATGTTGTGTTTGATGTTTGATGTTCCCTCAGCTGCTCCTGTGCTGGATGCCATAAAGCAGACAGAGGAGACGGTCCATGTGGGGGGCACCATGAAGCTGTCCTGTAAGGTCCATTCGTTTTACCCGGCATCTATAGAGGCTACCTGGCACACAGACGACGGGCGGTCCATGCCCTCTGTCACCAGTGACGTCCTCCCTGACCAGTCCGGTCTGTTCCATGCCACCAGCTCCATGAGTTACAGCCCAGCACTGAAGGATCGGGGAAGGACATTCAGGTGTGAGGTGAAACATCAAAGTGCTGGAGCCCTGAAGACGGCGACGTGGGACCTGCAGCATCTGGGTGAGTGGATCAGAACGAGACCTCTCCATATTGTGACCGGCTGCCTAATCACACACTGCATGAACTGACTTCTTATGCTTTATAAGATGAAAAAATGGTTCAAAACGTAACCTTTCTTGTGATCGGGCATATTGTTCTGTCGTTACGTGTAAGTCCAGGAGAGTGAGTGAAATGTCCTGCACAGGGGCCTACCGAGAACTCACCTGCCTGTGCTTAGGGCCAAACCTGACTGCACCATGGCTGGGGTCTTGATGGTGGTCATCTATTCGGGTGTCACTGTCCGTCCTATCAGCTTTGTATGTTGCCTTCTGTGGCATCTCGACGACCGACCACAAATAACATAGAATCAGGGTTTAATTTCTGGATCGATTGCCCTCTTCAACCTGGTGTGGTAGTGATGGAAAATAACACTGTAAGCAGCCTGAATGTTCTCAGTCTTATGCAAGGGCCCAATCCAACGCAGGGGGCACAATCCTGCGCAGGGGGCCCAATCCAACGCAGGGGGCACAATCCTGCGCAGGGGGCCCAATCCTAGGCAGGGGGCCCAATCCCACGCAGGGGGCCGAATCCCACGCAGGGGGCCCAATCCTAGGCAGGGGGCCCAATCCTGCACAGGGGGCCCAATCCTAGGCAGGGGGCCCAATCCTACGCAGGGGGCCCAATCCTAGGGAGGGGGCCCAATCCTACGCAGGGGGCCCAATCCTACGCAGGGGGCCCAATCCTAGGCAGGGGGCCCAATCCTACGCTGGGGGCCCAATCCTACACAGGGGCCCAATCCTACGCAGGGGCCCAGCATCAAGCTGGAACCTGAGCTGCCAAACCCGGAGGTGTCCGGAGCCCTTGCATCATTGCACGTCCATTCATTTGATGTAGATCATGGGGATGAGCTATGAAATGCTGCGCTCGGCCTCTTGTGCCCTGTGTCCTGTTCAGGTGCCTAACAGCAGAATTCACACCGGTCAGGGCCACAAAACCCTGTTTGTAGAAAAAATTATAAAGATTGTGAATAAAATGCTAATGAGGAAAGCTCTGGATTTGTGTTACACAGGGGCCCACCAAGGGGCATTCACACTAGTTAACCCTTTAGTGCCAAATGATGCACATGTATGTCAGTGCTGTTTGGAGGTGGCTCAGGAGCTGCGCTCCCTCTACGCCTCGTAGATGCCTCTAACAGCTAAGGCAGGAGGGGAGGTCTGATCTCTGCTGTCAACCATTTAGATTCTGCTGTCAATGCCTGATGGCAGCATTTAAGAGCAGCAGTTGCCGGTGCACACGTGCATCATCTCCCATCGGGATATGAATTTTTAGGGCAATCAGGGAGTGGCTGAAGGCCCCCGTCGCTGCTACTTTGGTACTTATGAGAACCTATGTGAAGCTCGGCCACAGGTCCAGTTCAGACGAGTTCCCTGGATCAACGTCCATCACAGAAGCTAGTGCCATAACCAGAAACGTGTAAAGCCAGCTGAGCCTCAGGGAGACTGATTGAAGAAGGAGGAGTGCATCCAGCTTCTAGACATGTAGACATCAATGAAGGAGGACCACCAGGTCTGAAACGCGTCTGCTTCAGACAGACCCCTTGTGGGGTTGTGACTTTATTCTACATGTCCAATTGTATTTTTAATGGCTTCAATAAAGTTTTGGATTTTATGAGTTACCTGAAGCTGGATGAACTCCTCCTTCTTCAAAAGTATAAGGTAATATGTTCACTTTATGAGGATGTACTAGTACCAGGCACATCACTGTGTCAAGGCCAAAGGAAGGTAAGGCCGCTGAACCCAAAATACCGGTCAGTGACAAGAATCGTTGACTGAAAGAGGGTAACGAATGCTGCTGATCTGTGAAGATGGTTTATACGGGGTAAAACAGCCTTCACGTTTCGGCTCTGGACTGGTGCCTTCTTCAGGCCCTATTACAGTAACAAACATCAGGAATAGATAAGACTGGAAAAGGAAATGACCTCATTGGGTTGGGTCAAAAGTTATGACACCACAGAAAAATGTCTAAAAAACCTTGAGTTGGATGAGAGCCCAGGATTCTACCTTAAGCAGGGAGGGATATGCTGCCCCCGCGCCACCAAGTCAGATGCAGAAATAACAGGCCACGAATGCTAATGAAGGTTATAACACAACAGAATAAAACTATATCAAAACTACTCCCTTACATATAGATACCAGTAAAAATAAGCAGGATAAAATCAACTAGAACGTGTCGTGAAATATCTGCCTTAGCCCCCTGAATCTGTGGCTTAGGGGACCAGGGGTCAGAGAAGACGAAGTGTCATTGACAGAACTGAATTATGTTATGGAACGTGCACAACACTAACAAGCTGATGATTTAGCTGTCAGAGGTAACATTGCCTGCTGTGATTGACATAAGCTGCGCGCCGTGTAGCCCATGACCTCCTCCACTTCCTCCACTGATGGAGGCAAAGAAGAACAATTGTCCTGTGCTCGGCAGCACTACTGCCCGGACGGCAGGGCTGGGACATGTGGCTCCCACACTCTTACTGCCAGATGTCATAGTATGAGGGTTTTATTCATATTACCCGGTCCATTTCCATAAGGGGTGCATGGCAGGCCATACAGGTGCCAGTAGTGGGGGCACTTATTATTATTATTATTTATATAGCGCCATTGATTCCATGGCGCTGTACATGAGAAGGGGTTACATACCAGATACAGATATCACTTACAGTAACTAACAATGATAGACGGATACAGTGGGAGGAGGACCCTGCCCCTGGGGGCTTACATTCTACAGATACATTGTATATTATTATTATTTATATAGCACCATTGATTCCATGGTGCTGTACATGAGAAGAGATTACAAACCAGATACAGATATCACTTACAGTAATGAACTAACAATGATAGACGGGTACAGGGGGAGGAGGACCCTGCCTCTGGGGGCTTACATTCTACAGATACATTGTATATTATTATTATTTATATAGCGCCATTGATTCCATGGTGCTGTACATGAGAAGAGGTTACATACCAGATACAGATATCACTTACAGTAAAGAACTAACAATGATAGACGGGTACAGAGGCAGGAGGACCCTGCCCCTGCGGGCTTACATTCTACAGATACATTGTATATTATTATTATTTATATAGCGCCATTGATTCCATGGTGCTGTACATGAGAAGAGGTTACATACCAGATACAGATATCACTTACAGTAAAGAACTAACAATGATAGACGGGTACAGAGGGAGGAGGACCCTGCCCCTGCGGGCTTACACTCTACAGATACATTCTATATTATTATTATTTATATAGCGCCATTGATTCCATGGTGCTGTACATGAGAAGAGGTTACATACCAGATACAGATATCACTTACAGTAAAGAACTAACAATGATAGACGGGTACAGAGGGAGGAGGACCCTGCCCCTGGGGGCTTACATTCTACAGATACATTGTATATTATTATTATTTATATAGCGCCATTGATTCCATGGCACTGTACATAAGAAGGGGTTACATACCAGATACAGATATCACTTACAGTAACTAACAATGATAGACGGGTACAGAGGGAGGAGGACCCTGCCCCTGTGGGCTTACATTCTACAGATACATTGTATATTATTATTATTATTTATATAGCTCCATTGATTCCATGGTGCTGTACATGAGAAGAGGTTACATACCAGATACAGATATCACTTACAGTAAAGAACTAACAATGATAGACGGGTACAGAGGGAGGAGGACCCTGCCCCTGGGGGCTTACATTCTACAGATACATTGTATATTATTATTATTTATATAGCGCCATTGATTCCATGGCACTGTACATAAGAAGGGGTTACATACCAGATACAGATATCACTTACAGTAAAGAACTAACAATGATAGACGGGTACAGGGGGAGGAGGACCCTGCCTCTGGGGGCTTACATTCTACAGATACATTGTATATTATTATTATTTATATAGCGCCATTGATTCCATGGCGCTGTACATGAGAAGAGGTTACATACCAGATACAGATATCACTTACAGTAAACTAACAATGATAGACGGGTACAGAGGGAGGAGGACCCTGCCCCTGCGGGCTTACACTCTACAGATACATTGTATATTATTATTATTTATATAGCGCCATTGATTCCATGGTGCTGTACATGAGAAGGGGTTACATACCAGATACAGATATCACTTACAGTAACTAACAATGATAGATGGGTACAGAGGGAGGAGGACCCTGCCCCTGCGGGCTTACATTCTACAGATACATTGTATATTATTATTATTTATATAGCTCCATTGATTCCATGGTGCTGTACATAAGAAGGGGTTACATACCAGATACAGATATCACTTACAGTAACTAACAATGATAGATGGGTACAGAGGGAGGAGGACCCTGCCCCTGCGGGCTTACATTCTACAGATACATTGTATATTATTATTATTTATATAGCTCCATTGATTCCATGGTGCTGTACATGAGAAGGGGTTACATATCAAATACAGATATCACTTACAGTAACTAACAATGATAGATGGGTACAGAGGGAGGAGGACCCTGCCCCTGCGGGCTTACATTCTACAGATACATTGTATATTATTATTATTTATATAGCTCCATTGATTCCATGGTGCTGTACATAAGAAGGGGTTACATATCAGATACAGATATCACTTACAGTAAACTAACAATGATAGACGGGTACAGAGGGAGGAGGACCCTGCCCCTGCGGGCTTACACTCTACAGATACATTGTATATTATTATTATTTATATAGCGCCATTGATTCCATGGTGCTGTACATGAGAAGGGGTTACATACCAGATACAGATATCACTTACAGTAACTAACAATGATAGACGGTACAGAGGGAGGAGGACCCTGCCCCTGCGGGCTTAAATTCTACAGATACATTGTATATTATTATTATTTATATAGCTCCATTGATTCCATGGTGCTGTACATGAGAAGGGGTTACATACCAGATACAGATATCACTTACAGTAACTAACAATGATAGACGGGTACAGAGGGAGGAGGACCCTGCCCCTGGGGACTTACATTCTACAGATACATTGTATATTATTATTATTTATATAGCTCCATTGATTCCATGGTGCTGTACATGAGAAGGGGTTACATATTAAATACAGATATCACTTACAGTAAAGAACTAACAATGATAGACGGGTACAGAGGGAGGAGGAACCTGCCCCTGCAGGCTTACATTCTACAGATACATTGTATATTATTATTATTTATATAGCGCCATTGATTCCATGGTGCTGTACATGAGAAGGGGTTACATACCAGATACAGATATCACTTACAGTAACTAACAATGATAGATGGGTACAGAGGGAGGAGGACCCTGCCCCTGCGGGCTTACATTCTACAGATACATTGTATATTATTATTATTTATATAGCTCCATTGATTCCATGGTGCTGTACATAAGAAGGGGTTACATACCAGATACAGATATCACTTACAGTAACTAACAATGATAGATGGGTACAGAGGGAGGAGGACCCTGCCCCTGCGGGCTTACATTCTACAGATACATTGTATATTATTATTATTTATATAGCTCCATTGATTCCATGGTGCTGTACATGAGAAGGGGTTACATATCAAATACAGATATCACTTACAGTAACTAACAATGATAGATGGGTACAGAGGGAGGAGGACCCTGCCCCTGCGGGCTTACATTCTACAGATACATTGTATATTATTATTATTTATATAGCTCCATTGATTCCATGGTGCTGTACATAAGAAGGGGTTACATATCAGATACAGATATCACTTACTGTAACTAACAATGATAGACGGTACAGAGGGAGGAGGACCCTGCCCCTGCGGGCTTACATTCTACAGATACATTGTATATTATTATTATTTATATAGCTCCATTGATTCCATGGTGCTGTACATGAGAAGGGGTTACATACCAGATACAGATATCACTTACAGTAACTAACAATGATAGACGGGTACAGAGGGAGGAGGACCCTGCCCCTGGGGACTTACATTCTACAGATACATTGTATATTATTATTATTTATATAGCACCATTGATTCCATTGTGCTGTACATGAGAAGGGGTTACATACCAGATAGAGATATCACTTACAGTAAAGAACTGACAATGATAGACGGGTACAGAGGGAGGAGGACCCTGCCCCTGCGGGCTTACATTCTACAGATACATTGTATATTATTATTATTTATATAGCTCCATTGATTCCATGGTGTTGTACATGAGAAGGGGTTACATATCAAATACAGATATCACTTACTGTAACTAACAATGATAGACGGGTACAGAGGGAGGAGGACCCTGCCCCTGCGGGCTTACATTCTACAGATACATTGTATATTATTATTATTTATATAGCGCCATTGATTCCATGGTGCTGTACATGAGAAGGGGTTACATATCAAATACAGATATCACTTACAGTAAAGAACTAACAATGATAGACGGGTACAGAGGGAGGAGGACCCTGCCCCTGCGGGCTTACACTCTACAGATACATTGTATATTATTATTATTTATATAGCGCCATTGATTCCATGGTGCTGTACATGAGAAGAGGTTACATACCAGATACAGATATCACTTACAGTAAAGAACTAACAATGATAGACGGGTACAGAGGGAGGAGGACCCTGCCCCTGCGGGCTTACATTCTACAGATACATTGTATATTATTATTATTTATATAGCTCCATTGATTCCATGGTGCTGTACATGAGAAGGGGTTACATATCAAATACAGATATCACTTACAGTAAAGAACTAACAATGATAGACGGGTACAGAGGGAGGAGGACCCTGCCCCTGCGGGCTTACATTCTACAGATACATTGTATATTATTATTATTTATATAGCACCATTGATTCCATTGTGCTGTACATGAGAAGGGGTTACATACCAGATAGAGATATCACTTACAGTAAAGAACTGACAATGATAGACGGGTACAGAGGGAGGAGGACCCTGCCCCTGCGGGCTTACATTCTACAGATACATTGTATATTATTATTATTTATATAGCTCCATTGATTCCATGGTGCTGTACATGAGAAGGGGTTACATATCAAATACAGATATCACTTACTGTAACTAACAATGATAGACGGGTACAGAGGGAGGAGGACCCTGCCCCTGCGGGCTTACATTCTACAGATACATTGTATATTATTATTATTTATATAGCGCCATTAATTCCATGGTGCTGTACATGAGAAGGGGTTACATACCAGATACAGATATCACTTACAGTAAAGAACTTACAATGATAGACTGGTACAGGGGGAGGAGGACCCTGCCCCTGCGGGCTTACATTCTACAGATACATTGTATATTATTATTATTTATATAGCTCCATTGATTCCATGGTGCTGTACATGAGAAGGGGTTACATATCAAATACAGATATCACTTACAGTAAAGAACTAACAATGATAGACGGGTACAGAGGGAGGAGGAACCTGCCCCTGCAGGCTTACATTCTACAGATACATTGTATATTATTATTATTTATATAGCTCCATTGATTCCATGGTGCTGTACATGAGAAGGGGTTACATATCAAATACAGATATCACTTACAGTAAAGAACTAACAATGATAGACGGGTACAGAGGGAGGAGGAACCTGCCCCTGCAGGCTTACATTCTACAGATACATTGTATATTATTATTATTTATATAGCGCCATTGATTCCATGGTGCTGTACATGAGAAGAGGTTACATACCAGATACAGATATCACTTACAGTAAAGAACTAACAATGATAGACGGGTACAGAGGGAGGAGGACCCTGCCCCTGCGGGCTTACATTCTACAGATACATTGTATATTATTATTATTTATATAGCACCATTGATTCCATTGTGCTGTACATGAGAAGGGGTTACATACCAGATACAGATATCACTTACAGTAAAGAACTGACAATGATAGACGGGTACAGAGGGAGGAGGACCCTGCCCCTGCGGGCTTACATTCTACAGATACATTGTATATTATTATTATTTATATAGCTCCATTGATTCCATGGTGCTGTACATGAGAAGGGGTTACATACCAGATAGAGATATCACTTACAGTAAAGAACTAACAATGATAGACGGTACAGAGGGAGGAGGACCCTGCCCCTGGGGGCTTACATTCTACAGATACATTGTATATTATTATTATTTATATAGCTCCATTGATTCCATGGTGCTGTACATGAGAAGGGGTTACATATCAAATACAGATATCACTTACTGTAACTAACAATGATAGACGGGTACAGAGGGAGGAGGACCCTGCCCCTGCGGGCTTACATTCTACAGATACATTGTATATTATTATTATTTATATAGCGCCATTAATTCCATGGTGCTGTACATGAGAAGGGGTTACATACCAGATACAGATATCACTTACAGTAAAGAACTAACAATGATAGACGGGTACAGAGGGAGGAGGACCCTGCCCCTGCGGGCTTACACTCTACAGATACATTGTATATTATTATTATTTATATAGCTCCATTGATTCCATGGTGCTGTACATGAGAAGGGGTTACATACCAGATACAGATATCACTTACAGTAAACTAACAATGATAGACGGGTACAGAGGGAGGAGGACCCTGCCCCTGCGGGCTTACATTCTCCAGATACATTGTATATTATTATTATTTATATAGCTCCATTGATTCCATGGTGCTGTACATGAGAAGGGGTTACATATCAAATACAGATATCACTTACTGTAACTAACAATGATAGACGGGTACAGAGGGAGGAGGACCCTGCCCCTGCGGGCTTACATTCTACAGATACATTGTATATTATTATTATTTATATAGCGCCATTAATTCCATGGTGCTGTACATGAGAAGGGGTTACATACCAGATACAGATATCACTTACAGTAAAGATCTAACAATGATAGACGGGTACAGAGGGAGGAGGACCCAGCCCCTGGGGGCTTACATTCTACAGATACATTGTATATTATTATTATTTATATAGCTCCATTGATTCCATGGTGCTGTACATGAGAAGGGGTTACATACCAGATACAGATATCACTTACAGTAAACTAACAATGATAGACGGGTACAGAGGGAGGAGGACCCTGCCCCTGTGGGCTTACATTCTACAGATACATTGTATATTATTATTATTTATATAACACCATTAATTCCATGGTGCTGTACATGAGAAGTTGTTACATACCAGATACAGATATCACTTACAGTAAACTAACAATGATAGACGGGTACAGGGGGACGAGGACCCTGCCCCTGCGGGCTTACATTCTACAGATACATTGTATATTATTATTATTTATATAGCGCCATTGATTCCATGGCGCTGTACATGAGAAGAGGTTACATACCAGATACAGATATCACTTACAGTAAACTAACAATGATAGACGGGTACAGAGGGAGGAGGACCCTGCCCCTGCGGGCTTACATTCTACAGATACATTGTATATTATTATTATTTATATAGCGCCATTGATTCCATGGCGCTGTACATGAGAAGAGGTTACATACCAGATACAGATATCACTTACAGTAAAGAACTAACAATGATAGACGGGTACAGAGGGAGGAGGACCCTGCCCCTGGGGGCTTACATTCTACAGATACATTGTATATTATTATTTATATAGCTCCATTGATGCCATGGTGCTGTACATGAGAAGGGGTTACATACCAGATACAGATATCACTTACAGTAAACTAACAATGATAGACGGGTACAGAGGGAGGAGGACCCCTCCCCTGGGGGCTTACATTCTACAGATACATTGTATATTATTATTATTTATATAGCGCCATTGATTCCATGGCACTGTACATAAGAAGGGGTTACATACCAGATACAGATATCACTTACAGTAACTAACAATGATAGACGGGTACAGAGGGAGGAGGACCCTGCCCCTGGGGGCTTACATTCTACAGATACATTGTATATTATTATTATTTATATAGCTCCATTGATTCCATGGTGCTGTACATGAGAGGGGTTACATACCAGATACAGATATCACGTACAGTAAAGAACTAACAATGATAGACTGGTACAGAGGGAGGAGGACCCTGCCCCTGCGGGCTTACATTCTACAGATACATTGTATATTATTATTATTTATATAGCTCCATTGATTCCATGGTGCTGTATATGAGAAGGGGTTACATACCAGATACAGATATCACTTACAGTAAACTAACAATGATAGACGGGTACAGAGGGAGGAGGACCCTGCCCCTGGGGGCTTACATTCTACAGATACATTGTATATTATTATTATTTATATAGCGCCATTGATTCCATGGTGCTGTACATGAGAAGGGGTTACATACCAGATACAGATATCACTTACAGTAAAGAACTAACAATGATAGACGGGTACAGAGGGAGGAGGACCCTGCCCCTGGGGGCTTACATTCTACAGATACATTGTGTATTATTATTATTTATATAGCGCCATTGATTCCATGGTGCTGTACATGAGAAGGGGTTACATACCAGATACAGATATCACTTACAGTAAACTAACAATGATAGACTGGTACAGAGGGAGGAGGACCCTGCCCCTGCGGGCTTACATTCTACAGATACATTGTATATTATTATTATTTATATAGCGCCATTGATTCCATGGTGCTGTACATGAGAAGGGGTTACATACCAGATACATATATCACTTACAGTAAACTAACAATGATAGACGGGTACAGAGGGAGGAGGACCCTGCCCCTGGGGGCTTACATTCTACAGATACATTGTATATTATTATTATTTATATAGCTCCATTGATTCCATGGCGCTGTACATGAGAAGGGGTTACATACCAGATACAGATATCACTTACAGTAAACTAACAATGATAGACGGGTACAGAGGGAGGAGGACCCTGCCCTTGGGGGCTTACATTCTACAGATACATTGTATATTATTATTATTTATATAGCGCCATTGATTCCATGGCACTGTACATAAGAAGGGGTTACATACCAGATACAGATATCACTTACAGTAACTAACAATGATAGATGGGTACAGAGGGAGGAGGACCCTGCCCCTGCGGGCTTACATTCTACAGATACATTGTATATTATTATTATTTATATAGCTCCATTGATTCCATGGTGCTGTACATAAGAAGGGGTTACATACCAGATACAGATATCACTTACAGTAACTAACAATGATAGATGGGTACAGAGGGAGGAGGACCCTGCCCCTGCGGGCTTACATTCTACAGATACATTGTATATTATTATTATTTATATAGCTCCATTGATTCCATGGTGCTGTACATGAGAAGGGGTTACATATCAAATACAGATATCACTTACAGTAACTAACAATGATAGATGGGTACAGAGGGAGGAGGACCCTGCCCCTGCGGGCTTACATTCTACAGATACATTGTATATTATTATTATTTATATAGCTCCATTGATTCCATGGTGCTGTACATAAGAAGGGGTTACATATCAGATACAGATATCACTTACTGTAACTAGCAATGATAGACGGTACAGAGGGAGGAGGACCCTGCCCCTGCGGGCTTACATTCTACAGATACATTGTATATTATTATTATTTATATAGCTCCATTGATTCCATGGTGCTGTACATGAGAAGGGGTTACATACCAGATACAGATATCACTTACAGTAACTAACAATGATAGACGGGTACAGAGGGAGGAGGACCCTGCCCCTGGGGACTTACATTCTACAGATACATTGTATATTATTATTATTTATATAGCTCCATTGATTCCATGGTGCTGTACATGAGAAGAGGTTACATACCAGATACAGATATCACTTACAGTAAAGAACTAACAATGATAGACGGTACAGAGGGAGGAGGACCCTGCCCCTGCGGGCTTACATTCTACAGATACATTGTATATTATTATTATTTATATAGCTCCATTGATTCCATGGTGCTGTACATGAGAAGGAGTTACATACCAGATACAGATATCACTTACAGTAAAGAACTAACAATGATAGACGGGTACAGAGGGAGGAGGACCCTGCCCCTGGGGGCTTACATTCTACAGATACATTGTATATTATTATTATTTATATAGCGCCATTGATTCCATGGTGCTGTACATGAGAAGGAGTTACATACCAGATACAGATATCACTTACAGTAAAGAACTAACAATGATAGACGGGTACAGAGGGAGGAGGACCCTGCCCCTGGGGGCTTACATTCTACAGATACATTGTATATTATTATTATTTATATAGCACCATTGATTCAATTGTGCTGTACATGAGAAGGGGTTACATACCAGATAGAGATATCACTTACAGTAAAGAACTGACAATGATAGACGGGTACAGAGGGAGGAGGACCCTGCCCCTGCGGGCTTACATTCTACAGATACATTGTATATTATTATTATTTATATAGCTCCATTGATTCCATGGTGCTGTACATGAGAAGGGGTTACATATCAAATACAGATATCACTTACTGTAACTAACAATGATAGACGGGTACAGAGGGAGGAGGACCCTGCCCCTGCGGGCTTACATTCTACAGATACATTGTATATTATTATTATTTATATAGCGCCATTAATTCCATGGTGCTGTACATGAGAAGGGGTTACATACCAGATACAGATATCACTTACAGTAAAGAACTAACAATGATAGACTGGTACAGGGGGAGGAGGACCCTGCCCCTGCGGGCTTACATTCTACAGATACATTGTATATTATTATTATTTATATAGCTCCATTGATTCCATGGTGCTGTACATGAGAAGGGGTTACATATCAAATACAGATATCACTTACAGTAAAGAACTAACAATGATAGACGGGTACAGAGGGAGGAGGACCCTGCCCCTGCAGGCTTACATTCTACAGATACATTGTATATTATTATTATTTATATAGCGCCATTGATTCCATGGTGCTGTACATGAGAAGAGGTTACATACCAGATACAGATATCACTTACAGTAAAGAACTAACAATGATAGACGGGTACAGAGGGAGGAGGACCCAGCCCCTGGGGGCTTACATTCTACAGATACATTGTATATTATTATTATTTATATAGCGCCATTGATGCTATGGTGCTGTACATGAGAAGGGGTTACATACCAGATACAGATATCACTTACAGTAAAGAACTAACAATGATAGACGGGTACAGAGGGAGGAGGACCCTGCCCCTGCAGGCTTACATTCTACAGATACATTGTATATTATTATTATTTATATAGCTCCATTGATTCCATGGTGCTGTACATGAGAAGGGGTTACATACCAGATACAGATATCACTTACAGTAAACTAACAATGATAGACGGGTACAGAGGGAGGAGGACCCTGCCCCTGTGGGCTTACATTCTACAGATACATTGTATATTATTATTATTTATATAACACCATTAATTCCATGGTGCTGTACATGAGAAGTTGTTACATACCAGATACAGATATCACTTACAGTAAACTAACAATGATAGACGGGTACAGAGGGAGGAGGACCCTGCCCCTGCGGGCTTACATTCTACAGATACATTGTATATTATTATTATTTATATAGCGCCATTGATTCCATGGCGCTGTACATGAGAAGAGGTTACATACCAGATACAGATATCACTTACAGTAAACTAACAATGATAGACGGGTACAGAGGGAGGAGGACCCTGCCCCTGCGGGCTTACATTCTACAGATACATTGTATATTATTATTATTTATATAGCGCCATTGATTCCATGGCGCTGTACATGAGAAGAGGTTACATACCAGATACAGATATCACTTACAGTAAAGAACTAACAATGATAGACGGGTACAGAGGGAGGAGGACCCTGCCCCTGGGGGCTTACATTCTACAGATACATTGTATATTATTATTATTTATATAGCTCCATTGATGCCATGGTGCTGTACATGAGAAGAGGTTGCATACCAGATACAGATATCACTTACAGTAAAGAACTAACAATGATAGACGGGTACAGTGGGAGGAGGACCTGCCCCTGCAGGCTTACATTCTACAGATACATTGTATATTATTATTTATATAGCTCCATTGATGCCATGGTGCTGTACATGAGAAGGGGTTACATACCAGATACAGATATCACTTACAGTAAACTAACAATGATAGACGGGTACAGAGGGAGGAGGACCCCTCCCCTGGGGGCTTACATTCTACAGATACATTGTATATTATTATTATTTATATAGCGCCATTGATTCCATGGCACTGTACATAAGAAGGGGTTACATACCAGATACAGATATCACTTACAGTAACTAACAATGATAGACGGGTACAGAGGGAGGAGGACCCTGCCCCTGGGGGCTTACATTCTACAGATACATTGTATATTATTATTATTTATATAGAGCCATTGATTCCATGGTGCTGTACATGAGAAGGGGTTACATACCAGATACAGATATCACTTGCAGTAAAGAAGTAACAATGATAGACGGGTACAGAGGGAGGAGGACCCTGCCCCTGGGGGCTTACATTCTACAGATACATTGTATATTATTATTATTTATATAGCTCCATTGATTTCATGGTGCTGTACATGAGAGGGGTTACATACCAGATACAGATATCACTTACAGTAAAGAACTAACAATGATAGACTGGTACAGAGGGAGGAGGACCCTGCCCCTGCGGGCTTACATTCTACAGATACATTGTATATTATTATTATTTATATAGCTCCATTGATTCCATGGTGCTGTACATGAGAAGAGGTTACATACCAGATACAGATATCACTTACAGTAAACTAACAATGATAGACGGGTACAGAGGGAGGAGGACCCTGCCCCTGGGGGCTTACATTCTACAGATACATTGTATATTATTATTATTTATATAGCGCCATTGATTCCATGGTGCTGTACATGAGAAGGGGTTACATACCAGATACAGATATCACTTACAGTAAAGAACTAACAATGATAGACGGGTACAGAGGGAGGAGGACCCTGCCCCTGGGGGCTTACATTCTACAGATACATTGTGTATTATTATTATTTATATAGCGCCATTGATTCCATGGTGCTGTACATCAGAAGGGGTTACATACCAGATACAGATATCACTTACAGTAAACTAACAATGATAGACTGGTACAGAGGGAGGAGGACCCTGCCCCTGCGGGCTTACATTCTACAGATACATTGTATATTATTATTATTTATATAGCGCCATTGATTCCATGGTGCTGTACATGAGAAGGGGTTACATACCAGATACATATATCACTTACAGTAAACTAACAATGATAGACGGGTACAGAGGGAGGAGGACCCTGCCCCTGGGGGCTTACATTCTACAGATACATTGTATATTATTATTATTTATATAGCTCCATTGATTCCATGGCGCTGTACATGAGAAGGGGTTACATACCAGATACAGATATCACTTACAGTAAACTAACAATGATAGACGGGTACAGAGGGAGGAGGACCCTGCCCTTGGGGGCTTACATTCTACAGATACATTGTATATTATTATTATTTATATAGCGCCATTGATTCCATGGCACTGTACATAAGAAGGGGTTACATACCAGATACAGATATCACTTACAGTAACTAACAATGATAGATGGGTACAGAGGGAGGAGGACCCTGCCCCTGCGGGCTTACATTCTACAGATACATTGTATATTATTATTATTTATATAGCTCCATTGATTCCATGGTGCTGTACATAAGAAGGGGTTACATACCAGATACAGATATCACTTACAGTAACTAACAATGATAGATGGGTACAGAGGGAGGAGGACCCTGCCCCTGCGGGCTTACATTCTACAGATACATTGTATATTATTATTATTTATATAGCTCCATTGATTCCATGGTGCTGTACATGAGAAGGGGTTACATATCAAATACAGATATCACTTACAGTAACTAACAATGATAGATGGGTACAGAGGGAGGAGGACCCTGCCCCTGCGGGCTTACATTCTACAGATACATTGTATATTATTATTATTTATATAGCTCCATTGATTCCATGGTGCTGTACATAAGAAGGGGTTACATATCAGATACAGATATCACTTACTGTAACTAACAATGATAGACGGTACAGAGGGAGGAGGACCCTGCCCCTGCGGGCTTACATTCTACAGATACATTGTATATTATTATTATTTATATAGCTCCATTGATTCCATGGTGCTGTACATGAGAAGGGGTTACATACCAGATACAGATATCACTTACAGTAACTAACAATGATAGACGGGTACAGAGGGAGGAGGACCCTGCCCCTGGGGACTTACATTCTACAGATACATTGTATATTATTATTATTTATATAGTTCCATTGATTCCATGGTGCTGTACATGAGAAGAGGTTACATGCCAGATACAGATATCACTTACAGTAAAGAACTAACAATGATAGACGGGTACAGAGGGAGGAGGACCCTGCCCCTGGGGGCTTACATTCTACAGATACATTGTATATTATTATTATTTATATAGCACCATTGATTCCATTGTGCTGTACATGAGAAGGGGTTACATACCAGAAAGAGATATCACTTACAGTAAAGAACTGACAATGATAGACGGGTACAGAGGGAGGAGGACCCTGCCCCTGCGGGCTTACATTCTACAGATACATTGTATATTATTATTATTTATATAGCTCCATTGATTCCATGGTGCTGTACATGAGAAGGGGTTACATATCAAATACAGATATCACTTACTGTAACTAACAATGATAGACGGGTACAGAGGGAGGAGGACCCTGTCCCTGCGGGCTTACATTCTACAGATACATTGTATATTATTATTATTTATATAGCGCCATTAATTCCATGGTGCTGTACATGAGATGGGGTTACATACCAGATACAGATATCACTTACAGTAAAGAACTAACAATGATAGACTGGTACAGGGGGAGGAGGACCCTGCCCCTGCGGGCTTACATTCTACAGATACATTGTATATTATTATTATTTGTATAGCTCCATTGATTCCATGGTGCTGTACATGAGAAGTTGTTACATACCAGATACAGATATCACTTACAGTAAACTAACAATGATAGACGGGTACAGGGGGACGAGGACCCTGCCCCTGCGGGCTTACATTCTACAGATACATTGTATATTATTATTATTTATATAGCGCCATTGATTCCATGGCGCTGTACATGAGAAGAGGTTACATACCAGATACAGATATCACTTACAGTAAACTAACAATGATAGACGGGTACAGAGGGAGGAGGACCCTGCCCCTGCGGGCTTACATTCTACAGATACATTGTATATTATTATTATTTATATAGCGCCATTGATTCCATGGCACTGTACATAAGAAGGGGTTACATACCAGATACAGATATCACTTACAGTAACTAACAATGATAGACGGGTACAGTGGGAGGAGGACCCTGCCCCTGGGGGCTTACATTCTACAGATACATTGTATATTATTATTATTTATATAGCGCCATTGATTCCATGGCACTGTACATAAGAAGGGGTTACATACCAGATACAGATATCACTTACAGTAACTAACAATGATAGACGGGTACAGAGGGAGGAGGACCCTGCCCCTGGGGGCTTACATTCTACAGATACATTGTATATTATTATTATTTATATAGAGCCATTGATTCCATGGTGCTGTACATGAGAAGGGGTTACATACCAGATACAGATATCACTTACAGTAAAGAAGTAACAATGATAGACGGGTACAGAGGGAGGAGGACCCTGCCCCTGGGGGCTTACATTCTACAGATACATTGTATATTATTATTATTTATATAGCTCCATTGATTCCATGGTGCTGTACATGAGAGGGGTTACATACCAGATACAGATATCACTTACAGTAAAGAACTAACAATGATAGACTGGTACAGAGGGAGGAGGACCCTGCCCCTGCGGGCTTACATTCTACAGATACATTGTATATTATTATTATTTATATAGCTCCATTGATTCCATGGTGCTGTATATGAGAAGGGGTTACATACCAGATACAGATATCACTTACAGTAAACTAACAATGATAGACGGGTACAGAGGGAGGAGGACCCTGCCCCTGGGGGCTTACATTCTACAGATACATTGTATATTATTATTATTTATATAGCGCCATTGATTCCATGGTGCTGTACATGAGAAGGGGTTACATACCAGATACAGATATCACTTACAGTAACTAACAATGATGGATGGGTACAGAGGGAGGAGGACCCTGCCCCTGCGGGCTTACATTCTACAGATACATTGTATATTATTATTATTTATATAGCTCCATTGATTCCATGGTGCTGTACATGAGAAGGGGTTACATATCAAATACAGATATCACTTACAGTAACTAACAATGATAGATGGGTACAGAGGGAGGAGGACCCTGCCCCTGCGGGCTTACATTCTACAGATACATTGTATATTATTATTATTTATATAGCTCCATTGATTCCATGGTGCTGTACATAAGAAGGGGTTACATATCAGATACAGATATCACTTACTGTAACTAACAATGATAGACGGTACAGAGGGAGGAGGACCCTGCCCCTGCGGGCTTACATTCTACAGATACATTGTATATTATTATTATTTATATAGCTCCATTGATTCCATGGTGCTGTACATGAGAAGGGGTTACATACCAGATACAGATATCACTTACAGTAACTAACAATGATAGACGGGTACAGAGGGAGGAGGACCCTGCCCCTGGGGACTTACATTCTACAGATACATTGTATATTATTATTATTTATATAGCTCCATTGATTCCATGGTGCTGTACATGAGAAGAGGTTACATACCAGATACAGATATCACTTACAGTAAAGAACTAACAATGATAGACGGGTACAGAGGGAGGAGGACCCTGCCCCTGGGGGCTTACATTCTACAGATACATTGTATATTATTATTATTTATATAGCACCATTGATTCCATTGTGCTGTACATGAGAAGGGGTTACATACCAGAAAGAGATATCACTTACAGTAAAGAACTGACAATGATAGACGGGTACAGAGGGAGGAGGACCCTGCCCCTGCGGGCTTACATTCTACAGATACATTGTATATTATTATTATTTATATAGCTCCATTGATTCCATGGTGCTGTACATGAGAAGGGGTTACATATCAAATACAGATATCACTTACTGTAACTAACAATGATAGACGGGTACAGAGGGAGGAGGACCCTGTCCCTGCGGGCTTACATTCTACAGATACATTGTATATTATTATTATTTATATAGCGCCATTAATTCCATGGTGCTGTACATGAGATGGGGTTACATACCAGATACAGATATCACTTACAGTAAAGAACTAACAATGATAGACTGGTACAGGGGGAGGAGGACCCTGCCCCTGCGGGCTTACATTCTACAGATACATTGTATATTATTATTATTTGTATAGCTCCATTGATTCCATGGTGCTGTACATGAGAAGTTGTTACATACCAGATACAGATATCACTTACAGTAAACTAACAATGATAGACGGGTACAGGGGGACGAGGACCCTGCCCCTGCGGGCTTACATTCTACAGATACATTGTATATTATTATTATTTATATAGCGCCATTGATTCCATGGCGCTGTACATGAGAAGAGGTTACATACCAGATACAGATATCACTTACAGTAAACTAACAATGATAGACGGGTACAGAGGGAGGAGGACCCTGCCCCTGCGGGCTTACATTCTACAGATACATTGTATATTATTATTATTTATATAGCGCCATTGATTCCATGGCACTGTACATAAGAAGGGGTTACATACCAGATACAGATATCACTTACAGTAACTAACAATGATAGACGGGTACAGTGGGAGGAGGACCCTGCCCCTGGGGGCTTACATTCTACAGATACATTGTATATTATTATTATTTATATAGCGCCATTGATTCCATGGCACTGTACATAAGAAGGGGTTACATACCAGATACAGATATCACTTACAGTAACTAACAATGATAGACGGGTACAGAGGGAGGAGGACCCTGCCCCTGGGGGCTTACATTCTACAGATACATTGTATATTATTATTATTTATATAGAGCCATTGATTCCATGGTGCTGTACATGAGAAGGGGTTACATACCAGATACAGATATCACTTACAGTAAAGAAGTAACAATGATAGACGGGTACAGAGGGAGGAGGACCCTGCCCCTGGGGGCTTACATTCTACAGATACATTGTATATTATTATTATTTATATAGCTCCATTGATTCCATGGTGCTGTACATGAGAGGGGTTACATACCAGATACAGATATCACTTACAGTAAAGAACTAACAATGATAGACTGGTACAGAGGGAGGAGGACCCTGCCCCTGCGGGCTTACATTCTACAGATACATTGTATATTATTATTATTTATATAGCTCCATTGATTCCATGGTGCTGTATATGAGAAGGGGTTACATACCAGATACAGATATCACTTACAGTAAACTAACAATGATAGACGGGTACAGAGGGAGGAGGACCCTGCCCCTGGGGGCTTACATTCTACAGATACATTGTATATTATTATTATTTATATAGCGCCATTGATTCCATGGTGCTGTACATGAGAAGGGGTTACATACCAGATACAGATATCACTTACAGTAACTAACAATGATGGATGGGTACAGAGGGAGGAGGACCCTGCCCCTGCGGGCTTACATTCTACAGATACATTGTATATTATTATTATTTATATAGCTCCATTGATTCCATGGTGCTGTACATGAGAAGGGGTTACATATCAAATACAGATATCACTTACAGTAACTAACAATGATAGATGGGTACAGAGGGAGGAGGACCCTGCCCCTGCGGGCTTACATTCTACAGATACATTGTATATTATTATTATTTATATAGCTCCATTGATTCCATGGTGCTGTACATAAGAAGGGGTTACATATCAGATACAGATATCACTTACTGTAACTAACAATGATAGACGGTACAGAGGGAGGAGGACCCTGCCCCTGCGGGCTTACATTCTACAGATACATTGTATATTATTATTATTTATATAGCTCCATTGATTCCATGGTGCTGTACATGAGAAGGGGTTACATACCAGATACAGATATCACTTACAGTAACTAACAATGATAGACGGGTACAGAGGGAGGAGGACCCTGCCCCTGGGGACTTACATTCTACAGATACATTGTATATTATTATTATTTATATAGCTCCATTGATTCCATGGTGCTGTACATGAGAAGAGGTTACATACCAGATACAGATATCACTTACAGTAAAGAACTAACAATGATAGACGGGTACAGAGGGAGGAGGACCCTGCCCCTGGGGGCTTACATTCTACAGATACATTGTATATTATTATTATTTATATAGCACCATTGATTCCATTGTGCTGTACATGAGAAGGGGTTACATACCAGATAGAGATATCACTTACAGTAAAGAACTGACAATGATAGACGGGTACAGAGGGAGGAGGACCCTGCCCCTGCGGGCTTACATTCTACAGATACATTGTATATTATTATTATTTATATAGCTCCATTGATTCCATGGTGTTGTACATGAGAAGGGGTTACATATCAAATACAGATATCACTTACTGTAACTAACAATGATAGACGGGTACAGAGGGAGGAGGACCCTGCCCCTGCGGGCTTACATTCTACAGATACATTGTATATTATTATTATTTATATAGCGCCATTAATTCCATGGTGCTGTACATGAGAAGAGGTTACATACCAGATACAGATATCACTTACAGTAAAGAACTAACAATGATAGACGGGTACAGAGGGAGGAGGACCCTGCCCCTGCAGGCTTACATTCTACAGATACATTGTATATTATTATTATTTATATAGCGCCATTGATTCCATGGTGCTGTACATGAGAAGAGGTTACATACCACATACAGATATCACTTACAGTAAAGAACTAACAATGATAGACGGGTACAGAGGGAGGAGGACCCTGCCCCTGCGGGCTTACATTCTACAGATACATTGTATATTATTATTATTTATATAGCTCCATTGATTCCATGGTGCTGTACATGAGAAGGGGTTACATATCAAATACAGATATCACTTACAGTAAAGAACTAACAATGATAGACGGGTACAGAGGGAGGAGGACCCTGCCCCTGCGGGCTTACATTCTACAGATACATTGTATATTATTATTATTTATATAGCTCCATTGATTCCATGGTGCTGTACATGAGAAGGGGTTACATATCAAATACAGATATCACTTACAGTAAAGAACTAACAATGATAGACGGGTACAGAGGGAGGAGGACCCTGCCCCTGCGGGCTTACATTCTACAGATACATTGTATATTATTATTATTTATATAGCACCATTGATTCCATTGTGCTGTACATGAGAAGGGGTTACATACCAGATAGAGATATCACTTACAGTAAAGAACTGACAATGATAGACGGGTACAGAGGGAGGAGGACCCTGCCCCTGCGGGCTTACATTCTACAGATACATTGTATATTATTATTATTTATATAGCTCCATTGATTCCATGGTGCTGTACATGAGAAGGGGTTACATATCAAATACAGATATCACTTACTGTAACTAACAATGATAGACGGGTACAGAGGGAGGAGGACCCTGCCCCTGCGGGCTTACATTCTACAGATACATTGTATATTATTATTATTTATATAGCGCCATTAATTCCATGGTGCTGTACATGAGAAGGGGTTACATACCAGATACAGATATCACTTACAGTAAAGAACTTACAATGATAGACTGGTACAGGGGGAGGAGGACCCTGCCCCTGCGGGCTTACATTCTACAGATACATTGTATATTATTATTATTTATATAGCTCCATTGATTCCATGGTGCTGTACATGAGAAGGGGTTACATATCAAATACAGATATCACTTACAGTAAAGAACTAACAATGATAGACGGGTACAGAGGGAGGAGGAACCTGCCCCTGCAGGCTTACATTCTACAGATACATTGTATATTATTATTATTTATATAGCGCCATTGATTCCATGGTGCTGTACATGAGAAGAGGTTACATACCAGATACAGATATCACTTACAGTAAAGAACTAACAATGATAGACGGGTACAGAGGGAGGAGGACCCTGCCCCTGCGGGCTTACATTCTACAGATACATTGTATATTATTATTATTTATATAGCACCATTGATTCCATTGTGCTGTACATGAGAAGGGGTTACATACCAGATACAGATATCACTTACAGTAAAGAACTGACAATGATAGACGGGTACAGAGGGAGGAGGACCCTGCCCCTGCGGGCTTACATTCTACAGATACATTGTATATTATTATTATTTATATAGCTCCATTGATTCCATGGTGCTGTACATGAGAAGGGGTTACATACCAGATAGAGATATCACTTACAGTAAAGAACTAACAATGATAGACGGTACAGAGGGAGGAGGACCCTGCCCCTGGGGGCTTACATTCTACAGATACATTGTATATTATTATTATTTATATAGCTCCATTGATTCCATGGTGCTGTACATGAGAAGGGGTTACATATCAAATACAGATATCACTTACTGTAACTAACAATGATAGACGGGTACAGAGGGAGGAGGACCCTGCCCCTGCGGGCTTACATTCTACAGATACATTGTATATTATTATTATTTATATAGCGCCATTAATTCCATGGTGCTGTACAGGAGAAGGGGTTACATACCAGATACAGATATCACTTACAGTAAAGAACTAACAATGATAGACGGGTACAGAGGGAGGAGGACCCTGCCCCTGCGGGCTTACACTCTACAGATACATTGTATATTATTATTATTTATATAGCTCCATTGATTCCATGGTGCTGTACATGAGAAGGGGTTACATACCAGATACAGATATCACTTACAGTAAACTAACAATGATAGACGGGTACAGAGGGAGGAGGACCCTGCCCCTGCGGGCTTACATTCTCCAGATACATTGTATATTATTATTATTTATATAGCTCCATTGATTCCATGGTGCTGTACATGAGAAGGGGTTACATATCAAATACAGATATCACTTACTGTAACTAACAATGATAGACGGGTACAGAGGGAGGAGGACCCTGCCCCTGCGGGCTTACATTCTACAGATACATTGTATATTATTATTATTTATATAGCGCCATTAATTCCATGGTGCTGTACATGAGAAGGGGTTACATACCAGATACAGATATCACTTACAGTAAAGATCTAACAATGATAGACGGGTACAGAGGGAGGAGGACCCAGCCCCTGGGGGCTTACATTCTACAGATACATTGTATATTATTATTATTTATATAGCTCCATTGATTCCATGGTGCTGTACATGAGAAGGGGTTACATACCAGATACAGATATCACTTACAGTAAACTAACAATGATAGACGGGTACAGAGGGAGGAGGACCCTGCCCCTGTGGGCTTACATTCTACAGATACATTGTATATTATTATTATTTATATAACACCATTAATTCCATGGTGCTGTACATGAGAAGTTGTTACATACCAGATACAGATATCACTTACAGTAAACTAACAATGATAGACGGGTACAGGGGGACGAGGACCCTGCCCCTGCGGGCTTACATTCTACAGATACATTGTATATTATTATTATTTATATAGCGCCATTGATTTCATGGCGCTGTACATGAGAAGAGGTTACATACCAGATACAGATATCACTTACAGTAAACTAACAATGATAGACGGGTACAGAGGGAGGAGGACCCTGCCCCTGCGGGCTTACATTCTACAGATACATTGTATATTATTATTATTTATATAGCGCCATTGATTCCATGGCGCTGTACATGAGAAGAGGTTACATACCAGATACAGATATCACTTACAGTAAAGAACTAACAATGATAGACGGGTACAGAGGGAGGAGGACCCTGCCCCTGGGGGCTTACATTCTACAGATACATTGTATATTATTATTTATATAGCTCCATTGATGCCATGGTGCTGTACATGAGAAGGGGTTACATACCAGATACAGATATCACTTACAGTAAACTAACAATGATAGACGGGTACAGAGGGAGGAGGACCCCTCCCCTGGGGGCTTACATTCTACAGATACATTGTATATTATTATTATTTATATAGCGCCATTGATTCCATGGCACTGTACATAAGAAGGGGTTACATACCAGATACAGATATCACTTACAGTAACTAACAATGATAGACGGGTACAGAGGGAGGAGGACCCTGCCCCTGGGGGCTTACATTCTACAGATACATTGTATATTATTATTATTTATATAGCTCCATTGATTCCATGGTGCTGTACATGAGAGGGGTTACATACCAGATACAGATATCACTTACAGTAAAGAACTAACAATGATAGACTGGTACAGAGGGAGGAGGACCCTGCCCCTGCGGGCTTACATTCTACAGATACATTGTATATTATTATTATTTATATAGCTCCATTGATTCCATGGTGCTGTATATGAGAAGGGGTTACATACCAGATACAGATATCACTTACAGTAAACTAACAATGATAGACGGGTACAGAGGGAGGAGGACCCTGCCCCTGGGGGCTTACATTCTACAGATACATTGTATATTATTATTATTTATATAGCGCCATTGATTCCATGGTGCTGTACATGAGAAGGGGTTACATACCAGATACAGATATCACTTACAGTAAAGAACTAACAATGATAGACGGGTACAGAGGGAGGAGGACCCTGCCCCTGGGGGCTTACATTCTACAGATACATTGTGTATTATTATTATTTATATAGCGCCATTGATTCCATGGTGCTGTACATGAGAAGGGGTTACATACCAGATACAGATATCACTTACAGTAAACTAACAATGATAGACTGGTACAGAGGGAGGAGGACCCTGCCCCTGCGGGCTTACATTCTACAGATACATTGTATATTATTATTATTTATATAGCGCCATTGATTCCATGGTGCTGTACATGAGAAGGGGTTACATACCAGATACATATATCACTTACAGTAAACTAACAATGATAGACGGGTACAGAGGGAGGAGGACCCTGCCCCTGGGGGCTTACATTCTACAGATACATTGTATATTATTATTATTTATATAGCTCCATTGATTCCATGGCGCTGTACATGAGAAGGGGTTACATACCAGATACAGATATCACTTACAGTAAACTAACAATGATAGACGGGTACAGAGGGAGGAGGACCCTGCCCTTGGGGGCTTACATTCTACAGATACATTGTATATTATTATTATTTATATAGCGCCATTGATTCCATGGCACTGTACATAAGAAGGGGTTACATACCAGATACAGATATCACTTACAGTAACTAACAATGATAGATGGGTACAGAGGGAGGAGGACCCTGCCCCTGCGGGCTTACATTCTACAGATACATTGTATATTATTATTATTTATATAGCTCCATTGATTCCATGGTGCTGTACATAAGAAGGGGTTACATACCAGATACAGATATCACTTACAGTAACTAACAATGATAGATGTGTACAGAGGGAGGAGGACCCTGCCCCTGCGGGCTTACATTCTACAGATACATTGTATATTATTATTATTTATATAGCTCCATTGATTCCATGGTGCTGTACATGAGAAGGGGTTACATATCAAATACAGATATCACTTACAGTAACTAACAATGATAGATGGGTACAGAGGGAGGAGGACCCTGCCCCTGCGGGCTTACATTCTACAGATACATTGTATATTATTATTATTTATATAGCTCCATTGATTCCATGGTGCTGTACATAAGAAGGGGTTACATATCAGATACAGATATCACTTACTGTAACTAGCAATGATAGACGGTACAGAGGGAGGAGGACCCTGCCCCTGCGGGCTTACATTCTACAGATACATTGTATATTATTATTATTTATATAGCTCCATTGATTCCATGGTGCTGTACATGAGAAGGGGTTACATACCAGATACAGATATCACTTACAGTAACTAACAATGATAGACGGGTACAGAGGGAGGAGGACCCTGCCCCTGGGGACTTACATTCTACAGATACATTGTATATTATTATTATTTATATAGCTCCATTGATTCCATGGTGCTGTACATGAGAAGAGGTTACATACCAGATACAGATATCACTTACAGTAAAGAACTAACAATGATAGACGGTACAGAGGGAGGAGGACCCTGCCCCTGCGGGCTTACATTCTACAGATACATTGTATATTATTATTATTTATATAGCTCCATTGATTCCATGGTGCTGTACATGAGAAGGAGTTACATACCAGATACAGATATCACTTACAGTAAAGAACTAACAATGATAGACGGGTACAGAGGGAGGAGGACCCTGCCCCTGGGGGCTTACATTCTACAGATACATTGTATATTATTATTATTTATATAGCGCCATTGATTCCATGGTGCTGTACATGAGAAGGAGTTACATACCAGATACAGATATCACTTACAGTAAAGAACTAACAATGATAGACGGGTACAGAGGGAGGAGGACCCTGCCCCTGGGGGCTTACATTCTACAGATACATTGTATATTATTATTATTTATATAGCACCATTGATTCAATTGTGCTGTACATGAGAAGGGGTTACATACCAGATAGAGATATCACTTACAGTAAAGAACTGACAATGATAGACGGGTACAGAGGGAGGAGGACCCTGCCCCTGCGGGCTTGCATTCTACAGATACATTGTATATTATTATTATTTATATAGCTCCATTGATTCCATGGTGCTGTACATGAGAAGGGGTTACATATCAAATACAGATATCACTTACTGTAACTAACAATGATAGACGGGTACAGAGGGAGGAGGACCCTGCCCCTGCGGGCTTACATTCTACAGATACATTGTATATTATTATTATTTATATAGCGCCATTAATTCCATGGTGCTGTACATGAGAAGGGGTTACATACCAGATACAGATATCACTTACAGTAAAGAACTAACAATGATAGACTGGTACAGGGGGAGGAGGACCCTGCCCCTGCGGGCTTACATTCTACAGATACATTGTATATTATTATTATTTATATAGCTCCATTGATTCCATGGTGCTGTACATGAGAAGGGGTTACATATCAAATACAGATATCACTTACAGTAAAGAACTAACAATGATAGACGGGTACAGAGGGAGGAGGACCCTGCCCCTGCAGGCTTACATTCTACAGATACATTGTATATTATTATTATTTATATAGCGCCATTGATTCCATGGTGCTGTACATGAGAAGAGGTTACATACCAGATACAGATATCACTTACAGTAAAGAACTAACAATGATAGACGGGTACAGAGGGAGGAGGACCCAGCCCCTGGGGGCTTACATTCTACAGATACATTGTATATTATTATTATTTATATAGCGCCATTGATGCCATGGTGCTGTACATGAGAAGGGGTTACATACCAGATACAGATATCACTTACAGTAAAGAACTAACAATGATAGACGGGTACAGAGGGAGGAGGACCCTGCCCCTGCAGGCTTACATTCTACAGATACATTGTATATTATTATTATTTATATAGCTCCATTGATTCCATGGTGCTGTACATGAGAAGGGGTTACATACCAGATACAGATATCACTTACAGTAAACTAACAATGATAGACGGGTACAGAGGGAGGAGGACCCTGCCCCTGTGGGCTTACATTCTACAGATACATTGTATATTATTATTATTTATATAACACCATTAATTCCATGGTGCTGTACATGAGAAGTTGTTACATACCAGATACAGATATCACTTACAGTAAACTAACAATGATAGACGGGTACAGAGGGAGGAGGACCCTGCCCCTGCGGGCTTACATTCTACAGATACATTGTATATTATTATTATTTATATAGCGCCATTGATTCCATGGCGCTGTACATGAGAAGAGGTTACATACCAGATACAGATATCACTTACAGTAAACTAACAATGATAGACGGGTACAGAGGGAGGAGGACCCTGCCCCTGCGGGCTTACATTCTACAGATACATTGTATATTATTATTATTTATATAGCGCCATTGATTCCATGGCGCTGTACATGAGAAGAGGTTACATACCAGATACAGATATCACTTACAGTAAAGAACTAACAATGATAGACGGGTACAGAGGGAGGAGGACCCTGCCCCTGGGGGCTTACATTCTACAGATACATTGTATATTATTATTATTTATATAGCTCCATTGATGCCATGGTGCTGTACATGAGAAGAGGTTGCATACCAGATACAGATATCACTTACAGTAAAGAACTAACAATGATAGACGGGTACAGTGGGAGGAGGACCTGCCCCTGCAGGCTTACATTCTACAGATACATTGTATATTATTATTTATATAGCTCCATTGATGCCATGGTGCTGTACATGAGAAGGGGTTACATACCAGATACAGATATCACTTACAGTAAACTAACAATGATAGACGGGTACAGAGGGAGGAGGACCCCTCCCCTGGGGGCTTACATTCTACAGATACATTGTATATTATTATTATTTATATAGCGCCATTGATTCCATGGCACTGTACATAAGAAGGGGTTACATACCAGATACAGATATCACTTACAGTAACTAACAATGATAGACGGGTACAGAGGGAGGAGGACCCTGCCCCTGGGGGCTTACATTCTACAGATACATTGTATATTATTATTATTTATATAGAGCCATTGATTCCATGGTGCTGTACATGAGAAGGGGTTACATACCAGATACAGATATCACTTACAGTAAAGAAGTAACAATGATAGACGGGTACAGAGGGAGGAGGACCCTGCCCCTGGGGGCTTACATTCTACAGATACATTGTATATTATTATTATTTATATAGCGCCATTGATTCCATGGTGCTGTACATGAGAAGGGGTTACATACCAGATACAGATATCACTTACAGTAAAGAACTAACAATGATAGACGGGTACAGAGGGAGGAGGACCCTGCCCCTGGGGGCTTACATTCTACAGATACATTGTGTATTATTATTATTTATATAGCGCCATTGATTCCATGGTGCTGTACATGAGAAGGGGTTACATACCAGATACAGATATCACTTACAGTAAACTAACAATGATAGACTGGTACAGAGGGAGGAGGACCCTGCCCCTGCGGGCTTACATTCTACAGATACATTGTATATTATTATTATTTATATAGCGCCATTGATTCCATGGTGCTGTACATGAGAAGGGGTTACATACCAGATACATATATCACTTACAGTAAACTAACAATGATAGACGGGTACAGAGGGAGGAGGACCCTGCCCCTGGGGGCTTACATTCTACAGATACATTGTATATTATTATTATTTATATAGCTCCATTGATTCCATGGCGCTGTACATGAGAAGGGGTTACATACCAGATACAGATATCACTTACAGTAAACTAACAATGATAGACGGGTACAGAGGGAGGAGGACCCTGCCCTTGGGGGCTTACATTCTACAGATACATTGTATATTATTATTATTTATATAGCGCCATTGATTCCATGGCACTGTACATAAGAAGGGGTTACATACCAGATACAGATATCACTTACAGTAACTAACAATGATAGATGGGTACAGAGGGAGGAGGACCCTGCCCCTGCGGGCTTACATTCTACAGATACATTGTATATTATTATTATTTATATAGCTCCATTGATTCCATGGTGCTGTACATAAGAAGGGGTTACATACCAGATACAGATATCACTTACAGTAACTAACAATGATAGATGGGTACAGAGGGAGGAGGACCCTGCCCCTGCGGGCTTACATTCTACAGATACATTGTATATTATTATTATTTATATAGCTCCATTGATTCCATGGTGCTGTACATGAGAAGGGGTTACATATCAAATACAGATATCACTTACAGTAACTAACAATGATAGATGGGTACAGAGGGAGGAGGACCCTGCCCCTGCGGGCTTACATTCTACAGATACATTGTATATTATTATTATTTATATAGCTCCATTGATTCCATGGTGCTGTACATAAGAAGGGGTTACATATCAGATACAGATATCACTTACTGTAACTAACAATGATAGACGGTACAGAGGGAGGAGGACCCTGCCCCTGCGGGCTTACATTCTACAGATACATTGTATATTATTATTATTTATATAGCTCCATTGATTCCATGGTGCTGTACATGAGAAGGGGTTACATACCAGATACAGATATCACTTACAGTAACTAACAATGATAGACGGGTACAGAGGGAGGAGGACCCTGCCCCTGGGGACTTACATTCTACAGATACATTGTATATTATTATTATTTATATAGCTCCATTGATTCCATGGTGCTGTACATGAGAAGAGGTTACATGCCAGATACAGATATCACTTACAGTAAAGAACTAACAATGATAGACGGGTACAGAGGGAGGAGGACCCTGCCCCTGGGGGCTTACATTCTACAGATACATTGTATATTATTATTATTTATATAGCACCATTGATTCCATTGTGCTGTACATGAGAAGGGGTTACATACCAGATAGAGATATCACTTACAGTAAAGAACTGACAATGATAGACGGGTACAGAGGGAGGAGGACCCTGCCCCTGCGGGCTTACATTCTACAGATACATTGTATATTATTATTATTTATATAGCTCCATTGATTCCATGGTGCTGTACATGAGAAGGGGTTACATATCAAATACAGATATCACTTACTGTAACTAACAATGATAGACGGGTACAGAGGGAGGAGGACCCTGTCCCTGCGGGCTTACATTCTACAGATACATTGTATATTATTATTATTTATATAGCGCCATTAATTCCATGGTGCTGTACATGAGATGGGGTTACATACCAGATACAGATATCACTTACAGTAAAGAACTAACAATGATAGACTGGTACAGGGGGAGGAGGACCCTGCCCCTGCGGGCTTACATTCTACAGATACATTGTATATTATTATTATTTGTATAGCTCCATTGATTCCATGGTGCTGTACATGAGAAGTTGTTACATACCAGATACAGATATCACTTACAGTAAACTAACAATGATAGACGGGTACAGGGGGACGAGGACCCTGCCCCTGCGGGCTTACATTCTACAGATACATTGTATATTATTATTATTTATATAGCGCCATTGATTCCATGGCGCTGTACATGAGAAGAGGTTACATACCAGATACAGATATCACTTACAGTAAACTAACAATGATAGACGGGTACAGAGGGAGGAGGACCCTGCCCCTGCGGGCTTACATTCTACAGATACATTGTATATTATTATTATTTATATAGCGCCATTGATTCCATGGCACTGTACATAAGAAGGGGTTACATAACAGATACAGATATCACTTACAGTAACTAACAATGATAGACGGGTACAGTGGGAGGAGGACCCTGCCCCTGGGGGCTTACATTCTACAGATACATTGTATATTATTATTATTTATATAGCGCCATTGATTCCATGGCACTGTACATAAGAAGGGGTTACATACCAGATACAGATATCACTTACAGTAACTAACAATGATAGACGGGTACAGAGGGAGGAGGACCCTGCCCCTGGGGGCTTACATTCTACAGATACATTGTATATTATTATTATTTATATAGAGCCATTGATTCCATGGTGCTGTACATGAGAAGGGGTTACATACCAGATACAGATATCACTTACAGTAAAGAAGTAACAATGATAGACGGGTACAGAGGGAGGAGGACCCTGCCCCTGGGGGCTTACATTCTACAGATACATTGTATATTATTATTATTTATATAGCTCCATTGATTCCATGGTGCTGTACATGAGAGGGGTTACATACCAGATACAGATATCACTTACAGTAAAGAACTAACAATGATAGACTGGTACAGAGGGAGGAGGACCCTGCCCCTGCGGGCTTACATTCTACAGATACATTGTATATTATTATTATTTATATAGCTCCATTGATTCCATGGTGCTGTATATGAGAAGGGGTTACATACCAGATACAGATATCACTTACAGTAAACTAACAATGATAGACGGGTACAGAGGGAGGAGGACCCTGCCCCTGGGGGCTTACATTCTACAGATACATTGTATATTATTATTATTTATATAGCACCATTGATTCCATGGTGCTGTACATGAGAAGAGGTTACATACCAGATACAGATATCACTTACAGTACAGAACTAACAATGATAGACGGGTACAGAGGGAGGAGGACCCTGCCCCTGGGAGCTTACATTCTACAGATACATTGTATATTATTATTATTTATATAACACCATTGATTCCATGGTGCTGTACATGAGAAGAGGTTACATACCAGATACAGATATCACTTACAGTAACTAACAATGATAGACGGTACAGAGGGAGGAGGACCCTGCCCCTGGGGGCTTACATTCTACAGATACATTGTATATTATTATTATTTATATAGCTCCATTGATTCCATGGTGCTGTACATGAGAAGGGGTTACATATCAAATATAGATATCACTTACTGTAACTAACAATGATAGACGGGTACAGAGGGAGGAGGACCCTGCCCCTGCGGGCTTACATTCTACAGATACATTGTATATTATTATTATTTATATAGCGCCATTAATTCCATGGTGCTGTACATGAGAAGGGGTTACATACCAGATACAGATATCACTTACAGTAAAGAACTAACAATGATAGACGGGTACAGAGGGAGGAGGACCCAGCCCCTGGGGGCTTACATTCTACAGATACATTGTATATTATTATTATTTATATAGCTCCATTGATTCAATGGTGCTGTACATGAGAAGGGGTTACATACCAGATACAGATATCACTTACAGTAAACTAACAATGATAGACGGGTACAGAGGGAGGAGGACCCTGCCCCTGCGGGCTTACATTCTCCAGATACATTGTATATTATTATTTATATAGCTCCATTGATTCCATGGTGCTGTACATGAGAAGGGGTTACATATCAAATACAGATATCACTTACTGTAACTAACAATGATAGATGGGTACAGAGGGAGGAGGACCCTGCCCCTGCGGGCTTACATTCTACAGATACATTGTATATTATTATTATTTATATAGCGCCATTAATTCCATGGTGCTGTACATGAGAAGGGGTTACATACCAGATACAGATATCACTTACAGTAAAGAACTAACAATGATAGACGGGTACAGAGGGAGGAGGACCCAGCCCCTGGGGGCTTACATTCTACAGATACATTGTATATTATTATTATTTATATAGCTCCATTGATTCCATGGTGCTGTACATGAGAAGTGGTTACATACCAGATACAGATATCACTTACAGTAAACTAACAATGATAGACGGGTACAGAGGGAGGAGGACCCTGCCCCTGCGGGCTTACATTCTACAGATACATTGTATATTATTATTATTTATATAACACCATTAATTCCATGGTGCTGTACATGAGAAGTTGTTACATACCAGATACAGATATCACTTACAGTAAACTAACAATGATAGACGGGTACAGAGGGAGGAGGACCCTGCCCCTGCGGGCTTACATTCTACAGATACATTGTATATTATTATTATTTATATAGCGCCATTGATTCCATGGCGCTGTACATGAGAAGAGGTTACATACCAGATACAGATATCACTTACAGTAAAGAACTAACAATGATAGACGGGTACAGAGGGAGGAGGACCCTGCCCCTGGGGGCTTACATTCTACAGATACATTGTATATTATTATTATTTATATAGCGCCATTGATTCCATGGCGCTGTACATGAGAAGAGGTTACATACCAGATACAGATATCACTTACAGTAAACTAACAATGATAGACGGGTACAGAGGGAGGAGGACCCTGCCCCTGCGGGCTTACACTCTACAGATACATTGTATATTATTATTATTTATATAGCGCCATTGATTCCATGGCGCTGTACATGAGAAGAGGTTACATACCAGATACAGATATCACTTACAGTAAAGAACTAACAATGATAGACGGGTACAGAGGGAGGAGGACCCTGCCCCTGCAGGCTTACATTCTACAGATACATTGTATATTATTATTATTTATATAGCTCCATTGTTGCCATGGTGCTGTACATGAGAAGAGGTTGCATACCAGATACAGATATCACTTACAGTAAAGAACTAACAATGATAGACGGGTACAGTGGGAGGAGGACCTGCCCCTGCAGGCTTACATTCTACAGATACATTGTATATTATTATTTATATAGCTCCATTGATGCCATGGTGCTGTACATGAGAAGGGGTTACATACCAGATACAGATATCACTTACAGTAAACTAACAATGATAGACGGGTACAGAGGGAGGAGGACCCCTCCCCTGGGGGCTTACATTCTACCGATACATTGTATATTATTATTATTTATATAGCGCCATTGATTCCATGGCACTGTACATAAGAAGGGGTTACATACCAGATACAGATATCACTTACAGTAACTAACAATGATAGACGGGTACAGAGGGAGGAGGACCCTGCCCCTGGGGGCTTACATTCTACAGATACATTGTATATTATTATTATTTATATAGAGCCATTGATTCCATGGTGCTGTACATGAGAAGGGGTTACATACCAGATACAGATATCACTTACAGTAAAGAAGTAACAATGATAGACGGGTACAGAGGGAGGAGGACCCTGCCCCTGGGGGCTTACATTCTACAGATACATTGTATATTATTATTATTTATATAGCTCCATTGATTCCATGGTGCTGTACATGAGAGGGGTTACATACCAGATACAGATATCACTTACAGTAAAGAACTAACAATGATAGACTGGTACAGAGGGAGGAGGACCCTGCCCCTGCGGGCTTACATTCTACAGATACATTGTATATTATTATTATTTATATAGCTCCATTGATTCCATGGTGCTGTATATGAGAAGGGGTTACATACCAGATACAGATATCACTTACAGTAAACTAACAATGATAGACGGGTACAGAGGGAGGAGGACCCTGCCCCTGGGGGCTTACATTCTACAGATACATTGTATATTATTATTATTTATATAGCGCCATTGATTCCATGGTGCTGTACATGAGAAGGGGTTACATACCAGATACAGATATCACTTACAGTAAAGAACTAACAATGATAGACGGGTACAGAGGGAGGAGGACCCTGCCCCTGCGGGCTTACACTCTACAGATACATTGTATATTATTATTATTTATATAGCGCCATTGATTCCATGGCGCTGTACATGAGAAGAGGTTACATACCAGATACAGATATCACTTACAGTAAAGAAGTAACAATGATAGACGGGTACAGAGGGAGGAGGACCCTGCCCCTGGGGGCTTACATTCTACAGATACATTGTATATTATTATTATTTATATAGCTCCATTGATTCCATGGTGCTGTACATGAGAGGGGTTACATACCAGATACAGATATCACTTACAGTAAAGAACTAACAATGATAGACTGGTACAGAGGGAGGAGGACCCTGCCCCTGCGGGCTTACATTCTACAGATACATTGTATATTATTATTATTTATATAGCTCCATTGATTCCATGGTGCTGTATATGAGAAGGGGTTACATACCAGATACAGATATCACTTACAGTAAACTAACAATGATAGACGGGTACAGAGGGAGGAGGACCCTGCCCCTGCAGGCTTACATTCTACAGATACATTGTATATTATTATTATTTATATAGCGCTATTGATTCCATGGTGCTGTACATGAGAAGGGGTTACATACCAGATACAGATATCACTTACAGTAAAGAACTAACAATGATAGACGGGTACAGAGGGAGGAGGACCCTGCCCCTGCGGGCTTACACTCTACAGATACATTGTATATTATTATTATTTATATAGCGCCATTGATTCCATGGCGCTGTACATGAGAAGAGGTTACATACCAGATACCGATATCACTTACAGTAAAGAACTAACAATGATAGACGGGTACAGAGGGAGGAGGACCCTGCCCCTGCAGGCTTACATTCTACAGATACATTGTATATTATTATTATTTATATAGCTCCATTGATGCCATGGTGCTGTACATGAGAAGAGGTTGCATACCAGATACAGATATCACTTACAGTAAAGAACTAACAATGATAGACGGGTACAGAGGGAGGAGGACCTGCCCCTGCAGGCTTACATTCTACAGATACATTGTATATTATTATTTATATAGCTCCATTGATGCCATGGTGCTGTACATGAGAAGGGGTTACATACCAGATACAGATATCACTTACAGTAAACTAACAATGATAGACGGGTACAGAGGGAGGAGGACCCCTCCCCTGGGGGCTTACATTCTACAGATACATTGTATATTATTATTATTTATATAGCGCCATTGATTCCATGGCACTGTACATAAGAAGGGGTTACATACCAGATACAGATATCACTTACAGTAACTAACAATGATAGACGGGTACAGAGGGAGGAGGACCCTGCCCCTGGGGGCTTACATTCTACAGATACATTGTATATTATTATTATTTATATAGCTCCATTGATTCCATGGTGCTGTACATGAGAGGGGTTACATACCAGATACAGATATCACTTACAGTAAAGAACTAACAATGATAGACTGGTACAGAGGGAGGAGGACCCTGCCCCTGCGGGCTTACATTCTACAGATACATTGTATATTATTATTATTTATATAGCTCCATTGATTCCATGGTGCTGTACATGAGAGGGGTTACATACCAGATACAGATATCACTTACAGTAAAGAACTAACAATGATAGACTGGTACAGAGGGAGGAGGACCCTGCCCCTGGGGGCTTACATTCTACAGATACATTGTATATTATTATTATTTATATAGCTCCATTGATTCCATGGTGCTGTACATGAGAGGGGTTACATACCAGATACAGATATCACTTACAGTAAAGAACTAACAATGATAGACTGGTACAGAGGGAGGAGGACCCTGCCCCTGCGGGCTTACATTCTACAGATACATTGTATATTATTATTATTTATATAGCTCCATTGATTCCATGGTGCTGTATATGAGAAGGGGTTACATACCAGATACAGATATCACTTACAGTAAACTAACAATGATAGACGGGTACAGAGGGAGGAGGACCCTGCCCCTGCAGGCTTACATTCTACAGATACATTGTATATTATTATTATTTATATAGCTCCATTGATTCCATGGTGCTGTATATGAGAAGGGGTTACATACCAGATACAGATATCACTTACAGTAAACTAACAATGATAGACGGGTACAGAGGGAGGAGGACCCTGCCCCTGGGGGCTTACATTCTACAGATACATTGTATATTATTATTATTTATATAGCGCCATTGATTCCATGGTGCTGTACATGAGAAGGGGTTACATACCAGATACAGATATCACTTACAGTAAAGAACTAACAATGATAGACGGGTACAGAGGGAGGAGGACCCTGCCCCTGGGGGCTTACATTCTACAGATACATTGTGTATTATTATTATTTATATAGCGCCATTGATTCCATGGTGCTGTACATGAGAAGGGGTTACATACCAGATACAGATATCACTTACAGTAAACTAACAATGATAGACTGGTACAGAGGGAGGAGGACCCTGCCCCTGGGGGCTTACATTCTACAGATACATTGTATATTATTATTATTTATATAGCGCCATTGATTCCATGGTGCTGTACATGAGAAGGGGTTACATACCAGATACATATATCACTTACAGTAAACTAACAATGATAGACGGGTACAGAGGGAGGAGGACCCTGCCCCTGGGGGCTTACATTCTACAGATACATTGTATATTATTATTATTTATATAGCTCCATTGATTCCATGGCGCTGTACATGAGAAGGGGTTACATACCAGATACAGATATCACTTACAGTAACTAACAATGATAGACGGGTACAGAGGGAGGAGGACCCTGCCCCTGGGGGCTTACATTCTACAGATACATTGTATATTATTATTATTTATATAGAGCCATTGATTCCATGGTGCTGTACATGAGAAGGGGTTACATACCAGATACAGATATCACTTACAGTAAAGAAGTAAAAATGATAGACGGGTACAGAGGGAGGAGGACCCTGCCCCTGGGGGCTTACATTCTACAGATACATTGTATATTATTATTATTTATATAGCTCCATTGATTCCATGGTGCTGTACATGAGAGGGGTTACATACCAGATACAGATATCACTTACAGTAAAGAACTAACAATGATAGGCTGGTACAGAGGGAGGAGGACCCTGCCCCTGCGGGCTTACATTCTACAGATACATTGTATATTATTATTATTTATATAGCTCCATTGATTCCATGGTGCTGTACATGAGAGGGGGTTACATACCAGATACAGATATCACTTACAGTAAACTAACAATGATAGACGGGTACAGAGGGAGGAGGACCCTGCCCCTGGGGGCTTACATTCTACAGATACATTGTATATTATTATTATTTATATAGCGCCATTGATTCCATGGTGCTGTACATGAGAAGGGGTTACATACCAGATACAGATATCACTTACAGTAAACTAACAATGATAGACGGGTACAGAGGGAGGAGGACCCTGCCCCTGGGAGCTTACATTCTACAGATACATTGTATATTATTATTATTTATATAGCACCATTGATTCCATGGTGCTGTACATGAGAAGAGGTTACACACCAGATACAGATATCACTTACAGTAACTAACAATGATAGACGGGTACAGAGGGAGGAGGACCCTGCCCCTGCAGGCTTACATTCTACAGATACATTGTATATTATTATTATTTATATAGCACCATTGATTCCATGGTGCTGTACATGAGAAGAGGTTACATACCAGATACAGATATCACTTACAGTACAGAACTAACAATGATAGACGGGTACAGAGGGAGGAGGACCCTGCCCCTGGGAGCTTACATTCTACAGATACATTGTATATTATTATTATTTATATAGCACCATTGATTCCATGGTGCTGTACATGAGAAGAGGTTACATACCAGATACAGATATCACTTACAGTAACTAACAATGATAGACGGGTACAGAGGGAGGAGGACCCTGCCCCTGCGGGCTTACATTCTACAGATACATTGTATATTATTATTATTTATATAGCTCCATTGATTTCATGGTGCTGTACATGAGAAGGGGTTACATACCAGATACAGATATCACTTACAGTAAACTAACAATGATAGACGGGTACAGAGGGAGGAGGCCCCTGCCCCTGGGGGCTTACATTCTACAGATACATTGTATATTATTATTATTTATATAGCGCCATTGATTCCATGGCACTGTACATAAGAAGGGGTTATATACCAGATACAGATATCACTTACAGTAAAGATCTAACAATGATAGACGGGTACAGAGGGAGGAGGACCCTGCCCCTGCAGGCTTACATTCTACAGATACATTGTATATTATTATTATTATTTATATAGCACCATTGATTCCATGGTGCTGTACATGAGAAGGGGTTACATACCAGATACAGATATCACTTACAGTAACTAACAAAGATAGACGGGTTCAGAGGGAGGAGGACCCTGCCCCTGCGGGCTTACATTATACAGATACATTGTATATTATTATTATTTATATAGCGCCATTGATTCCATGGTGCTGTACATAAGAAGGGGTTATATACCAGATACAGATATCACTTACAGTAAAGATCTAACAATGATAGACGGGTACAGAGGGAGGAGGACCCTGCCCCTGCAGGCTTACATTCTACAGATACATTGTATATTATTATTATTTATATAGCGCCATTGATGCCATAGTGCTGTACATGAGAAGAGGTTACATACCAGATACAGATATCACTTACAGTAACTAACAATGATAGACGGGTACAGAGGGAGGAGGACCCTGCCCCTGGGGGCTTACATTCTACAGATACATTGTATATTATTATTATTTATATAGCGCCATTGATGCCATGGTGCTGAACATGAGAAGGGGTTACATACCAGATACAGATATCACTTACAGTAAAGAACTAACAATGATAGACGGGTACAGGGGGAGGAGGACCCTGCCCCTGCGGGCTTACATTCTACAGATACATTGTATATTATAATTATTTATATAGCGCCATTGATTCCATGTCGCTGTACATGAGAAGGGGTTACATACCAGATACAGATATCACTTACAGTAACTAACAATGATAGACGGGTACAGAGGGAGGAGGACCCTGCCCCTGCGGGCTTACATTCTACAGATACATTGTATATTATTATTATCTATATAGCGCCATTGATTCCATGGTGCTGTACATGAGAAGAGGTTACATACCAGATACAGATATCACTTACAGTAACTAACAATGATAGACGGGTACAGAGGGAGGAGGACCCTGCCCCTGCGGGCTTACATTCTACAGATACATTGTATATTATTATTATTTATATAGCGCCATTGATTCCATGGTGCTGTGCATGAGAAGGGGTTACATACCAGATACAGATATCACTTACAGTAACTAACAATGATAGACGGGTACAGAGGGAGAAGGACCCTGCCCCTGCGGGCTTACATTATACAGATACATTGTATATTATTATTATTTATATAGCGCCATTGATTCTATGGTGCTGTACATAAGAAGGGGTTATATACCAGATACAGATATCACTTACAGTAAAGATCTAACAATGATAGACGGGTACAGAGGGAGGAGGACCCTGCCCCTGCAGGCTTACATTCTACAGATACATTGTATATTATTATTATTTATACAGCGCCATTGATGCCATGGCGCTGTACATGAGAAGGGGTTACATACCAGATACAGATATCACTTACAGTAACTAACAATGATAGACGGGTACAGAGGGAGGAGGACCCTGCCCCTGGGGGCTTACATTCTACAGATACATTGTATATTATTATTATTTATATAGCTCCATTGATTCCATGGTGCTGTACATGAGAGGGGTTACATACCAGATACAGATATCACTTACAGTAAAGAACCAACAATGATAGACTGGTACAGAGGGAGGAGGACCCTGCCCCTGCGGGCTTACATTCTACAGATACATTGTATATTATTATTATTTATATAGCTCCATTGATTCCATGGTGCTGTACATGAGAGGGGGTTACATACCAGATACAGATATCACTTACAGTAAACTAACAATGATAGACGGGTACAGAGGGAGGAGGACCCTGCCCCTGGGGGCTTACATTCTACAGATACATTGTATATTATTATTATTTATATAGCGCCATTGATTCCATGGTGCTGTCCATGAGAAGGGGTTACATACCAGATACAGATATCACTTACAGTAAACTAACAATGATAGACGGGTACAGAGGGAGGAGGACCCTGCCCCTGGGAGCTTACATTCTACAGATACATTGTATATTATTATTATTTATATAGCACCATTGATTCCATGGTGCTGTACATGAGAAGAGGTTACATACCAGATACAGATATCACTTACAGTAACTAACAATGATAGACGGGTACAGAGGGAGGAGGACCCTGCCCCTGGGGGCTTACATTCTACAGATACATTGTATATTATTATTATTTATATAGCGCCATTGATTCCATGGTGCTGTACATGAGAAGGGGTTACATACCAGATACAGATATCACTTACAGTAAACTAACAATGATAGACGGGTACAGAGGGAGGAGGACCCTGCCCCTGGGAGCTTACATTCTACAGATACATTGTATATTATTATTATTTATATAGCACCATTGATTCCATGGTGCTGTACATGAGAAGAGGTTACACACCAGATACAGATATCACTTACAGTAACTAACAATGATAGACGGGTACAGAGGGAGGAGGACCCTGCCCCTGCAGGCTTACATTCTACAGATACATTGTATATTATTATTATTTATATAGCACCATTGATTCCATGGTGCTGTACATGAGAAGAGGTTACATACCAGATACAGATATCACTTACAGTACAGAACTAACAATGATAGACGGGTACAGAGGGAGGAGGACCCTGCCCCTGGGAGCTTACATTCTACAGATACATTGTATATTATTATTATTTATATAGCACCATTGATTCCATGGTGCTGTACATGAGAAGAGGTTACATACCAGATACAGATATCACTTACAGTAACTAACAATGATAGACGGGTACAGAGGGAGGAGGACCCTGCCCCTGCGGGCTTACATTCTACAGATACATTGTATATTATTATTATTTATATAGCTCCATTGATTTCATGGTGCTGTACATGAGAAGGGGTTACATACCAGATACAGATATCACTTACAGTAAACTAACAATGATAGACGGGTACAGAGGGAGGAGGACCCTGCCCCTGGGGGCTTACATTCTACAGATACATTGTATATTATTATTATTTATATAGCGCCATTGATTCCATGGCACTGTACATAAGAAGGGGTTACATACCAGATACAGATATCACTTACAGTAACTAACAATGATAGACGGGTACAGAGGGAGGAGGACCCTGCCCCTGTGGGCTTACATTCTACAGATACATTGTATATTATTATTATTATTTATATAGCACCATTGATTCCATGGTGCTGTACATGAGAAGGGGTTACATACCAGATACAGATATCACTTACAGTAACTAACAAAGATAGACGGGTTCAGAGGGAGGAGGACCCTGCCCCTGCGGGCTTACATTATACAGATACATTGTATATTATTATTATTTATATAGCGCCATTGATTCCATGGTGCTGTACATAAGAAGGGGTTATATACCAGATACAGATATCACTTACAGTAAAGATCTAACAATGATAGACGGGTACAGAGGGAGGAGGACCCTGCCCCTGCAGGCTTACATTCTACAGATACATTGTATATTATTATTATTATTTATATAGCGCCATTGATGCCATAGTGCTGTACATGAGAAGAGGTTACATACCAGATACAGATATCACTTACAGTAACTAACAATGATAGACGGGTACAGAGGGAGGAGGACCCTGCCCCTGGGGGCTTACATTCTACAGATACATTGTATATTATTATTATTTATATAGCGCCATTGATGCCATGGTGCTGAACATGAGAAGGGGTTACATACCAGATACAGATATCACTTACAGTAAAGAACTAACAATGATAGACGGGTACAGGGGGAGGAGGACCCTGCCCCTGCGGGCTTACATTCTACAGATACATTGTATATTATAATTATTTATATAGCGCCATTGATTCCATGTCGCTGTACATGAGAAGGGGTTACATACCAGATACAGATATCACTTACAGTAACTAACAATGATAGACGGGTACAGAGGGAGGAGGACCCTGCCCCTGCGGGCTTACATTCTACAGATACATTGTATATTATTATTATCTATATAGCGCCATTGATTCCATGGTGCTGTACATGAGAAGAGGTTACATACCAGATACAGATATCACTTACAGTAACTAACAATGATAGACGGGTACAGAGGGAGGAGGACCCTGCCCCTGCGGGCTTACATTCTACAGATACATTGTATATTATTATTATTTATATAGCGCCATTGATTCCATGGTGCTGTACATGAGAAGGGGTTACATACCAGATACAGATATCACTTACAGTAACTAACAATGATAGACGGGTACAGAGGGAGAAGGACCCTGCCCCTGCGGGCTTACATTATACAGATACATTGTATATTATTATTATTTATATAGCGCCATTGATTCTATGGTGCTGTACATAAGAAGGGGTTATATACCAGATACAGATATCACTTACAGTAAAGATCTAACAATGATAGACGGGTACAGAGGGAGGAGGACCCTGCCCCTGCAGGCTTACATTCTACAGATACATTGTATATTATTATTATTTATATAGCTCCATTGATTCCATGGTGCTGTACATGAGAGGGGGTTACATACCAGATACAGATATCACTTACAGTAAACTAACAATGATAGACGGGTACAGAGGGAGGAGGACCCTGCCCCTGGGGGCTTACATTCTACAGATACATTGTATATTATTATTATTTATATAGCGCCATTGATTCCATGGTGCTGTCCATGAGAAGGGGTTACATACCAGATACAGATATCACTTACAGTAAACTAACAATGATAGACGGGTACAGAGGGAGGAGGACCCTGCCCCTGGGAGCTTACATTCTACAGATACATTGTATATTATTATTATTTATATAGCACCATTGATTCCATGGTGCTGTACATGAGAAGAGGTTACATACCAGATACAGATATCACTTACAGTAACTAACAATGATAGACGGGTACAGAGGGAGGAGGACCCTGCCCCTGCAGGCTTACATTCTACAGATACATTGTATATTATTATTATTTATATAGCACCATTGATTCCATGGTGCTGTACATGAGAAGAGGTTACATACCAGATACAGATATCACTTACAGTACAGAACTAACAATGATAGACGGGTACAGAGGGAGGAGGACCCTGCCCCTGGGAGCTTACATTCTACAGATACATTGTATATTATTATTATTTATATAGCACCATTGATTCCATGGTGCTGTACATGAGAAGAGGTTACATACCAGATACAGATATCACTTACAGTAACTAACAATGATAGACGGGTACAGAGGGAGGAGGACCCTGCCCCTGCGGGCTTACACTCTACAGATACATTGTATATTATTATTATTTATATAGCGCCATTGATTCCATGGCGCTGTACATGAGAAGAGGTTACATACCAGATACAGATATCACTTACAGTAAAGAACTAACAATGATAGACGGGTACAGAGGGAGGAGGACCCTGCCCCTGCAGGCTTACATTCTACAGATACATTGTATATTATTATTATTTATATAGCTCCATTGATGCCATGGTGCTGTACATGAGAAGAGGTTGCATACCAGATACAGATATCACTTACAGTAAAGAACTAACAATGATAGACGGGTACAGTGGGAGGAGGACCTGCCCCTGCAGGCTTACATTCTACAGATACATTGTATATTATTATTTATATAGCTCCATTGATGCCATGGTGCTGTACATGAGAAGGGGTTACATACCAGATACAGATATCACTTACAGTAAACTAACAATGATAGACGGGTACAGAGGGAGGAGGACCCCTCCCCTGGGGGCTTACATTCTACCGATACATTGTATATTATTATTATTTATATAGCGCCATTGATTCCATGGCACTGTACATAAGAAGGGGTTACATACCAGATACAGATATCACTTACAGTAACTAACAATGATAGACGGGTACAGAGGGAGGAGGACCCTGCCCCTGGGGGCTTACATTCTACAGATACATTGTATATTATTATTATTTATATAGAGCCATTGATTCCATGGTGCTGTACATGAGAAGGGGTTACATACCAGATACAGATATCACTTACAGTAAAGAAGTAACAATGATAGACGGGTACAGAGGGAGGAGGACCCTGCCCCTGGGGGCTTACATTCTACAGATACATTGTATATTATTATTATTTATATAGCTCCATTGATTCCATGGTGCTGTACATGAGAGGGGTTACATACCAGATACAGATATCACTTACAGTAAAGAACTAACAATGATAGACTGGTACAGAGGGAGGAGGACCCTGCCCCTGCGGGCTTACATTCTACAGATACATTGTATATTATTATTATTTATATAGCTCCATTGATTCCATGGTGCTGTATATGAGAAGGGGTTACATACCAGATACAGATATCACTTACAGTAAACTAACAATGATAGACGGGTACAGAGGGAGGAGGACCCTGCCCCTGGGGGCTTACATTCTACAGATACATTGTATATTATTATTATTTATATAGCGCCATTGATTCCATGGTGCTGTACATGAGAAGGGGTTACATACCAGATACAGATATCACTTACAGTAAAGAACTAACAATGATAGACGGGTACAGAGGGAGGAGGACCCTGCCCCTGCGGGCTTACACTCTACAGATACATTGTATATTATTATTATTTATATAGCGCCATTGATTCCATGGCGCTGTACATGAGAAGAGGTTACATACCAGATACAGATATCACTTACAGTAAAGAAGTAACAATGATAGACGGGTACAGAGGGAGGAGGACCCTGCCCCTGGGGGCTTACATTCTACAGATACATTGTATATTATTATTATTTATATAGCTCCATTGATTCCATGGTGCTGTACATGAGAGGGGTTACATACCAGATACAGATATCACTTACAGTAAAGAACTAACAATGATAGACTGGTACAGAGGGAGGAGGACCCTGCCCCTGCGGGCTTACATTCTACAGATACATTGTATATTATTATTATTTATATAGCTCCATTGATTCCATGGTGCTGTATATGAGAAGGGGTTACATACCAGATACAGATATCACTTACAGTAAACTAACAATGATAGACGGGTACAGAGGGAGGAGGACCCTGCCCCTGGGGGCTTACATTCTACAGATACATTGTATATTATTATTATTTATATAGCGGCATTGATTCCATGGTGCTGTACATGAGAAGGGGTTACATACCAGATACAGATATCACTTACAGTAAAGAACTAACAATGATAGACGGGTACAGAGGGAGGAGGACCCTGCCCCTGCGGGCTTACACTCTACAGATACATTGTATATTATTATTATTTATATAGCGCCATTGATTCCATGGCGCTGTACATGAGAAGAGGTTACATACCAGATACAGATATCACTTACAGTAAAGAACTAACAATGATAGACGGGTACAGAGGGAGGAGGACCCTGCCCCTGCAGGCTTACATTCTACAGATACATTGTATATTATTATTATTTATATAGCTCCATTGATGCCATGGTGCTGTACATGAGAAGAGGTTGCATACCAGATACAGATATCACTTACAGTAAAGAACTAACAATGATAGACGGGTACAGAGGGAGGAGGACCTGCCCCTGCAGGCTTACATTCTACAGATACATTGTATATTATTATTTATATAGCTCCATTGATGCCATGGTGCTGTACATGAGAAGGGGTTACATACCAGATACAGATATCACTTACAGTAAACTAACAATGATAGACGGGTACAGAGGGAGGAGGACCCCTCCCCTGGGGGCTTACATTCTACAGATACATTGTATATTATTATTATTTATATAGCGCCATTGATTCCATGGCACTGTACATAAGAAGGGGTTACATACCAGATACAGATATCACTTACAGTAACTAACAATGATAGACGGGTACAGAGGGAGGAGGACCCTGCCCCTGGGGGCTTACATTCTACAGATACATTGTATATTATTATTATTTATATAGAGCCATTGATTCCATGGTGCTGTACATGAGAAGGGGTTACATACCAGATACAGATATCACTTACAGTAAAGAAGTAACAATGATAGACGGGTACAGAGGGAGGAGGACCCTGCCCCTGGGGGCTTACATTCTACAGATACATTGTATATTATTATTATTTATATAGCTCCATTGATTCCATGGTGCTGTACATGAGAGGGGTTACATACCAGATACAGATATCACTTACAGTAAAGAACTAACAATGATAGACTGGTACAGAGGGAGGAGGACCCTGCCCCTGCGGGCTTACATTCTACAGATACATTGTATATTATTATTATTTATATAGCTCCATTGATTCCATGGTGCTGTACATGAGAGGGGTTACATACCAGATACAGATATCACTTACAGTAAAGAACTAACAATGATAGACTGGTACAGAGGGAGGAGGACCCTGCCCCTGGGGGCTTACATTCTACAGATACATTGTATATTATTATTATTTATATAGCTCCATTGATTCCATGGTGCTGTACATGAGAGGGGTTACATACCAGATACAGATATCACTTACAGTAAAGAACTAACAATGATAGACTGGTACAGAGGGAGGAGGACCCTGCCCCTGCGGGCTTACATTCTACAGATACATTGTATATTATTATTATTTATATAGCTCCATTGATTCCATGGTGCTGTATATGAGAAGGGGTTACATACCAGATACAGATATCACTTACAGTAAACTAACAATGATAGACGGGTACAGAGGGAGGAGGACCCTGCCCCTGCAGGCTTACATTCTACAGATACATTGTATATTATTATTATTTATATAGCTCCATTGATTCCATGGTGCTGTATATGAGAAGGGGTTACATACCAGATACAGATATCACTTACAGTAAACTAACAATGATAGACGGGTACAGAGGGAGGAGGACCCTGCCCCTGGGGGCTTACATTCTACAGATACATTGTATATTATTATTATTTATATAGCGCCATTGATTCCATGGTGCTGTACATGAGAAGGGGTTACATACCAGATACAGATATCACTTACAGTAAAGAACTAACAATGATAGACGGGTACAGAGGGAGGAGGACCCTGCCCCTGGGGGCTTACATTCTACAGATACATTGTGTATTATTATTATTTATATAGCGCCATTGATTCCATGGTGCTGTACATGAGAAGGGGTTACATACCAGATACAGATATCACTTACAGTAAACTAACAATGATAGACTGGTACAGAGGGAGGAGGACCCTGCCCCTGGGGGCTTACATTCTACAGATACATTGTATATTATTATTATTTATATAGCGCCATTGATTCCATGGTGCTGTACATGAGAAGGGGTTACATACCAGATACATATATCACTTACAGTAAACTAACAATGATAGACGGGTACAGAGGGAGGAGGACCCTGCCCCTGGGGGCTTACATTCTACAGATACATTGTATATTATTATTATTTATATAGCTCCATTGATTCCATGGCGCTGTACATGAGAAGGGGTTACATACCAGATACAGATATCACTTACAGTAACTAACAATGATAGACGGGTACAGAGGGAGGAGGACCCTGCCCCTGGGGGCTTACATTCTACAGATACATTGTATATTATTATTATTTATATAGCGCCATTGATTCCATGGCACTGTACATAAGAAGGGGTTACATACCAGATACAGATATCACTTACAGTAAAGAACTAACAATGATAGACGGGTACAGAGGGAGGAGGACCCTGCCCCTGTGGGCTTACATTCTACAGATACATTGTATATTATTATTATTATTTATATAGCACCATTGATTCCATGGTGCTGTACATGAGAAGGGGTTACATACCAGATACAGATATCACTTACAGTAACTAACAAAGATAGACGGGTTCAGAGGGAGGAGGACCCTGCCCCTGCGGGCTTACATTATACAGATACATTGTATATTATTATTATTTATATAGCGCCATTGATTCCATGGTGCTGTACATAAGAAGGGGTTATATACCAGATACAGATATCACTTACAGTAAAGATCTAACAATGATAGACGGGTACAGAGGGAGGAGGACCCTGCCCCTGCAGGCTTACATTCTACAGATACATTGTATATTATTATTATTTATATAGCGCCATTGATGCCATAGTGCTGTACATGAGAAGAGGTTACATACCAGATACAGATATCACTTACAGTAACTAACAATGATAGACGGGTACAGAGGGAGGAGGACCCTGCCCCTGGGGGCTTACATTCTACAGATACATTGTATATTATTATTATTTATATAGCGCCATTGATGCCATGGTGCTGAACATGAGAAGGGGTTACATACCAGATACAGATATCACTTACAGTAAAGAACTAACAATGATAGACGGGTACAGGGGGAGGAGGACCCTGCCCCTGCGGGCTTACATTCTACAGATACATTGTATATTATAATTATTTATATAGCGCCATTGATTCCATGTCGCTGTACATGAGAAGGGGTTACATACCAGATACAGATATCACTTACAGTAACTAACAATGATAGACGGGTACAGAGGGAGGAGGACCCTGCCCCTGCGGGCTTACATTCTACAGATACATTGTATATTATTATTATCTATATAGCGCCATTGATTCCATGGTGCTGTACATGAGAAGAGGTTACATACCAGATACAGATATCACTTACAGTAACTAACAATGATAGACAGTTACAGAGGGAGGAGGACTCTACCCCTGCGGGCTTACATTCTACAGATACATTGTATATTATTATTATTTATATAGCTCCATTGATTCCATGGTGCTGTACATGAGAAGGGGTTACATACCAGATACTGATATCACTTACAGTAAACTAACAATGATAGACGGGTACAGAGGGAGCAGGACCCTGCCCCTGGGGGCTTACATTCTACAGATACATTGTATATTATTATTATTTATATAGCGCCATTGATTCCATGGTGCTGTACATGAGAAGGGGTTACATACCAGATACAGATATCACTTACAGTAACTAACAATGATAGACGGGTACAGAGGGAGGAGGACCCTGCCCCTGCGGGCTTACATTATACAGATACATTGTATATTATTATTATTTATATAGCGCCATTGATTCTATGGTGCTGTACATAAGAAGGGGTTATATACCAGATACAGATATCACTTACAGTAAAGATCTAACAATGATAGACGGGTACAGAGGGAGGAGGACCCTGCCCCTGCAGGCTTACATTCTACAGATACATTGTATATTATTATTATTTATATAGCGCCATTGATGCCATGGCGCTGTACATGAGAAGGGGTTACATACCAGATACAGATATCACTTACAGTAACTAACAATGATAGACGGGTACAGAGGGAGGAGGACCCTGCCCCTGGGGGCTTACATTCTACAGATACATTGTATATTATTATTATTTATATAGCGCCATTGATGCCATGGTGCTGTACATGAGAAGGGGTTACATACCAGATACAGATATCACTTACAGTAAAGAACTAACAATGATAGACGGGTACAGGGGGAGGAGGACCCTGCCCCTGCGGGCTTACATTCTACAGATACATTGTATATTATAATTATTTATATAGCGCCATTGATTCCATGTCGCTGTACATGAGAAGGGGTTACATACCAGATACAGATATCACTTACAGTAACTAACAATGATAGACGGGTACAGAGGGAGGAGGACTCTACCCCTGCGGGCTTACATTCTACAGATACATTGTATATTATTATTATTTATATAGCGTCATTGATGCCATGGTGCTGTACATAATAAGGAGTTACATACCAGATACAGATATCACTTACAGTAAACTAACAATGATAGACGGGTACAGAGGGAGGAGGACCCTGCCCCTGGGGGCTTACATTCTACAGATACATTGTATATTATTATTATTTATATAGCGCCATTGATTCCATGGTGCTGTACATAATAAGGAGTTACATACCAGATACAGATATCACTTACAGTAAACTAACAATGATAGACGGGTACAGAGGGAGGAGGACCCTGCCCCTGGGGGCTTACATTCTACAGATACATTGTATATTATTATTATTTATATAGCGCCATTGATTCCATGGTGCTGTACATGAGAAGGGGGTTACATACCAGATACAGATATCACTTACAGTAACTAACAATGATAGACGGTTACAGAGGGAGGAGGACTCTACCCCTGCGGGCTTACATTCTACAGATACATTGTATATTATTATTATTTATATAACACCATTGACTCCATGGTGCTGTACATGAGAAGGGGTTACATACCAGATACAGATATCACTTACAGTAACTAACAATGATAGACGGTTACAGAGGGAGGAGGACTCTACCCCTGCGGGCTTACATTCTACAGATACATTGTATATTATTATTATTTATATAACACCATTGACTCCATGGTGCTGTACATGAGAAGGGGTTACATACCAGATACAGATATCACTTACAGTAAAGAACTAACAATGATAGACGGGTACAGAGGGAGGAGGACCCTGCCCCTGGGGGCTTACATTCTACAGATACATTGTATATTATTATTATTTATATAGCTCCATTGATTCCATGGTGCTGTACATGAGAAGGAGTTACATACCAGATACAGATATCACTTACAGTAACTAACAATGATAGACGGGTACAGAGGGAGGAGGACCCTGCCCGTGGGGGCTTACATTCTACAGATACATTGTATATTATTATTATTTATATAGCGCCATTGATTCCATGGTGCTGTACATGAGAAGGGGTTACATACCAGATACAGATATCACTTACTGTAACTAACAATGATAGACGGGTACAGAGGGAGGAGGACCCTGCCCCTGCGGGCTTACATTCTACAGATACATTGTATATTATTATTATTTATATAGCGCCATTGATTCCATGGTGCTGTACATGAGAATGGGGTTACATACCAGATACAGATATCACTTACAGTAACTAACAATGATAGACGGTTACAGAGGGAGGAGGACTCTACCCCTGCGGGCTTACATTCTACAGATACATTGTATATTATTATTATTTATATAACACCATTGACTCCATGGTGCTGTACATGAGAAGGGGTTACATGCCAGATACAGATATCACTTACAGTAACTAACAATGATAGACGGGTACAGAGGGAGGAGGACCCTGCCCGTGGGAGCTTACATTCTACAGATACATTGTATATTATTATTATTTATATAGCGCCATTGATTCCATGGCGCTATACATGAGAAGGGGTTACATATCAGATACAGATATCACTTACTGTAACTAACAATGATAGACGGGTACAGAGGGAGGAGGACCCTGCCCCTGCGGGCTTACATTCTACAGATACATTGTATATTATTATTATTTATATAGCACCATTGATTCCATGGTGCTGTACATGAGAAGGGGTTACATACCAGATACAGATATCACTTACAGTAAAGAACTAACAATGATAGACGGGTACAGAGGGAGGAGGACCCTGCCCCTGGGGGCTTACATTCTACAGATACATTGTATATTATTATTTTTTATATAGCGCCATTGATGCCATGGTGCTGTAAATGAGAAGAGGTTACATACCAGATACAGATATCACTTACAGTAAAGAACTAACAATGATAGACGGGTACAGAGGGAGGAGGACCCTGCCCCTGGGGGCTTACATTCTACAGATACATTGTATATTATTATTATTTATATAGCGCCATTGATGCCATGGTGCTGTACATGAGAAGAGGTTACATACCAGATACAGATATCACTTACAGTAAAGAACTAACAATGATAGACGGGTACAGAGGGAGGAGGACCCTGCCCCTGGGAGCTTACATTCTACAGATACATTGTATATTATTATTATTTATATAGCGCCATTGATGCCATGGTGCTGTACATGAGAAGGGGTTACATACCAGATACAGATATCACTTACTGTAAACTAACAATGATAGACGGGTACAGAGGGAGGAGGACCCTGCCCCTGCAGGCTTACATTCTACAGATACATTGTATATTATTATTATTTATATAGCGCCATTGATTCCATGGTGCTGTACATGAGAAGGGGTTACATACCAGATACAGATATCACTTACTGTAACTAACAATGATAGACTGGACGGAGGGAGGAGGACCCTGCCCCTGCGGGCTTACATTCTACAGATACATTGTATATTATTATTATTTATATAGCTCCATTGATGCCATGGTGCTGTACATGAGAAGAGGTTACATACCAGATACAGATATCACTTACTGTAACTAACAATGATAGACTGGTCGGAGGGAGAAGGGCCCTGCCCCTGCGGGCTTACATTCTACAGGAATGGGGAAGGAGACAGTAGGCGGGGGTTACCTCCGGTGGTGGTTAGGTGGCAGCTCCTGTGGTGGTGGCAAGGTGGCAGCTCCGGTGGTGGTGAGGAGGCAGCAGGGTCATGGCAGGCTGTAGCTTTCTTGAAGAGATGGGTTTTCAGGTTCCGTCTGAAGGATCCGAGTGTGCTGGATAATCGGATGTGTTGGAGCACAGAATTCCAGGAGATGGGGGATATTCCTGAGAAGTCTTGGAGGCGATTGGGTGAGGAACAAATAAGTATGGAGTTGAGAAGGAGGTCTTGGGAGGACCAGAGATTACGTGAGGGAATGTATCTGGAGATTAGTTCAGAGATGTACGGAGGAGAGAGGTTATGGATGGCTTTGTAGGTCAGTGTTCGTAGTCTGAATTGGATACGCTGGGGAAATAGGAGCCAGTGAAAAGATTTGTAAAGGGGAGTAGCGAGGAGAGAGATTCTGGAACTATTTTTGAGCTGGAGGCGACAAGAGGTGGAAAGAGCTTGGATGTGAGGTTTGAAGGACAGCTCAGAGTCAAAGGTTACTCCGAGGTAGCGGATGTCCGGTACAGGGGAAAGCGTGATGTTGTTTATTGTGATAGATAGATCAGGTAGGGAAGGTATGTGAGATGGGGGAAAAATGATGAGTTCAGTTTTATCCACATTGAGCTTGAGGAAGCAGGAGGAGAAGAAGGAGGATATGGGTGATAGACACAGAGTTGTCCCAGGCCAAGGGTATAGATGGAGAAGAGTAGGGGTACTAGAACAAAGCCTTGAGGGACTCCAACAGAGAGCGGGCGGGATGAGGAGGTAGTGTGGGAGATGCTAAATGTGCGGTTGGAAATGTATGAGGAGATCCAGGATAGGGTGAGGTCTTTGACGCCAAAGGAAGAGAGGATTTGTAGTAGGAGGCAGTGGTCAACTGTGCAAAGGCAGAGGACAGGTCTAGGAGGAGGAGTAAAAAGAATTGTCTGTTAGCTTTGGCTAGTAGTTTTGGTCAGGGCAGTTTCAGTGGAATGATGGGGACGGAAACCAGATTGTAGGTTGTCGAAGAGAGATTTAGATGAGAGATGGGAAGAAAGTTTAGCGTGAACATGCTGCTCAAGGAGTTTGGAAGCAAATGAAAGCAGCGATATGGGGCGATAGCTTGACATAGCGGTCGGGTAGAGGGATGGCTTTTTGAGGATAGGTGTGATTGTGGCATGTTTGAAAACAGAAGGGAAGGTGCCAGAGGTTAGTGATAGGTTGCAGAGGTCGGTTAGGGCCGGGATAAGTATAGTAGTGAGGTTGGGGAGGAGGTGGGATGGGATGGGGGTCGTGTGCACAACTGGTGAGGTGTGATTTGGAGAGGAGACGAGTAAGCTCTCCTTCAGTGATGTTGGAGAGGGATTGTAAGAGAAATATTGTGTCAGAGAAGTATTGAAAATATTCTCTTTCTTTCTTTCTTTCTTCCCCTGAAGCCCCCCTCATCCCTCCCTTCCACCACTTGTCCGTACCAGAGCTGTCTCCATGAAAATCTCAGCACAAAGCCCCAATTTGCACACTCATAAGTAAGGCCTCGTAGTCAAACAAATGCCAGCCAAGAAGTGTTACAACTTAATTAAAAAGCGAGCATCTTTCTCCCTGGCAGACGCAGGGGGTGATTAGTTGCAGAAATGCAATAACTTGAGTGCAACTGTTGGAGCTGCTTACCGAGCTTCAAACCAAAATATATAGACACGCCGACTCCGATACAAAATATGGAATAAATAAAGTTCCATACATCCTGTAATGATGGGACCCATATTTTTAGGGGCAGGGTCAGCTAGGGAACGATAGGGATATTTTTATGTTGCTGAAAAACCCTCCGTGGAGCTGTAGCACAAAAGCACCAGAAGAGCAGACCGCAACAGCGCGATGTGTGATCTCTAAATGAAGGTAAAATCATACTAGAAATTATGGTACCACTTTTGGGTTTCTGGGATCAATCAGCAATAAGTTATCCCAAAAAAAAGATTTTTAATACAAACATGAAGGGTGTAGCCCCAGCCCCTGTGATGTCAGCACAGGGGGAGTGTGGGCCGATCTCTCCCTTCAGCATAAAATAGTTTGCTGAGGTTGGAGATTCATTCATTGCGGGAGTACATATTTAATATATGCTATGGATCCTGTTCGATAACAGTCTATTCAAATCTGGAGCATCTCCCCTCTAACTATGCTGAGTCATCCCTGCGACGGTATAGAGTACTTTTCTTCCTTAATACTTATTATTTTGTGTAACTGCTTATGTATTTTAATGTCTCCTTTGTGAAACCCTTGTATATATTTTTCCTAAACACTGCCTCCCTTTTGGATTAAATATAACATTTAATAGTTCTGTTTCTTTTGTCCTGTAATCGGTCCCTCCCCCGAAGCCATACGCTATCAGAACGCAGGGGTCCGCCCAGGCTTGTATTATATTTCAAAGCTGGACGGTGGTAGCAGCGAATAATAATATTAATTGGGCTATCATGAATCTGACAGTGACCGTACGGAAAGCTTAAACACATATTCCATGCATTGGAATCCAGAGGTGTGACGCCATACGCTCACTGGTCGCTTGCCGATCCCCAAGAAGTGAGTAGTCTGGATTTTGTGCTCGCGATTCCGGACAAAATCCGTGACACACTGACGGCACGGTGAGATATTGCGTGATCTCCCCGATGTCGTCGCTGTGGGAAGTTATAGGGGAAGGGCATTGGTCTGTATACAAAGAGGTTGTGGGGGTTGAACAATAAAGACTTGCCTTGTTTGATCAATTTTATTTTTGAAGTGTGTGGCAAAGTCCTCAGAAGAGATGAGGGGGCAGTGGAGGGCGGAGGAGGGAGTTAAGTGTTGAATAACTGTTTGGGATTGTAGGATAAGGAAGATACAAGGGTTGTAAAGTAGGTTTATTTAGCAGAGGTGTATATGACGGCCACTTGGAGATTGGAGGGAGAGTAGATGTGGACAGAGTGGACTTCAAAAGAAGAGGGAATAAGGGAGGGTAGAGGTGGGATTGGGTTAAAGGTGCATTAGTAATTAGAAAGGAGAAGACCCACTCCTCCACCATGTCTGTTGCCAGGGTGAGGAGTGTGGGTGAAGTGGAAGCCGCCATAACATAGCGCAGCAGGGGAGGCAGTGTCAGAGGGTGTCAGCCATGTTTCGGTGAGGCCCAAGAAGGAGAAATTGCGGGAGGTAAAGATCAGGGAAACACATAGGTCAATCAGTGACAAGGACCATGATTGTTGAGCAGTGTGATGTCTGCCTGGTGCTCAAGCTCAACACACCACTGATTGACATGACAGATTGAATATTGGGAGGGGATAGCAACAATGACAAAGCTAGAGGAAGGTACAAAAGCTGACCAGCACGTCTAAGCTGAACAAAGCAAGTGTGAACAGGCGCTGCTGCTATATCTGCATAATATACAAACTAATGGACACTGCAGCCGCCTCTGTGATCGCTAAATTGTCTCTGAACATCCAATATCAGGAATATAACCTGGATTACTGCTATATAGAATATATTTATAGAATAAAAGGATTTAGCACACAAATTGGACAATTAATGAGATCCACCAGCCACAACAAGGCGACCGCTCTCTGGTGGGACCCTAAACCCAATATTTATCAGACAGGTGTCTTCTGCAAACACAGCGGCAGCTATATTCTTTGGTTTGCATATTATGCAGCCATAGCAGTAGTGCCTGTTCACACTTGCTTTATTCTGTTTGCAGTCGCTGGTCAATTTTCAGTTTTTTTTAGCATACTTTTGGAGGTGGTGACTGCCTGGATCCTACATGCTGGATCCTACATGCCCTTTACATTTATGGCTTTCAGCCTAGGAGTGACAAGTCTAATATGTATTGGCTTTAGGGTTAAACAGAGCGCGGTCACTTTGTCGTGGCTGATTGGCGTCGCTGGCTCCGCACTGTATAAGGCACGTCTCTGGCTTCGCACTGTATACGGCACGTCGCTGCCTCCCCACTGCATACGGCACGTCGCTGGCTCCGCACTGTATACGGCACGTTGCTGGCTCTGATCTATATACGACATGACTGACGGATATGGAACGGGATGGACTCACTTCCCCATAAAACAAATCATAACTCTGATAAACCTCAACCCTAATAAGTACAAAACAATTGACTTTGGATGTCAAAATGGCCACAGCTTTATTTAAATTGCAGGATTATACAACCATAGTTGGAGTCAGGTGGAGTCTCGGATACTGTGATATCCCAGCTGTCCGACCTACTTTACTAGGCTGGATAGCTGAAAGCATTACCATACCACATTCAGGCTGGCCCCCATAGCCAAGCCCCCCATAGCTGAGCCTTTTCACCACCATGAGATTTTGCATCCTTTATTAGATCAGATTAGTCCACCGTAACTTCCATCTGACCTCTAAACTGCAGCTGTGTCAATTCACATAAAATATACATTTAAAGCCATATTAGACACTTTTTTTTTATTTTAATTCAATGGTGTGAACATATAAATTAGAGCCCCTGCATACATTATAACAAGGGACTTACACACCATCGACCTCCGACTCACGAAGAGTCATCCTACAGTGCTCAGGAGAGGAAAAACCCCTGTGGAGGAAACCTCTAGGGAACCATGACTGAAGGATTGCCCTTCCCTTGTGCTTAGAAGGGTTTAGCAAATGTAACTGTTTAAATACATAATAGAATCAGATATGGAACAAGATATATGACAGTTAATTCAACAGATACAATAAGACATGCATCACCATACAAGTAAACTGAAATAAACATCTTTAGGCATGATTGTAACAGGGCGAACGGGAGGGAAAATGTTTCCTGACGTCTTCCAAGTAAAGTAAAGAGGGACCAAAGATCGGAAAAGGCATTCCACCCCCTGATGAATACCCCCCCTGCTCCAAAAATGCGACCAGCACACATCCTGTGCTCCGTCCTACAATGCATGATTCCCTTGATTCCCTTAGCTAAAAACTACACAGCTATGAAGTTTAAAACTTCAACCGTGCGTTATGGTGTGCCCCTCCCCCAGACATGTTCCTCCCTGTGCTGATTGGCTATAGGGGGTCTCATCTCTAGCTCTGTACTGTATACAATACGTCCTTGTACTGTATATATAACTGTACTTTTTGTCTTGCAGTGTCTGAACCTCAGGTCTCTGATATTCGCTGCCATCCTCCTACTCCGGAGTCCGGCTCAGCGGTGACCTTATCCTGTGACGTCAGTCACTTGTACCCTAGAGAATGTAACATCCAGTGGTACAAAGGTCGCACTAAGCTGCCATCAGACAAGTGGAAGGAAACATTTCAGGAAGATCCGGAGTCGGCGACATTTCGGGGAACCACAGAGCTGCACTTCACCGCAGATAACACCTGTCACCAGGAGAACTATCGTCTAGAGCTGGTTCACTGTGGAAAGACTATTGCGAAGCGGCTGACACTGATCCTAGGAGGTAATTATCAGACCGTCCTCTTCTGGGAATGTAGGAAAATGCATGTAATGATTAGCCGCAAGGTTTCCGCCACCCCGTTACTGCCAGCTGTGCAGACAGAGACTGTGCAGTGTCCTGTGGTGTCGGACACACAGGTGACATTCCCTGCACAGCGCCGGAGTCGAGCCGCATAAGACATTCACCACCGCAACCCTTGGTGAAAAAAAATCCAACTGGGATGAAATGGTGAAAAAGAATATAAATTCCACCATTGGGATTTTGACCTTGTTTTATGGCGTAGATTGTACAGAAAAAAAGTAGCCTGGTAACAAAACTCTCCAGGTCCACGAGATTAAGGCGAAGCCAGAATTCAAAAGATTATTTTTTCTTTTAAGAGGTGAAAAAAAAAAAGTAGGAATTTGATAAGAAAACAAAAAACAACAACAGCAGCAGCAACAACAACAGCAGCAGCAACAACAGCAGCAGCAACAACAGCAGCAACAACAACAGCAGCCTTGCTTTGTCACTATTTTCTGCGATTCCTCACTATATTATTTTCCCAGGACGAGCTGTGTGAGGGCTGATGCTCTTATTGGAACCGAGTTGGAGCACACACGACATTTTGATTGCTTTTTGTTTCATTTTTAAGGTGGTGTGACTTTCCTTTTTATGGTGCTCAATAGATGGTAAAATTCTATATTTTCATTAATTGGACTTTATGGATGCACAAAACCAGATGTTTTTAGTAGTCCTAGGGGAACTGAACCTGTCACTATGAATGTAGAGCGTATGCCTCAGGCTGAGCTTCACAGGTGAATGAAGTTTACAGCCATGCTGGTCTTCAGAAGACCTGGGCTACTATGACAACCCTTCCGTCCCCTGCAAGACGGTCTGGGGGAGCTGGTACACACACTGGAAGTGGAGTCATTTAATGCTGCTGTCAGCGAGTGAGAGGCCATCTCTCTGATGCACTGGCTCTGCCAGTATCCTGCACCTCGGGAAGTCGGTCTCCTTACTCGCAGCACCATCTTTGGCTCTTTGCTTCTTCAGGCGGTGGACACTCAACACTTGTCCTCCAATAACTCTGCTTGGCATGTAGTCACTTCTCCAGGCTCCTGTCTCCTCTTGGGAACACTCAGTCAGGCCGTTCTCCTTCACTTATGGACAAATGCCACCTTAGTTGTGCTATGTCCGGCAGTCCCGTTTCCAATGAGCAGGACCTGTACTCATTATTTATGGTTTGTAGTTGTCCTCACCCAAAAGATCCCAAAATCATGTCATGTATGAAATTAGGCCTCAAATGCTCATGGTTCACCTTCATGTCTTAGTTTATGTCCAGGCAAAAGATCAGACACACATACAAGTTTTATAAGTCAGGAAACGCTGAACCTTTTCACAGGGGCACAAGAAAATAGACACCTAAATGGCTTTATTTGTGGAAAATTAACAATTTCTACTTTGGGACATCCATCCATCAAAGCGCTCAAACCCCAAGGTGATTCTGACTACATATGGCGTATTGCTGCACTCGGATGATGCGGAACAGATGGTGGGGGGTATTGTCCTCTCTTACCCCTTGAGAAAATGAAAAAAAATAGGTCTAGTACATTTTAGTGAGGAAAAAATATATTTGTTCTTTTTTTCTTTTCACTCTGCCTAAATTCCTGTGAAAGAACTGAAGAGTCAAAGCTGAATGCGTTTTACATGCTATGTAAGTTGTGTACCGGGAATGTTCTTCAGGACACGGCGGAGCCACGGGCGAGAAAACAACTCTTACAAAGTTTGATCCCAAAAGAACCATTTTTCTTATTTAAGTGAATATTTTCACCCGGACAATAGAAAACATTTAAACGTTATACAGACATTAGCCACCGGCTGGAACCTCAGTGATATACAGCGCGGCACCTAAGCAATCTGTAGTTACTGTTTTTCTATAGATTTGCCTGCCGCCATACCTGTCTACACCGGCCGCCTATTACCGTTTACACCCTGAGAATTGGATTCATTGTATGAGTGTAACGTACTGGCTCGCCTGCGGTACAGCACTGAAGTTTACAATCCTACAAATATTTCCTCTATTTCCCCAACCAGATTTCCCTCTCCCTTCCCGTGGTGTCTACAGCAAACTCAGAGGAACAGTCCGTCCTCAACGGTATCGAAGACACCCCCCAAAAAAATTATGGTGATGACCGTTCAGCCGGAAATAAAGTCTTACGCAGTTGAATAATTGTCCAGAACTAAAATGCTGTGCAGAAGCTTTCTCCTATAACAAAATGGAGTTCAGGTCTGGTCCGGAGTCCGTTGTGTGCCGTGTCGCCACCTCAAAGTGGATTGGGATTTTCTTAGTTATTAAACAAAAAGAAAGTTCTGGACGCTGGTATTAGCCACTAACGTTGTGTGAAGCAGTTAATATAACTAACTACAGGCGATATTTCAGCCTTGAATATTTTGACGCCAAAATGTTATGTGATGCGTGAACAGCTGCTCACTGCGGGGCCCCTTCAACCAGTCAGCGGTACCATTGATGCTTGTGGCTTATTTTCTCTTACTTTCTCAGTGGTGTCCAACACCTCTTCACCGTAGGTCCCGGCCTTTATTGTCTCTTAACAGCGTTTTACAGGAATCTCCTCCACCCTGGACAAGTAAGCCCAGCTCCAATATGCCGCTTTTCTGGTGTGAGCGGCATGTTCTCACAAGCAGATGCTGCTGAATTCCCTTCCAGCGTGTCCTCTTCCGTTCAGGACATATTCCAGACTGCCCCCAAGATGGCCGCTCCACTTATTCCTGTCACGTACTTTCAACTGTCCACTGGGATTTAACTAAACCCCTCCCACACTGGAGCTAGACCAATCACCAACTGTCTCCTTTGGTTGCTGGGCAAACTTCATCCTTCACTCTACTGCAGTCACTACCCCTTAACAACGTGCACTGAGCTTCTTATCATCAATACATTAACTATTTATTCTCCGTATATAATCAGGTGATACAATGCATTTTAAAACATTCACAGAGTTAAAGCCTTACATCAGAATATACACAGTCTATCAAACGTCCAGTGTTATACTGTTGTGGATACAGATTTACACAATCGTATCACTCTTGTGAACCGACACACATCTCACAATTATGAGGGGTGCAGGGGTCACTTTTGTTTGAAAAATAGTTTGGCCAATGCAAAAAAATAAACATTGTGCCTTTTTTGCTGCGGTGCTCTCCTCGGGAAGCTGCGCCAGTGCTCTGTGCAATGGTTTCTAAGTGGCACAATAGAGCTGGATACGGCCCTGGTTAGCCATCTCTGCGTGCCCTCGATCAGACGCCCGGCACACTCCGGTGCCCTCCGACAGACCATCCTGACCTCTGTTACCGCTGTTGTCTCTCATGGGGACAATGTCCGTCTCATTGGAGCTCAACCATCTTGTAAGAGGGGGCCATGTGATCGGGCCGGACGAGGAGAGGCAGCCATGTAACATCCACGGAACACGCATAGTTACATAGGTTGAGTAAAGACCCCGGTCCATCAAGTTTAACATTTCTTCCCTAATTATACATTTTTGTCACTAAATTAACTCTAACCCACAATGTTATGTAGTGAAGAGATCATCCAGCCCTTGTATAAAGCTCCTCAATGTTTCATGCAATTAACACTTTGATTTTGTCCCATTGTGACGTAAAATGTCTTCTCAGTCTCCTCAGGGCTCCCCGTCCTTGGTGACCTCCTCAACGAGCCCAGTATCCCCCACTATGGACGGCCTGTGACTCTGCGCTGCCAGGTGACCAACTCTCACCCTCAACACATAGAGGTTACATGGTTAAAGGGCGAGAAACCTCTGGAGAAGAGAGAAGGGATCCAGAAGCAGATCACTGAGACGGACGGGTCAATATCCTGCTCCCTCCAGATAACGGCCACAGCTCTGGACTACGGGAAACCCTACAGCTGCTCCGTGACACACAAGAACGTGACCCTGAAGAAGAGCCATTACCTACCGCTCCCAGGTAAGAAGCCAAGATGGCATCCAATAAATGATATAACAATGAACGTCTCACCTTCCTATCACAGAAAGGGTGTAAAGGGCGCGATGCCTGCACTGAACCGGTGTGTGATCTCAGACAGAAGTCCCGGAGCTGTGAAGGTGGCCAACCATTGGAAACTTGGGGTGACCTCTGGTTTAACAAACATTTAACTTAGTAACTACACTATTTTGTCCAGAAAATACCAGTGACAGTGTCCAGAAATTGTGTCATTCCTCATGTACACACGCAGGGCGGCTTGTTCAGAAAAATCCCCTTAAGTCTACAGTGGGCACGGAAAGTATTCAGACCCCTCTAAATTTTTCACTCTTTGTTTCATTGCAGCCATTTGGTAAATTCTAAAAAGTTCATTTTTTTCTCATTAAAGTCCACTCTGCACCCCATCATGACTGAAAAAAACAGCAATGTAGAATTTTTTGCAAATTTATTAAAAAAGAACAACTGAAATATCACATGGTCATAAGTATTCAGATCCTTTGCTCAGTATTGAGTAGAAGCCCCCTTTTGAGCTAGTACAGCCATGAGTCTTCTTGGGAATGATGCAACAAGTTTTTCACACCTGGATTTGGGGATCCTCTGCCATTTTTCCTGGCAGATCCTCTCCAGTTCCGTCAGGTTGGATGGTGAACGTTGGTGGACAGCCATTTTCAGGTCTCTCGAGAGATGCTCAATTGGGTTTAGGTCAGGGCTCTGGCTGGGCCAGTCAAGAATGGTCACAGAGTTGTTCTGAAGCCGCTCCTTTGTTATTTTAGCTGTGTGCTTAGGGTCATTGTCTTGTTGGAAGGTGAAGCTTCGGCCAAGTCTGAGGTCCAGAGCACTCTGGAAGAAGTTTTCATCCAGGATATCTCTGTACTTGGCCGCATTCATGTTTCCTTCAATTGTAACCAGTCGTCCTGTCCCTGCAGCTGAAAAACACCCCATAGCATGATGCTGCCACCACCATGTTTCACTGTTGGGATTGTATTGGGCAGGTGATGAGCAGTGCCTGGTTTTCTCCACACATACCGCTTAGAATTATCACCAAAAAGTTCTATCTTTGTCTCATCAGACCAGAGAATCTTATTTCTCATAGTCTGGGAGTCCTTCATGTGTTTTTGAACAAACTCTATGCGGGCTTTCTTATGTCTTGCACTGAGGAGAGGCTTCTGTGGGCCACTCTGCCATAAAGGCCTGACTGGTGGAGGGCTGCAGTGATAGTTGACTTTGTGGAACTTTCTCCCATCTCCCTACTGCATCTCTGGAGCTCAGCCACAGTAATCTTGGGGTTCTTCTTTACCTCTCTCACCAAGGCTCTTCTCCCACGATTGCTCAGTTTGGCTGGATGGCCAGGTCTAGGAAGACTTCTGGTGGTCCCAAACTTCTTCCATTTAAGGAATATGGAGGCCACTGTGCTCTTAGGAACCTTGAGTAATGCAGAAATTCTTTTGTAACCTTGGCCAGATCTGTGCCTTGCCACAATTCTGTCTCTGAGCTCCTTGGGCAGTTCCTTTGAGCTCATGATTCTCATTTGGTCTGACATGCACTGTGAGCTGTGAGGTCTTATATAGACAGGTGTGCGCCTTTCCAAATCAAGTCCTATCAGTTTAAACACAGCTGGACTCCAATGAAGGAGTAGAACCATCTCAAGGAGGATCACAAGGAAGTGGGCAGCATGTGACTCAAATATGAGTGTCTGAGCAAAGGGGCTGAATACTTATGACCATGTGATATTTCAGTTTTTCTTTTTTAATAAATTTGCAAAAATTTCTACATTTCGGGTTTTTTTCAGTCCAGCTGGGGTGCAGAGTGGACTTTAATGAGAAAAAAATGAACTTTTTAGAAATTACCAAGTGGCTGCAATGAAACAGAGTGAAACATTTAAAGGGGTCTGAATACTTTCAGTACCCACTGTACGTTCCCACGATGAGCTTTTGGTGAGTTTTTGCTGTTGCAGATTTTCTGCACCATTTCTTCACCCATTAAGTAAAATAGGTTACTTGCATTTTTAGAATATATGCAGTGTAAAAAAACTCACCGAAAACTCATTGTGGGAACGTGGCCTTAACATTGGCTGTGGAACGCAGTGAACCTGGAGGCCTCTGTGTGGCTGGGGCTGCATGATCCGCTCTCCTCTCCCCATACAGTGTCTGAGACCTTGTCATAAGCACCAGATCACCAAACAGCAAGGGAGGGTCTCAGACTACACCATGCACATCTTAGGGGGAGTAAGAGGAGCCCGGACATCACCATCAGGAACGACTGCTGTGCATCACCAGATAACGCTTTATATAAATACAGAGAGTCGCTTTAAGGGTCACTAATCAATGAACTGAGATGAGAGGGGTCCGACACTCGGCTTTCAGCTGCAGTGGTGTCGAGATGTACAGTGCATGGAGCAGCACAGCACGACTCTGTGCACTGCTGTGGACTCTGCTGAGAACTGCACTGAACAGACGCTGATCTGCAGCACCCGGGAGCGGGCGCTACACAGAGAACAGCACTGCATACAATGGTCCTCCTCCAGAGCCGATAAGAGCTGGTCCACACGGCAGAGCTGAGCTGGCACCTCGCCACCCCCAAGTTCAACTCTCCTGATAATACATGAGGTGCAGTCGATTATAATACGAGGTGTACGAGAATTACATCCTGTACATGTATGAAGCTGGCAGCGGCCTGAGGGTCCAGGACAGAAGCTTGTGGGGTCTCCGCTCTGCAGGGTGCACAGGGATCGGAGTCATTTCTCTCTTTCTCGGTTTCTCCTGCAGATAAAGCTCCGACATTTTCGGACATAACGGTGCGGCCGGAGAGACTTGCCGCAGGGAAGGAAGCCATATTTACAGCGGTGATATCTGGATTCACCCCAGACATTCGAGTGAAATGGTATAAAGACTTCAACCCGTTTCCCAGTGACGTCGTGACCACGAGAGACCCCGAGATTGGGAAGGACTTTCTATGTCGTTGCTCCAGCAGCCTGAGGTTCACTCCGCAGGACAGTGACCACCTGACGTCCGTCCGCTGTGAGGCGACACATTCTGTCACTAAGAAAGTGTATGAGCAGCTGTACACCCTGCACCTCTCAGGTACGAGACGCCCTGACATGAGACATACGGGAGGTCCAGGAGAGACCTGTCTGCTCACAATGACTGCGCCTCTGTACGTCTCTGCACAGACGCCAACTACTCTGCTCAGGTACAATAACTCTTCTCACATTGCTCTCTTCTTAGGAAGGACCTCTGACCACGAACGACGTCCTCCCGCCAGACCTCCAGGCTCAGGTAAGTGAAGCATATGGGCGCAAGCACATGGCGGCCACCAGTCAGAAGGCACCATCAGTCACCGAAATCACTGTACAGATGGGAATTGGGAGAGGAAGGAGCCATGAGCTTAGATCCTCAATCTGTCGGACCCATGTGAGGGAGAGAAGCAGAATTTCAGAAAATATAGATTTTACTTTTATACAACTTCTGAAGCTTTTGTCAGACAGACATGAAGAAATAATCAGAACAGAAACCAGAGGTCTACGATCATAGGGAAAGACCACACGATGACCATTATGGTCGCACAGTAGAGATCTCCAGAGATGGAAGTGCTCAGGCCATACATGTAGTTCTCACAGGGCTGTGACCCACCCATAATAATAATAATAATAATAATTTTTATTTCTATAGCGCCAACATATTCCGCAGCACTTTACAATTAAGCGGGGACATGTACAGACAATAAATTCAATACAAGGTGAGACAGTGAACAGTTACATTAGGAGTGAGGGTCCGGCTCTCGCTGCTTACATTCTACAAGGAAATGGAGGGACACGATAGGTGGAAAGTGCTTGTTATTTCAGGTCAGGCAATTATAATAAGTCGGGATTATCATATTTGAGATGGTAGGCTTGTTTAAAGACATGCGTTTTTAAAGCGCGCTTAAAGACATCGGGGCTACGCATCAGTCGGATCTTCTGGGGTAGAGCATTCCAGAAAACTGGCGCAGCACGAGAGAAGTCTTGGAGACGGAGGTGCGAGGTTCGGATTATGGGGGATGTTAGTCTTAGGTCATTTGTAGAACAGAGGGCATGGGAGGGACGATAGACAGAGATGAAAGAGGAGATATAAGGCGGTGCAGAACTGTGGAGAGCTTTGTGGGTGAGAGCGATGAGTTTATATTGGACCCTGTAGCGAATGAGTAACCAGTGTAATGACTGGCACAAGATGGAAGCATCGGTGAAGCAGCTGGATAGAAATACGACCCTGGCTGCCGCATTCAGGACGGATTGGAGAGGGGAAATTTTTGTAAGAGGGAGACCGATCAGAAGAGAGTTGCTGTAGTCCAGACGAGAGCGAATAAGAGCGACAGTCAGAGTTTTAGCAGTTTCAAAAGTGAGAAAAGGTCGGATTCTGGAGATGTTTATAAGATGCAGGTGACAGGAGTGAGTGATCGGATATGGGGGGTAAAGGAAAGGTTAGTGTCGAGTGTGACCCCAAGGCAGCGGGCGTGCTGCTGGGAGTTATGGTTGAACCCTCCAAGGTAATTGTGGTGTTAGGTATAGGTAGGTTAGTAGAGGCGGGAAACACAAGAAGTTCAGTTTTGGAGAGATTCAGTGTCAGATAGAGGGAGGACATGATGTTAGAGACAGCGGACAGACAATCCTTGGTATTTTGTATTAGGGTAGGGGTGATGTCAGGGGAAGAGGTGTATAATTGGGTGTCGTCAGCATAGAGAGGATACTGGAACCCAAATCTGCTGATTGTTTGTCCGATAGGGGCAGTGTATACAGAGAAGAAGAGGGGGCCTAGGACTGAGCCGTGCGGGACCCCGATAGTAAGGGGGCGAGGAGAGGAAGAGGAGCCGGCAAAAGACACAGTGAAGGAGCGGTCAGAGAGGTAGGAGGAGAATCAGGAGAGGCCTATAGAGCGGAGCATAGTGAAGAGGAGCTGGTGATCCACAGGGTCAGATGCTGCAGAGAGATCCAGGAGATCAGCAGAGAGATCCAGGAGATCAGCAGAGAGATCCAGGAGATCAGCAGAGAGATCCAGGAGATCAGCAGAGAGATCCAGGAGAATCAGCAGAGAGATCCAGGAGATCAGCAGAGAGATCCAGGAGATCAGCAGGGAGCAGTGACCATTGGATTTAGCTGTTAGTAGATCAGATCATTAGAGACTTTAGTGAGGACAGTTTCAGTGGAGTGTAAGGAGCGGAAACCAGATTGTAGAGGGTGGAGGAGAGAGTTGTCTGAGAGATAGCGGATTAGACGGGAATGGACCAGGCGTTCCAGGAGTTTAGAGATGAAGGGAAGATTAGAGACCGGTCTGTAGTTAGCAGCGCAGTTCTGGTCCAGGGATGGTTTTTTAAGTAAAGGGGATATGATGGCTTGTTTAAATGAGGAGGGAAAGATACCTGAAGAAAGAGAGAGGTTAAATATTTTAGTCAGGTGAGTGGTGACCACCGGTGAGAGGGACTGCAGGAGATGTGAGGGAATAGGGTCACTGGTGCAGGTTGTAGGCCGAGAAGAAGCGAGGAGCTGGGTAACTTCTTCTGTGACCGGCTCAAAGATGGCTAGTGAGCTTGAAGTGCGGGAGGGAAGGGGATCCAGGCACTGAGGAGATTGGACTGAAATGTCCTGTTGGATGTGGCTGATTTTTTCAAAGAAATAAGTGGCCAGATCCTCCCCGCTGAGGTTGGTGATGGGGGCCTTTGCTTTAGGGCTCAGCAGGGAGTTTAAAGTTTCATAAAGTCATTTTGGTTTGTTAGCTAGTGAAGTGATGAGGGTGGTGAAGTAGGATTGTTTGGATGGATGAAGGGCAGAGTTATAGGTTTTGAGCATGATCTTATAGTGGATGAAGTCTTCTGATAAAAGAGATTTTCTCCACTGACGCTCGGCACCTTGAGCAGCGCTGGAGAAAGCGTGTTTGCATCGTGTGCCAGGGCTGCCATTGTCTGTTTCGGGTCTTTCTGCGTGTAGAAGGTGCGGCTTCATCTAGGGCGCTCTTCAGTGTATTATTGTAGTGTGACAATGCTAAAGCCCCCGTCTCACATAGCGAGATCGCTGCTGTGTCACGGTTTTGGTGACGCAACAGTGACCTCACCAGCGATGTCGCTGTGTGTGACACTTTGCAGCGATCAGGCCCCTGCTGTGAGGTCGCTGATCGCTGCAGAATGTCCTGGACCTTTTTTTGGTCGTTGCCCTCCCGCTGGTCAGCACACATCACTGTGTGTGACCAGCGGGACCAGCGATCAGGCTGGTAACCATGATAAACAGCGGTAACCTCCCTCTCACCATAGCAGAGTGGTAACCATGATAAACAGCGGGTTTCTAGGTGCGCGTGTGCACCTAGTAACCCGCTGTTTATCATGGTTACCAGCCTGCTCCTACTTCAGCAGGCTGGTAACCAGGAGCAGGACATCGTGGAAAGATTCTTTCCACGATGTCACTGCTCCCCTGATCGCTGGTGAGCCTGCCTGTTTGACAGCTCACCAGCGACCACATAGCGACGCAGCAACGATCCCTGACAGGTTGTATCGTTGTCGGGATCGTTGTAGCTTCGCTAAGTGTGACTTTGCCTTAAGTCTGGACAGGAGAGGGAGGAGATGGGGGCTAAAGATGTGTGGAGATTGTCCATAAGCTGCTGGGTATTAATGGTACGTGTATCCCTATAAGTGTGGTAAGTGGGGGTGTCCCGGGTGAGGAGACAATTCTTAACAGAAAAGGAAAGAAGGTTGTGGTCCGAGAGCGGGAGAGGGGAGTTGGTAAAGTCATCCAGTGAGCAGAGACTGGAAAAAAACAGGTCCAGAGTATTCCCGTCTTCATGGGTAGGAGAATTAGTAAACTGTGAGACGGAATGAAGAGGTTAGAGAAAGTAGATGAGAGGCAGATTGGGAGAGGGGATCATCGATGGGGATGTTAAAGTCGCCCATGATGAGGGTGGGGATGTCACAGGATAGAAAGTGAGGAAGCCAGGTGGCAAAGTTATCCAAGAACTGGTGGGAGGAGCCTGGAGGGTGATACACGACTGCCACTCGCAGGGAGAACGGTTTAAAGAGTCTGATGGTGTGGACTTCAAAGGAAGGAAACATAAGTGAGGGAACCGGGGGGATGACCTGGAAAGCACATTTTGAGGAAAGGAGCAGACCAACACCTCCACCCTGTCTGTTGCCAGGTCTGGCGGTATGTGAAAATTTCAGCCCACCAAACGAGAGAGCAGCAGCAGCGGTGGTGTCTGGCTGCTGAATCCAGGTTTCTGTGATAGCCAGAAGGTTAAGGGAATTAGAGAGGAAAAAATCATGGATGTAAGTTAGTTTGTTACACACAGACCGTGCGTTCCAGAGAGCACAATGGAAATCGATAGGAGAGGGCATGCACTGAACGTTAATAAGATTAGCAGGGTTTCTATATGCAGCTGGAGGAGAGTGGTGTATGCTAGTGGAGGGGGGCCCAGGGTTGGGGGAGATGTCGCCTGCGACTAGTAAAAGGAGAAAGAAGAGATAGAGCAGGTGGTGCAATGATTTGTATGAATGTTTTGAGTGCTGTATGGAGGTAGAGGATGGTTTGCAGTGGGTGAGGAATGTCAGTAGAGCCTCAGAGTTATACATGGGAGAGGGGAGAAGGTAGGGGCTGATATAGAGTGAGTGCACAGAATGTGTTAAAGGGCGGGTGAGTTGTGAGAAAGCAGAAGTGAAAACAAATAAAAAGCAGATTGATAAGACTAATGCAGTATGAGTGACCAAGAAGCATGTTTGTATGAATATCTTATGCACCTTACCTGTCTCCTGCCCTGTCCAACTGCCATGTATAACTGCACTTTTAACTATTGCACTTAAAATCTATTGCACGCGTGACCCAGCACGCGTGCTATCCCGAGCCAGAGCTGAATATATATCAAAAGATGAAGAACTTGTGTGATGGATTTATACTTGTTGGGGGGGTCTCTGCTCTTCGGGGTGCGGGCTCATTAATAATATCGTGAAGCCGCAGTTTATTGTCCTTTATCTTCTCTCCACAGTGAAGACCAGAGGCATCCAGTGCCTGACGGAGAGTCCCGGGGTGGGAGACAAGGTCACTCTCACATGCTATGTGGACGGCTGTGACGCGGCTGATTCTGTCTTCTCCTGGAGTAAGGGGATGTTTCCTATCGATGGTGAGATCCAGAACATGACGGAGGGATCTGGCAGCTTCTCCACAGTCACCTTCACTGCGCAGGAGACGGACAGAGACTCCATAATCACATGTGAGGTGACGTATAATCTGCAGATACAAGAGGAACATTTCATCCTGAAGCTTCAATGAGATCTGCTGGGATCAATGACGTGCGAGTCTTCAATGTCTAAACTCCTGGGGACAATGGCAGCGAGCACAGGCTCATGGATGTCTATGGTCCTGGGGACAATGGCAGCGAGCACAGACTCATGGATGTCTATGGTCCTGGGGTCAACGGCTCTGAGCACAGACTCATGGATGTCTATGGTCCTGGGGTTAATGGCAGCGAGCACAGACTCATGGATGTCTATGGTCCTAGGGTCAATGGCAGCGACCACAGACTCATGGATGTCTATGGTCCTGGGGTCAATGGCACTGAGCACAGACTCATGGATGTGTATGGTCCTGGGGTCAATGGCACTGAGCACAGACTCATGGATGTCTATGGTCCTGGGGTCAATGGCACTGAGCACAGACTCATGGATGTCTATGATCCTGGGGTCAATGGCACTGAGCACAGACTCATGGATGTCTATGGTCCTGGAGTAATATGCAGCGAGCACAGACTCATGGATGTCTATGGTCATGGGGTCAATGGCACTGAGCACAGACTCATGGATGTCTATGGTCCTGGGGCAATATGCAGCGAGCTCAGACTCATGGATGTCTATGGTCCTGGGGTCAACAGCACTGAACACAGACTCATGGATGTCTATGGTCCTGGGGTCAATGGCACTGAGCACAGACTCATGGATGTCTATGGTCCTGGAGTAATATGCAGCGAGCACAGACTCATGGATGTCTATGGTCATGGGGTCAATGGCACTGAGCACAGACTCATGGATGTCTATGGTCCTGGGGCAATATGCAGCGAGCTCAGACTCATGGATGTCTATGGTCCTGGGGTCAACAGCACTGAACACAGACTCATGGATGTCTATGGTCCTGGGGTCAATGGCACTGAGCACAGACTCATGGATGTCTATGGTCCTGGGGTCAATGGCAGCGAGCACAGACTCATGGATGTGTATGGTCCTGGGGCAATATGCAGCGAGCACAGACTCATGGATGTCTATGGTCCTGGGGCAATATGCAGCGAGCACAGACTCATGGATGTCTATGGTCCTGGGGCAATATGCAGAGACTCGGTAACGTGGTAAGAGTAGGCAGAGCAGAGCGGCTCAGTTACTCTTTCGATCACAGACGTGAATGTCCATCATTAGAGTAGATTCTGGAATGCAAGAAGATCCATGGACAATTCCATCTTATTTATTGGAAGGGATATGGTCCTGCATCTCTTAGGGAAATTTCCCTTAAAGTGTCCCCTTCAATCTCTTTAGAGAGGACCCCTAAGACGAGGAACTCTCCTTGCCCAGCTCTATGGTCTGGCCGCAGCCCCTGATGAAGGCTTTGTCTGGACATGTTGCTGGTTGAACAGCAGTTATGCGGACCCCCATATACATTTTAGTATATATTTCCCCGTTATGGTTGCTCTACCTGGTCACATATGTGCGGTGCCATTGTGCTATGAATTACCAATCTTCCTGAGAATATTCGAATAATCATTCATGGATGGACGAACGTTCACTGAACAACAGATCTCTTCTCCAACTTTTCTGTGACTGTCGTCAAAGCCATCGTCTGTTCTTACGTTTCTACCTGACAAGTAAAGGAGAATCTGCAGGAACCTTACCGTGTTGAGTCTATTTATTGGCCGGTTATTATTACACCGCGTCTCTGCTCTTTTGCGTCTCTTCGGACACTTCGTTACCCCAGTGCCTGATGAAGAGCCCTAGGTGGTCTGGAGAGCGGCCGCTAACCGCGTTTATTTCTGCCGCCATTAAAGGTCTCTCATCTACATGATGGTTTATCTGAAAGCAAAACAACTTCTTCAGCCGCCGCCGCCAACTCATCAACTCACCTGCGGAAATAATTATACCCAAAAGAGACTAAACTATTCTAAGAGATCCCTTCATTGTACTCCGCCAGAGATCCCTTCATTGTACTCCACCAGAGATCCCTTCATTGTACTCCACCAGAGATCCCTTCATTGTACTCCACCAGAGATCCCTTCATTGTACTCCGCAGAGATCCCTTCATTGTACTCCACCAGAGATCCCTTCATTGTACTCCACCAGAGATCCCTTCATTGTACTCCGCAGAGATCCCTTCATTGTACTCCACCAGAGATCCCTTCATTGTACTCCGCCAGAGATCCCTTCATTGTACTCCGCCAGAGATCCCTTCATTATACCTCACGAGAGATCCCTTCATTATACTCCGTGAGATCCCTTCATTATACTCCGCCAGAGATCCCTTCATTATACTCCGTGAGATCCCTTCATTGTACTCCGCCAGAGATCCCTTCATTGTACTCCGCAGAGATCCCTTCATTGTACTCCGCCAGAGATCCCTTCATTGTACTCCGCCAGAGATCCCTTCATTGTACTCCGCAGAGATCCCTTCATTGTACTCCACCAGAGATCCCTTCATTGTACTCCGCCAGAGATCCCTTCATTGTACTCCGCCAGAGATCCCTTCATTATACCTCACGAGAGATCCCTTCATTATACTCCGTGAGATCCCTTCATTATACTCCGCCAGAGATCCCTTCATTATACTCCGTGAGATCCCTTCATTGTACTCCGCCAGAGATCCCTTCATTGTACTCCGCCAGAGATCCCTTCATTGTACTCCGCCAGAGATCCCTTCATTATACTCCGTGAGATCCCTTCATTATACTCCGCCAGAGATCCCTTCATTATACTCCGCCAGAGATCCCATCATTATACTCCGCAAGAGATCCCTTCATTATACTCCGCCAGAGATCCCTTCATTAGCTAACCAGAAAAATTATATTTGCAAATATAATTCTTCTGGCTAGGCAATAAAGGGATCTCTCGCAGAGTATAATAAAGGGATCTCTCGTGGAGTACAATGAAGGGATCTCTCGCGGAGTATAATGAAGGGATCTCTCGCAGAGTATAATAAAGGGATCGCTCCTAGATTATAATAAAGGGATCTCTCGCAGAGTATAATAAAGGGATCTCTCGCAGAGTATAATAAAGGGATCGCTCCTAGATTATAATAAAGGGATCTCTCGCAGAGTATAATAAAGGGATCTCTTGCAGAGTATAATAAAGGGATCTCTCATAGAGTATAATAAAGGGATCTCTCGCAGAGTATAATAAAGGGATCTCTCGCAGAGTATAATAAAGAGATCTCTCGCAGAGTATAATAAAGGGATCTCTCGTGGAGTACAATGAAGGGATCTCTCGCGGAGTATAATGAAGGGATCTCTCGCAGAGTATAATAAAGGGATCGCTCCTAGATTATAATAAAGGGATCTCTCGCAGAGTATAATAAAGGGATCTCTCGCAGAGTATAATAAAGGGATCTCTCATAGAGTATAATAAAGGGATCTCTCGCAGAGTATAATAAAGGGATCTCTTGCAGAGTATAATAAAGGGATCTCTCGTAGAGTATAATAAAGAGATCTCTCGCAGAGTATAATAAAGGGATCTCTTGCAGAGTATAATAAAGGGATCTCTCGTAGAGTATAATAAAGAGATCTCTCACAGAGTATAATAAAGGGATCTCTTGTAGAGTATAATAAAGGGATCACTTATAATACTTTTGTCTTTTTTGGGGCATAAAAGTATTCCCATAGATTTGTCTTGTCCACACGGTACCACAGTATACTTTTTTTAGTAACACCCCTATAAGCCGCCTCTGTGGGCTGGGGGTCCGACACTTCTCACCTCAGTATGGTGCAGCGCCTCCACCCCAATCTTGCTGGGAGCTCCAGGTGAATGCAGGAGGGTCTTCCTCTTCTGGCAGGGGGCGACTAAGGAGACCCCTGTCCGTGCTCCATACACATTCATAATAGATGAGATTAAAGTAACCCAACAAGTTTATTGTACAGGGGTTAAAAAGTGTAAAATGTCGGGGGCATAACAAGGAGCCGCAAACACAAGTCACCACACAAACACAGCAGATGGGCGACCTTCGTGAAGGTGAGGTTGGGATCTACAGCAGCCTTGATGTAGTGATTGCTGCACTACACTGTGTTCCACATTATTCTGCACAGCAGAGTTTTCAACCTTTTCATTTTAATAAAGAACAAAAAAATGGTCATTTGTGAAATTCTAAGCATTAGCAGGTTATTACACACTGAAATCAAACCGTTTTCACCTCAAAACTTTATTCTAGGTGATGTTACATTTTCACATAGGACCCCTTGTTGGAAAGGAGCTTCTGAACTCTCTCGTCCATTGAATTTGTCAGGTTTTGGATGGTTTCTGCTTCAGTTGTTTTGCATGAGGACAGAATACCCTCCCAGAGCTGTTGCTTAGATGTGAACTGCCTCCCGCCATCATAGACACTCCTTTTGATGATGCTCCAGAGGTTCTCAATGGGGTTGAGGTCAGGGGAGCATGGGGGTCACACCATAAGTTTGTCCCCTTTTATGCCCATAGCAGCCAGAGATGCAGATGTGTTATGTGCAGCATGAGACGGGGCAGTATCCTGCTGGCCCACAGTTAAGGATGACACTTTCCCTTTAAGTGACAGCAGACACACTCCTAACACATAACCCAGAAATTGCTGCAGCAATGCAAGTAACGGTGCAACAATGGGGCTCAGTTGCAGCAGATGTTGGCGCGTGTACAGGAACCGTTCCTGCACTTTAAGATCACAATCAAAGCTAAATCCCTCCAGTTACAGTTCCCTCATGAACCTTCTTGTAGCAGAAGCACAAGTCCCAGTAATGTCCTCTCAACTACAGTTCTCTTAGAGATTCCTTAATAGTGGAACCAGAAGTCCAAGCAGGACGTACTCAGAGCTCTCTAGTCACATTGCCTCCAGTTTGGGGCTGGAGCATTCAGATACCTGGAGAGTGACCAGGAACCTTCTCTGGGGATAAGCCAGGCGGTGGTGGACATCTCCTGGTGACCCTGTCTATCTGTAGATGGGGTCCAGCTCCAGGATGGTCTTCTCCCCTCACACTGAGCTGCGGAGCTGTCAGCACTCACTCTGCGCCTCTGTCCTCTGCTCCTCAGTGTCAGACCCTCACCAGTCTGTAATGTAGGATCACACATCTCTCTGCACAGCTAACTCCTCCCTTCTTCTCCAACCTGCCCAGCCAATCAGTCCCTTCCTCTGCTGTTCCTCCCCTTCCATGAGGTAGGAGGAGCAATGTCTGCTGGGAGTTGTAGTCCTGGACAGTGCAGCAAGAGAAGCATTAGGATATGTTCACACGTTGCGTTTTTGCTGCGTTTTATTTCTGCAGCAAAACCAGCTCTCTTGGCAGTAAAAAAGCAACAGCAGAAAAGCAGTGTCCCGTGCCCACTTCTCAGCACGTGACGAGGAGCGCGCCTGCATGGGTCACTTTATCTCCTGTCACTCAATCCAGCTCCTAACCTGTGTTTTAGGCTATAAAGTGACACATCCAGCACACCCCAACTTAACGCTGCCACCACTCACCAAACACTGGGGCTGATGAGTCCCCGAAATATGTTACTGTCAGACAATCAAGAGGTCACTCTCTTAAAGGCTATGGATTCTTTTAGAGTGAACAAAGATCGACTTATTAAAGGTTTTAAGCTTTAATATAAAAGTATACAGTGCTTAGAATAAATATATCAAAAGGTAAAAATACAAATATGCAAAACAGTTCTAAATTAAAAATGGAGAAAACAGAAATAACTACAACGTTTCCGTCTGCAGTTATTCTGTTTCCTGAGGGAGGAAAAAGGAATCATGGAACACATCAGTCTTTAAACTGCCCCCACATGTGAACACGTCTTAGTGTAACCCAGCTTTTTATAGGCTTGACCACAGATATATTTCCAGGATGACTTGAATTGGTCTATTTAAAAGATGCTGTCTGTAAATGGCCAATGAGCCAGGAGAATCAACAGACAGGACGGCCGAGGAGAACGTAGGAGAGTCTACAGACAGGATTGTCATAGAGAACGCAGTAGAGAATACAGACAGGATGGCCGGGGAGGATGAAGGAGAGTCTACAGACAGGACAGCTGGGGAGGATGCAGGAGAGAATACAGACAGGATGGCGGAGAAAGATGCAGAAGAGAATACAGACAGGACGGCCAGGGAGGATGCAGGAGAGAATACAAAAATGGCTGGGGAGGGACCAGGAGAGTCTACAGACAGGACGGCTGGGGAGGATGCAGGAAAGTCTACAGACAGGACGGCCAGAGAGGATGCAGGAGAGAATATAGATAGGATGGCCAGGGAGGATGCAGAAGAGAATACAGACAGGAAGACCGAGGAGGATACAGGAGAGTCTACAGACAGGATGGCTGGGGAGGATGCAGGAGAGTCTACAGACAGGATGGCTGGGGAGGAGGCTGGAGAGTCTACAGACAGGATTGTCAGAGAGAACGCAGTAGAGAATACAGACAGGATGGGCGGGGAGGATGCAGGAGAGTCTACAGACAGGATGGCTGGGGAGGATGTAGGAGAGTCTACAGACAGGACAGCTGGGGAGGGTGCAGGAGAGAATACAGACAGGACAGCCGGGAGGATGCAGGAGAGTCTACAGACAGGATGGCAGAGGAGGATGCACAAGAGATTACAGACAGGATGGCCGGGGAGGATGCAGGAGAGAATACAGACAGGACGGCTGGGAAGGATGCAGGAGAGTCTACAGACAGGACAGCAGGGGAGGACGCAGGAGAGTCTACAGACAGGATGGCAGAGGAGGATGCACAAGAGATTACAGACAGGATGGCCGGGGAGGACACAGGATAGAATACAGACAGGATGGCCGGGGAGGATGCAGGAGAGAATACAGACAGGACGGCAGGGAAGGATGCAGGAGAGTCTACAGACAGGATGGCAGAGGAGGATGCACAAGAGATTACAGACAGGATGGCCGGGGAGGACACAGGATAGAATACAGACAGGATGGCCGGGGAGGATGCAGGAGAGAATACAGACAGGACGGCAGGGAAGGATGCAGGAGAGTCTACAGACAGGACAGCTGGGGAGGACACAGGATAGAATACAGACAGGATGGCCGGGGAGGATGCAGGAGAGTCTACAGACAGGACAATGGAGGAGGACGCAGGAGAGAATACAGACAGGATCGGCCAGGGAGGGCGCAGAATAGAATACAGATAGAATAGCCAGGGAGGAAGCTGGAGAATCTACAGACAGGACAGAGAGGGAGGACGCACGAGAGTATACAGACAGGATAGCCGTGGAAGACGCAAGAGAGTCTACAGACAGGAAGGCCGTGGAGGATGCAGGAGAGTCTACAGTCAGGATTGCCAGGTAGGATGCTGGAAAGTCTACAGACAGGATGGCTGGGGAGGAGGCTGGAGAGTCTATAAACAGGATGGCCAGGTAGGATGCAGGAGAGTTTACAGACAGGATGGCTGGGGAGGAGGCTGGAGAGTCTATAAACAGGATGGCCAGGTAGGATGCAGGAGAGTCTACAGATAGGATGGCCGGGGAGGAGGCTGGAGAGTCTATAAACAGGATGGCCAGGTAGGATGCAGGAGAGTCTACAGACAGGATGGCCGGGGAGGAGGCTGGAGAGTCTATAAACAGGATGGCCAGGTAGGATGCAGGAGAGTCTACAGACAGGATGGCCGGGGAGTAGGCTGGAGAGTCTATAAACAGGATGGCCAGGTAGGATGCAGGAGAGTCTACAGATAGGATGGCCGGGGAGGAGGCTGGAGAGTCTATAAACAGGATGGCCAGGTAGGATGCAGGAGAGTCTACAGACAGGATGGCCGGGGAGGAGGCTGGAGAGTCTATAAACAGGATGGCCAGGTAGGATGCAGGAGAGTCTACAGACAGGATGGCCGGGGAGGAGGCTGGAGAGTCTATAAACAGGATGGCCAGGTAGGATGCAGGAGAGTCTACAGACACCTCATACTAAGCGGTAGTTGCTATCTCCAATCATCCTGTCTGTAGACTCTCCTGTTTCCTCCCTGGCCGTCCTGTCTGTTGTGATTTTATATTATAATGGATTTGTTGAAATCAGTGAAAAATGAAAATCCCAAGTAAAAGAAGTGAATTATTCATTCTGCCATACCTCTCCCCTTCCTCCATCCAAACCTTCAGTAATAGTTATATTTCCCCAAAACCATAACCCCCACTCCAAATTATTAGACTAATGTTATGTAGAAGGAATAGGAGGAACCAATATGAATTTTGGGACGTGGGTATGTAATGAGGAGAACACAAATACAAAGGCACGCACATGCTAAAAATGTCACCGCGGTGTGACCATCACCCCATAACTGCTCACATAGAAGTAATGACTGCATTATGTAAACCCACGAGATTACAGCGATGCATCGAGAATCGATCATGAATGACCACGCAGACATAATACCACATATAGAGAATATAGATGTGTAGTAATAAGTTAATCTTTATTGAAATTGCTTAAACATAAAACAATAATGTAAAAGATAGTTTTTAGGGAGAGTGATGTGGCGCCCTGCTACGCACAGGTGCCACAGAACCCAGAAGGGTGCATGGATGGAGTTCTCCACAAGAGGCCCTCGCTACATACAAACACCTCCACCCTTCCACCTCAGACCACCAGAGGGAGCCCCATTAGGGATATATATGGAGGGTGGAGCCAGGCAGTTCAGTCAGTTTTAGAGAGTGTGCTGACACTAGGAGATCAGTGAAGACGCAGCACGCTGGCTGCTATGCTTAGGCGAGCCAAGGCCTACAGCACGAGTTGAAGCCTAGTGAGGGCCCTGAGTGTGGCCGAAGGCGAGAGGAGAGAAGAAGTAACACAGGGGCAGAGGAGCGTACCAGGCTCACCCCGAACTATACACAGGACACCGGGTCCGCGCCTACCGGGTCCCTTTATACCCAGTAGGGACCACCGGATACCTGGAGGACTACAAGTCCCAGGTCGACCAACGCTGACTACTGTACCAGGGCTAGGAGTCACGGAGGCCCCAGCGTCCAGGGAGAGTGATCTCCAAGAGAAGGCCCTACCATCAGGTCAGCAGGTGCAAGAGAGAGAGACAGTAATTAAGCCAGGCCTAGTTCCAGGCAGGTCAGAAGCTTAGCAAGTGAAAGCAATGAATCAGGAGGCCCTATACCCGCTCACTGGGGAGAGTCCAGAAGTGCGCCCTTCGTGCCGAGTACCCTGGACCATACCTGCAACTACACCAGTAAAGGTACCGAAGCTTACCCCCATGTGAGTGTCTGTCATTTCTCCCTGAACATTCCTGGCCGTCTCTCACCTGTACCACCATCCATTTCCCTACACTGCCGTGGAGCTAGCTCTTCCTGTGGAGAGCCACACCATCCCTGCTGCCGTAACACCAGCTCCAGAGGACGGCTCCGCAGCGGCGGCTCCACATAGCCGCATTCCACAGGTGGCGTCACGAACTTTACAAATCCCCTATAAATAATTCCCCTTTTTGTTGACCGCCCTGGGCCACGGACCGGGCCACCCACCGTGATATCCCCCACCAGCACCCATAGGCCCGGCTGCCGAGTACCCCACGACTGTGGGGGCGCGTCAGTGACAGGGACCACAACTCACCAGGGAGCAAAACAATACAGAAAAAATTCCATCAACAGTCCAATAAGATGGATGAAATTCAAAACTGCATATATTAATTGAGTCACACGTGATCAAATAGCATAATAGGATATACAGGGATAATAAAATATAATCGCAGTGGAGTCTACAGTTCTTCATGGGGTAAGAAGCTAACACGTAACGCGCGTTGGGGTACCTCTCCTCACCAATACCAAGTTGTTCAGATGAGTACTTTACTTTTGATTTTGTATACCATGGGATTTTGCCCATTGGGTATTTAAGATACTTGCTATTCTTCAAACTGTTCAGATGATTTTCACGGGTGGATTCTGTGACTGGATATTATTTATGAACACCTTGAAAGTACTGGTGTGGACTCTGCATAGACCCCCTCACATCAACTAAGGGGTTATCTCTGTATATCCTATTATGCTATCTAATCACTTATGACTCCATTGTTATATGCACTTATGAATTTCCTCCCATCTTATTGGACTGTTGTCAGAATGTTTTTCTGCATTGTTCTGCTCCCTGGTGAGGTGTGGTCTCCTTGTCACACTCCTAAAAACTATCTTTTACATAATTGTTTTATGCTTTAGTAACTTTCAATAAAGATTACATTTTCTATATTTATATAAGTCGCATCTGCTTCATTTTGCTTTGGGCATTATATTAGTCTGGATTCTCTGGGAGTTCATACATTATTGGACCGTCTCTCTTTTTTTGGATTTACATGTAGTAATAACACTAAATACCTGACCATTAAATATATGGCCTGAAGGCTGCGCATACTTCACCGTAATGAAGGGGAGAACAATCTCACATAAAACCCAAACATTGAGGAAGGACGCGCCCCATATTAATATATGCACTCCATTATATGTCAGGAAAGGAGAGTGCAATCCCTGTCCAAAGATATCACAAGAATGATGCAAAGACAACTTTTCATTATGACTATGATTTGCCTTAATTTTCACAATCCACTTAACCTCAGCCAAAGACCATCCCATCACCCTGTAGATCACCCCATTACCCTGTAGATCAAAGACCCCCCATTACCCTGTAGATCACCCCATTACCCTGTAGATCAAAGACCCCCCTTTACCCTGTAGACCAAAGACCACCACATTACCTTATAGATCAAAGACCACCCCATTACCCTGTAGAGCAAAGACCACTCCATTACCCTGTAGACCAAAGACCACCCCATTGCCCTGTAGACCAAAGACCTCCTCATTTCCCTGTAGACCAAAGACCACCCCATTACCCTGTAGACCAAATACCACACCATTACCCTGTACATCAAAGTCTACTCCATTACCCTGTAGACCAAAGACCACTCCATTGCCCTGTAGACCAAAGACCACCCCATTGCCCTGTAGATCAAAGACCACCCATTACCCTGTAGATCAAAGTCTACTCCATTACCCTGTAGACCAAAGACCACTCCATTGCCCTGTAGACCAAAGACCACACCATTACCCTATAGATCAAAGACCACCCCATTACCCTGTAGACCAAAGACCACCCCATTACCCTGTAGACCAAAGACCACCCCATTACCCTGTAGAACAAAGACCACCCCATTACCCTGTAGACCAAAGACCACCCCATTACCTTGTAGACCAAAGACCACCCCATTACCCTGTAGAACAAAGACCACCCCATTACCCTGTAGACCAAAGACCACTCCATTACCATGTAGATCAAAGACCACTCAATTACACTGTAGACCAAAGACGACCCTATTACCTTGTAGACCAAAGATCACCCCATTACTCTGTAGACCAAAGACTACTCCATTACCCAGGAGACCAAAGACCACCCCATTAACCTGTAGATCAAAGACCACCTCATTATCCTGTAGATCAAAGACCACTCCATTACCCTGTAGACCAAAGACCACTCCATTACTCTGTAGATCAAAGACCACCTCATTATCCTGTAGATCAAAGTCCACTCCATTACCCAGGAGACCAAAGACCACCCCATTACCCTGTAGACCAAAGACCACCCCATTACCCTGTAGACCAAAGACCACTCCATTACCCTGTAGATCAAAGACCACTCCATTACACTGTAGACCAAAGACCTCCTCATTTCCCTGTAGACCAAAGACCACCCCATTACCCTGTAGACCAAATACCACCCCATTACCCTGTAGAACAAAGACCACCCCATTACCCTGTAGAACAAAGACCACCCCATTACCTTGTAGACCAAAGACCACCCCATTACCCTGTAGAACAAAGACCACCCCATTACCCTGTAGACCAAAGACCACTCCATTACCATGTAAATCAAAGACCACTCAATTACACTGTAGACCAAAGACCACCCTATTACCTTGTAGACCAAAGATCACCCCATTACTCTGTAGACCAAAGACTACTCCATTACCCAGGAGACCAAAGACCACCCCATTACCCTGTAGATCAAAGACCACTCCATTACACTGTAGACTAAAGACCTCCTCATTTCCCTGTAGACCAAAGACCACCCCATTACCCTGTAGACCAAATACCACCCCATTACCCTGTAGATCAAAGTCTACTCCATTACCCTGTAGACCAAAGACCACTCCATTGCCCTGTAGACCAAAGACCACCCCATTGCCCTGTAGATCAAAGACCACCCATTACCCTGTAGATCAAAGTCTACTACATTACCCTCTAGACCAAAGACCACTCCATTACCCTGTAGACCAAAGACCACCCCATTGCCCTGTAGATCAAAGACCACCCATTACCCTGTAGACCAGAGACCACCTCATTACCCTATAGATCAAAGACCACCCCATTACCCTGTAGACCAAAGACCACCCCATTACCCTGTAGAACAAAGACCACCAAATTACCCTGTAGACCAAAGACCACCCCATTACCTTGTAGACCAAAGACCACCCCATTACCCTGTAGAACAAAGACCACACCATTACCCTGTAGACCAAAGACCACTCCATTATCCTGTAGATCAAAGACCACTCAATTACACTGTAGACCAAAGACCACCCTATTACCTTGTAGACCAAAGATCACCCCATTACTCTGTAGACCAAAGGCTACTCCATTACCCAGGAGACCAAAGACCACCCCATTAACCTGTAGATCAAAGACCACCTCATCATCCTGTAGATCAAAGACCACTCCATTACCCTGTAGACCAAAGACCACTCCATTACTCTGTAGATCAAAGACCACCTCATTATCCTGTAGATCAAAGTCCACTCCATTACCCAGGAGACCAAAGACCACCCCATTACCCTGTAGAACAAAGACCACCCCATTACCCTGTAGACCAAAGACCACTCCATTACACTGTAGATCAAAGACCACTCCATTACCCTGTAGACCAAAGACCACCCCATTACCCTGTAGACCAAAGACCACTCCATTACCCTGTAGACCAAAGACCACTCCATTACCCTGTAGAAAAAAAACAGCAAAAAAGGCAAGAGTGTTTACCTGCCAGGTCTCAGAACTAGTGCACTACCAGGATGCAGTCAGCCCATATAATAAAGATGGCGGCAACACAGGTGCAAAATACTGATGAGACAACAACTCACAACCTACCAGTTCATGGAGGGGATGGCTGCTTAGTGTTAGAATTGCACATAAAAAGGCTTGTATAGGGCACTGTTCACACATGAGTAGTGCACAGCATCTGGCTTCCAGCCTATCAGTTACGCCTATTGCTGCCAACAACACTCCCAACAATGTGCCCACTGCTGCCCACGACGCTCACAAAGGCGCTTCCACCGCTGCCCTTGACTGCCCACAATGATGTGCCCCACCACTGCCCACAATTCTCCCAACAACGCACCCCACCGCTGCCCACGATGAAGTGCTCTACCACTGTCCATGATGCTCCCAACAACGTGCCCCACCCCTGCCTACGACGCTCACAATAATGCGCCCACCGCTGCCCACGACGTTCGCAACAACACACCACCACTGCCCACATAGTAACATAGTAACGTAAGTAGAATAAAGACCTCGGTCCATCAAGTTCAACCTTTCTCCCCCAATCGTCCTCCCTCCACTAACACTCCACTAACTTACTGGGACTCGGCCTCACAAATGTATTATTACCATTTTTATTATTGCTGCTCTATTACAATTACAAATAAACCCGTTTATAATTTTTTAATTAGTTGTATTTTTGTATTACTCATGGCATTACTAAAATCCCAGTACCTAAATTTGTTGATCCAGAAGAAGACAAAAACCTCAGGACACATTCAGCTAATTTGCATCACGGGGAGAAATTCCTTCTTGATCCCGAGAAAAGGCGAAAAGTCCTAGAACCCAGGATCAAAAGTGCTACTATAGGTGTAACATTTTATCTAGTTTAACTGTAACCACAATGTTATGCGTATTGAGGAAATCATCCGGCCCTTGTATAAAGCTGTTATAGTGTCGGCCATCACTACCTCTTGTGGTCGGCGTTCCACAGTCTCTGCTCTGACTGTAAAGAACCCTTTCCTGTTTAGCTGCCGGAATCGCCTTTCTTTCACCCGTCATTAGTGTCCCCTGGTCCTTACTATGGTCTTTGGAAGGAATAAGTGACGATGTTCCAAACAACGCGCCCCACAACGACGTGCTCCACCACTGCCCACAAAGACATGCCTCACTGCTGCCCATTACTGCCCACAACAACATGCCCTACCACTGCCCACAACATTCACAACGCCGCACCCCACCGCTGCCCACAATGACGTGCCCCACCGCTGCCAACAACGTGCCGCACCGCAGCCCACGACACTCACAAAGATACGCCCACCGCTGCCCACAATGCTGTCACGACACTGCGCGACGCGGCCCACGACGCTCTCAGCAATGCTCCCACCGCTGCCCACAATGCTGTCACGACACTGCGCGACGGGGCCCACAACGCTCTCAGCAATGCTCCCACCGCTGCCCACAATGCTGTCACGACACTGCACGACGGGGCCCACAACGCTCTCAGCAATGCTCCCACCGCTGCCCACAATGCTGTCACGACACTGCGCGACGCGGCCCACGACGCTCTCAGCAATGCTCCCACCGCTGCCCACAATGCTGTCACGACACTGCGTGACGCGGCCCACGACGCTCTCAGCAATGCTACCACCGGTGCCCACAATGCTGTCACGACACTGCGCGACGCGGCCCACGACGCTCTCAGCAATGCTCCCACCGCTGCCCACAATGCTGTCACGACACTGCGCGACGCGGCCCACGACGCTCTCAGCAATGCTCCCACCGCTGCCCACAATGCTGTCACGACACTGCGCGACGAGGCCCACGACGCTCTCAGCAATGCTCCCACCGCTGCCCACAATGCTGTCACGACACTGCGCGACGCGGCCCACGACGCTCTCAGCAATGCTCCCACCGCTGCCCACAATGCTGTCACGACACTGCGTGACGCGGCCCACGACGCTCTCAGCAATGCTCCCACCGCTGCCCACAATGCTGTCACGACACTGCGCGACGTGGCCCACGACGCTCTCAGCAATGCTCCCACCGCTGCCCACAATGCTGTCACGACACTGCGCGACGTGGCCCACGACGCTCTCAGCAATACTCCCACCGCTGCCCACAATGCTGTCACGACACTGCGCGACGCGGCCCACGACGCTCTCAGCAATGCTCCCACCGCTGCCCACAATGCTGTCACGACACTGCGCGACGCGGCCCACGACGCTCTCAGCAATGCTCCCACCGCTGCCCACAATGCTGTCACGACACTGCGCGACGCGGCCCACGACGCTCTCAGCAATGCTCCCACCGCTGCCCACAATGCTGTCACGACACTGCGTGACGCGGCCCACGACGCTCTCAGCAATGCTACCACCGCTGCCCACAATGCTGTCACGACACTGCGCGACGCGGCCCACGACGCTCTCAGCAATGCTCCCACCGCTGCCCACAATGCTGTCACGACACTGCGCGACGGGGCCCACGACGCTCTCAGCAATGCTCCCACCGCTGCCCACAATGCTGTCACGACACTGCGCGACGCGGCCCACGACGCTCTCAGCAATGCTCCCACCGCTGCCCACAATGCTGTCACGACACTGCGCGACGCGGCCCACGACGCTCTCAGCAATGCTCCCACCGCTGCCCACAATGCTGTCACGACACTGCGCGACGCGGCCCACGACGCTCTCAGCAATGCTCCCACCGCTGCCCACAATGCTGTCACGACACTGCGCGACGCGGCCCACGACGCTCTCAGCAATGCTCCCACTGCTGCCCACAATGCTGTCACGACACTGCGCGACGCGGCCCACGACGCTCTCAGCAATGCTCCCACCGCTGCCCACAATGCTGTCACGACACTGCGTGACGCGGCCCACGACGCTCTCAGCAATGCTCCCACCGCTGCCCACAATGCTGTCACGACACTGCGCGACGCGGCCCACGACGCTCTCAGCAATGCTCCCAGCGCTGCCCACAATGCTGTCACGACACTGCGCGACGCGGCCCACGACGCTCTCAGTAATGCTCCCACCGCTGCCCACAATGCTGTCAAGACACTGCGCGACGTGGCCCACGACGCTCTCAGCAATACTCCCACCGCTGCCCACAATGCTGTCACGACACTGCGCGACGTGGCCCACGACGCTCTCAGCAATACTCCCACCGCTGCCCACAATGCTGTCACGACACTGCGCGACGCGGCCCACGACGCTCTCAGCAATGCTCCCACCGCTGCCCACAATGCTGTCACGACACTGCGCGACGCGGCCCACGACGCTCTCAGCAATACTCCCACCGCTGCCCACAATGCTGTCACGACACTGCGCGACGCGGCCCACGACGCTCTCAGCAATGCTCCCACCGCTGCCCACAATGCTGTCACGACACTGCGCGACGCGGCCCACGACGCTCTCAGCAATGCTCCCACCGCTGCCCACAATGCTGTCACGACACTGCGCGACGCGGCCCACGACGCTCTCAGCAATGCTCCCACCGCTGCCCACAATGCTGTCACGACACTGCGTGACGCGGCCCACGACGCTCTCAGCAATGCTACCACCGCTGCCCACAATGCTGTCACGACACTGCGCGACGTGGCCCACGACGCTCTCAGCAATACTCCCACCGCTGCCCACAATGCTGTCACGACACTGCGCGACGCGGCCCACGACGCTCTCAGCAATGCTCCCACCGCTGCCCACAATGCTGTCACGACACTGCGTGACGCGGCCCACGACGCTCTCAGCAATACTCCCACCGCTGCCCACAATGCTGTCACGACACTGCGCGACGCGGCCCACGACGCTCTCAGCAATGCTCCCACCGCTGCCCACAATGCTGTCACGACACTGCGCGACGCGGCCCACGACGCTCTCAGCAATGCTCCCACCGCTGCCCACAATGCTGTCACGACACTGCGCGACGCGGCCCACGACGCTCTCAGCAATGCTCCCACCGCTGCCCACAATGCTGTCACGACACTGCGTGACGCGGCCCACGACGCTCTCAGCAATGCTACCACCGCTGCCCACAATGCTGTCACGACACTGCGCGACGCGGCCCACGACGCTCTCAGCAATGCTCCCACCGCTGCCTACAATGCTGTCACGACACTGCGCGACGGGGCCCACGACGCTCTCAGCAATGCTCCCACCGCTGCCCACAATGCTGTCACGACACTGCGCGACGCGGCCCACGACGCTCTCAGCAATGCTCCCACCGCTGCCCACAATGCTGTCACGACACTGCGCGACGCGGCCCACGACGCTCTCAGCAATGCTCCCACCGCTGCCCACAATGCTGTCACGACACTGCGCGACGCGGCCCACGACGCTCTCAGCAATGCTCCCACCGCTGCCCACAATGCTGTCACGACACTGCGCGACGCGGCCCACGACGCTCTCAGCAATGCTCCCACTGCTGCCCACAATGCTGTCACGACACTGCGCGACGCGGCCCACGACGCTCTCAGCAATGCTCCCAGCGCTGCCCACAATGCTGTCACGACACTGCGCGACGCGGCCCACGACGCTCTCAGCAATGCTCCCACCGCTGCCCACAATGCTGTCACGACACTGCGCGACGCGGCCCACGACGCTCTCAGCAATACTCCCAGCGCTGCCCACAATGCTGTCACGACACTGCGCGACGCGGCCCACGACGCTCTCAGCAATGCTACCACCGCTGCCCACAATGCTGTCACGACACTGCGTGACGCGGCCCACGACGCTCTCAGCAATGCTACCACCGCTTCAGACAAAAGTGCACATGTTCCACAATTTGTCTGCAGGACGATCCGGAATACAAATGTAACGACCTCTGCTCCTTTTTGGAATTGCGGCTTCTTCTCCGTCTTTTTGGAGTAAAGATAACAATAAATTCAGAGGTGAAGCCGGCGGCGATTCATAGCGACCAGAGAGCAGCGATCAGCTTCTGCCAGACTGGATGTCAATGAACTAAAAACGTCCCATTGCTTTATGATCTCAGTAAGAATCCAAGTTCTGCAAAACCGTGCACGACGGCAGAGAAGAGTGCACCGCCCTCATACTATATTGTTTTCTCCTGAGTGTATACCGCTGCTTGCTGTGGCCCCTCGCACCCCGGCTATGACTCCTGAGTAATGTCGGCTCTCCGCTCTCTGTACAGATAATTCTAGCCGTCTCCCAAGTATAGACAGGGGTGGATTAAGAGTAGTCAGGGCCCCGGGCAGTTTAGAAGGTGTGGGCCCCCCCACAGGTACCCGATGTATCACGTGACATGTCACATGATCCCCTATTGATAGGTCATGTGACTAACACAGATGCTTTGGTCACATCTGTAGACGGAAAATGATGGAATTTTTTTTCCATTATGTACAGCGCTATACATAAGATAGCGCTATATATAGTAGAGCAGCGGAGGGAGATTCATTTCCTTCAGGGGCCACATGAGAGACCGTGACTGTTGTGGAAGGTGAATCAATAGGCTGAAATGTATTCTGCTCGATATTAATATTAACAAAATAATAAAAAAAATATTAATTATATGACTCAGGCCATGTGCACACAATGCAGAAATGCTCCGGATTTTTCCTGAGCGTTTCTGCATCTCCCTGGCAGAAAAAACGCATGTGGATTGTACATGTGGATTGTGCATGCGGATTGTACATGCAGATTGTGCATGCGGATTGTACATGCGGATTGTACATGCGGATTGTACGTGCGGATTGTACATGCGGATTGTACATGCGGATTGTACGTGCGGATTGTACGTGCGGATTGTACGTGCGGATTGTACATGCGGATTGTACGTGCGGATTGTACATGCGGATTGTACATGCAGATTGTGCATGCGGATTGTGCATGCGGATTGTACATGCGGATTGTACATGCGGATTGTACGTGCGGATTGTACGTGCGGATTGTACATGCGGATTGTACGTGCGGATTGTACGTGCGGATTGTACGTGCGGATTGTACATGCAGATTGTACGTGCGGATTGTACGTGCGGATTGTACATGTGCATTGTACGTGCGGATTGTACATGCGGATTGTACGTGCGGATTGTACGTGCAGATTGTACATGCGGATTGTACGTGCGGATTGTACGTGCGGATTGTACGTGCGGATTGTACGTGCGGATTGTACGTGCGGATTGTACGTGCGGATTGTACATGCGGATTGTACGTGCGGATTGTACGTGCGGATTGTACGTGCGGATTGTACGTGCGGATTGTACATGCGGATTGTACGTGCGGATTGTACATGCGGATTGTACATGCGGATTGTACACGCGGATTATACATGCGGATTGTACACGCGGATTGTACATGCGGATTGTACACGCAGATTGTGCATGCGGATTCTACATGCGGATTGTACATGTGGATTGTACGTGAGGATTGTACGTGAGGATTGTACACGCGGATTGTACACGCAGATTGTACACGCGGATTGTACATGCGGATTGTACACGCGGATTGTACATGCGGATTGTACACGTGGATTGTACATGCGGATTGTACACGCAGATTGTACATGCGGATTGTACACGCGGATTGTACACGCGGATTGTACATGCGGATTGTACACGCAGATTGTGCATGCGGATTGTACATGTGGATTGTACGTGCGGATTGTACATGAGGATTGTACACGCGGATTGTACATGCGGATTGTGCATGCGGATTGTGCACGAGGATTGTACGTGCGGATTGTACATGAGGATTGTACGTGCGGATTGTACACGAGGATTGTACATGCGGATTGTACATGAGGATTGTACACGCGGATTGTACACGCGGATTGTACACGAGGATTGTACATGCGGATTGTATATGAGGATTGTACACGCGGATTGTACATGCGGATTGTACATGCGGATTGTACATGCGGATTGTACGTGAAGATTGTACGTGAGGATTGTGCATGCGGATTGTGCGTGCGGATTGTACGTGCGGATTGTACGTGCGGATTGTACATGCGGATTGTGCATGCGGATTGTACGTGCGGATTGTACGTGCTGATTGTACGTGCGGATTGTACATGCGGATTGTACGTGTGGATTGTGCGTGCGGATTGTACGTGCGGATTGTACATGCGGATTGTACATGTGGATTGTACATGAGGATTGTATGTGTGGATTGTACACGTGGATTTTCAATGCTAATTGTACATGCGGATTGTACATGCGGATTGTACACGCAGATTGTGCATGTGGATTGTACGTGCGGATTGTACATGCGGATTGTACATGTGGATTGTACGTGAGGATTGTACGTGAGGATTGTACACGTGGATTTTCAATGCTAATTGTACATGCGGATTGTACATGCGGATTGTACACGCAGATTGTGCATGCGGATTGTACGTGAGGATTGTACACGCGGATTGTACATGCGGATTGTATATGAGGATTGTACACACGGATTGTACACGAAGATTGTACACGCGGATTGTACACGAGGATTGTACATGTGGATTGTGCATGCGGAATGTACACGCGGATTGTACATGCGGATTGTACACGCGGATTGTACATGCGGATTGTACACGCAGATTGTGCATGCGGATTCTACATGCGGATTGTACATGTGGATTGTACGTGAGGATTGTACGTGAGGATTGTACACGCGGATTGTACACGCAGATTGTACACGCGGATTGTACATGCGGATTGTACACGCGGATTGTACATGCGGATTGTACACGCGGATTGTACATGCGGATTGTACACGCAGATTGTACATGCGGATTGTACATGCGGATTGTACACGCGGATTGTACATGCGGATTGTACACGCAGATTGTGCATGCGGATTGTACATGTGGATTGTACGTGCGGATTGTACATGAGGATTGTACACGCGGATTGTACATGCGGATTGTGCATGCGGATTGTGCACGAGGATTGTACGTGCGGATTGTACATGAGGATTGTACGTGCGGATTGTACATGAGGATTGTACACGAGGATTGTACATGCGGATTGTACATGAGGATTGTACACGAGGATTGTACACGCGGATTGTACACGCGGATTGTACACGAGGATTGTACATGCGGATTGTATATGAGGATTGTACACGCGGATTGTACATGCGGATTGTACATGCGGATTGTACATGCGGATTGTACGTGAAGATTGTACGTGAGGATTGTGCATGCGGATTGTGCGTGCGGATTGTACGTGCGGATTGTACGTGCGGATTGTACGTGCGGATTGTACGTGCGGATTGTGCATGCGGATTGTACGTGCGGATTGTACGTGCTGATTGTACGTGCGGATTGTACATGCGGATTGTACGTGCGGATTGTACATGAGGATTGTACGTGCGGATTGTACATGAGGATTGTACACGAGGATTGTACATGCGGATTGTATATGAGGATTGTACACGCGGATTGTACATGCGGATTGTACATGCGGATTGTACATGCGGATTGTACGTGAAGATTGTACGTGAGGATTGTGCATGCGGATTGTGCGTGCGGATTGTACGTGCGGATTGTACGTGCGGATTGTACGTGCGGATTGTACGTGCGGATTGTACGTGCGGATTGTGCATGCGGATTGTACGTGCGGATTGTACGTGCTGATTGTACGTGCGGATTGTACATGCGGATTGTACGTGCGGATTGTACATGAGGATTGTACGTGCGGATTGTACGTGCGGATTGTACATGAGGATTGTACGTGCGGATTGTACATGAGGATTGTACACGAGGATTGTACACGCGGATTGTACACGAGGATTGTACACGCGGATTGTACACGCGGATTGTACACGAGGATTGTACATGCGGATTGTATATGAGGATTGTACACGCGGATTGTACATGCGGATTGTACATGCGGATTGTACATGCGGATTGTACGTGAAGATTGTACGTGAGGATTGTGCATGCGGATTGTGCGTGCGGATTGTACGTGCGGATTGTACGTGCGGATTGTACGTGCGGATTGTACGTGCGGATTGTACGTGCGGATTGTGCATGCGGATTGTACGTGCGGATTGTACGTGCTGATTGTACGTGCGGATTGTACATGCGGATTGTACGTGTGGATTGTGCGTGCGGATTGTACGTGCGGATTGTACATGTGGATTGTACATGAGGATTGTATGTGTGGATTGTACGTGCGGATTGTATATGAGGATTGTATGTGTGGATTGTACATGAGGATTGTACATGCGGATTGTACATGCGGATTGTACATGAGGATTGTATGTGTGGATTGTACGTGCGGATTGTACATGCGGATTGTACATGTGGATTGTACATGTGGATTGATTGTGCATGCGGATTGTACATGCGGATTGTACGTGAGGATTGTACACGCGGATTGTGCACGAGGATTGTACATGTGGACTGTGCATGCGGATTGTATATGAGGATTGTACACGCGGATTGTACATGCGGATTGTACGTGCGGATTGTGCATGCGGATTGTACGTGCGGATTGTACGTGCTGATTGTACGTGCGGATTGTACATGCGGATTGTACGTGTGGATTGTGCGTGCGGATTGTACGTGCGGATTGTACATGCGGATTGTACATGTGGATTGTACATGAGGATTGTATGTGTGGATTGTACGTGCGGATTGTACATGAGGATTGTATGTGTGGATTGTACATGAGGATTGTACATGCGGATTGTACATGCGGATTGTACATGAGGATTGTATGTGTGGATTGTACGTGCGGATTGTACATGCGGATTGTACATGTGGATTGTACATGTGGATTGATTGTGCATGCGGATTGTACATGCGGATTGTACGTGAGGATTGTACGTGAGGATTGTACATGAGGATTGTACGTGCGGATTGTACATGAGGATTGTACGTGCGGATTGTACATGAGGATTGTACGTGCGGATTGTACATGAGGATTGTACGTGCGGATTGTACATGAGGATTGTACGTGCGGATTGTACATGAGGATTGTACACGAGGATTGTACACGCGGATTGTACACGCGGATTGTACACGAGGATTGTACATGCGGATTGTATATGAGGATTGTACACGCGGATTGTACATGCGGATTGTACATGCGGATTGTACGTGAAGATTGTACGTGAGGATTGTGCATGCGGATTGTGCATGCGGATTGTGCGTGCGGATTGTACGTGCGGATTGTACGTGCGGATTGTACGTGCGGATTGTACGTGTGGATTGTGCATGCGGATTGTACGTGCGGATTGTACGTGCTGATTGTACGTGCGGATTGTACATGCGGATTGTACGTGTGGATTGTGCGTGCGGATTGTACATGCGGATTGTACGTGTGGATTGATTGTGCATGCGGATTGTACATGAGGATTGTATGTGTGGATTGTACGTGCGGATTGTACATGCGGATTGTACATGTGGATTGTACATGTGGATTGATTGTGCATGCGGATTGTACATGCGGATTCTACGTGAGGATTGTACGTGAGGATTGTACACGCGGATTGTGCATGCGGATTGTGCACGAGGATTGTACATGTGGATTGTGCATGCGGATTGTATATGAGGATTGTACACGCGGATTGTACACGTGGATTGTACACGCGGATTGTACATGCGGATTGTACGTGCAGATTGTACACGCGGATTGTACATGTGGATTGTACGTGAGGATTGTACGTGAGGATTGTACACGCGGATTTTCAATGCTAATTGTACATGCGGATTGTACATGCGGATTGTACACGCAGATTGTGCATGCGGATTGTACGTGAGGATTGTACACGCGGATTGTACATGCGGATTGTGCATGCGGATTGTACATGCGGATTGTACGTGAGGATTGTACACGCGGATTGTACGTGAGGATTGTACACGAGGATTGTACGTGCGGATTGTGCATGCGGATTGTACGTGAGGATTGTACACGCGGATTGTACGTGAGGATTGTACACGAGGATTGTACGTGCGGATTGTACATGTGGATTGTGCATGCGGATTGTATATGAGGATTGTACACGCGGATTGTACACGAGGATTGTACATGCGGATTGTATATGAGGATTGTACACGCGGATTGTACATGCGGATTGTACATGTGGATTGTACATGCGGATTGTACGTGAAGATTGTACGTGAGGATTGTGCATGCGGATTGTGCATGCGGATTGTGCGTGCGGATTGTACGTGCGGATTGTACGTGCGGATTGTACATGCGGATTGTACGTGGGGATTGTGCATGCAGATTGTACATGTGGATTGTGCATGCGGATTGTACATGTGGATTGTACGTGAAGATTGTACGTGAGGATTGTGCGTGCGGATTGTGCGTGCGGATTGTACGTGCGGATTGTACGTGCGGATTGTACATGCGGATTGTACGAGCGGATTGTACATGTGGATTGTGCGTGCGGATTGTACATGTGGATTGTGCATGCGGATTGTACGTGCGGATTGTACGTGCGGATTGTACGTGCGGATTGTACGTGCGGATTGTACATGAGGATTGTGCGTGAGGATTGTACGTGCGGATTGTACGTGCGGATTGTGCGTGCGGATTGTACGTGCGGATTGTATGTGTGGATTGTACATGTGGATTGTACATGTGGATTGTACGTGCGGATTGTACGTGCGGATTGTGCGTGCGGATTGTATGTGTGGATTGTACATGTGGATTGTGCGTGCGGATTGTACATGTGGATTGTACATGCGGATTGTACGTGCGGATTGTACATGTGGATTGTGCGTGCGGATTGTACGTGCGGATTGTACGTGCGGATTGTACGTGCGGATTGTACATGTGGATTGTGCATGCGGATTGTACGTGCGGATTGTACGTGCGGATTGTACGTGCGGATTGTACGTGCGGATTGTGCGTGCGGATTGTATGTGAGGATTGTACGTGCGGATTGTACATGCGGATTGTACATGTGGATTGTACATGCGGATTGTGCATGCGGATTGTACATGCGGATTGTACACGAGGATTGTACACGAGGATTGTACATGCGGATTGTACATGCGGATTGTACATGCGGATTGTACGTGAGGATTGTACGTGAGGATTGTACACGCGGATTGTACACGAGGATTGTACATGCGGATTGTACGTGAGGATTGTACGTGAGGATTGTACACGCGGATTGTACACGAGGATTTTACATGTGGATTGTACATGCGGATTGTGCATGAGGATTGTACATGCGGATTGTACATGCGGATTGTGCGTGAGGATTGTGCGTGCGGATTGTACGTGCGGATTGTACGTGCGGATTGTACATGCGGATTGTACATGTGGATTGTACATGCGGATTGTACATGCGGATTGTACATGAGGATTGTACGTGAGGATTGTGCATGCGGATTGTGCGTGAGGATTGTGCGTGCGGATTGTACGTGCGGATTGTACACGAGGATTTTACATGAGGATTGTACATGCGTATTGTGCATGAGGATTGTACATGCGGACTGTACATGCGGATTGTACATGAGGATTGTACGTGAGGATTGTGCATGCGGATTGTACGTGAGGATTGTACATGCGGATTGTACGTGCCGATTGTATATGAGGATTGTACACGCGGATTGTACACGTGGATTGTACACGCGGATTGTACGTGCAGATTGTACACGCGGATTGTACATGTGGATTGTACGTGAGGATTGTACACGCGGATTTTCAATGCTAGTTGTACATGCGGATTGTACATGCGGATTGTACACGCAGATTGTGCATGCGGATTGTACGTGAGGATTGTACACGCGGATTGTACATGCGGATTGTGCATGCGGATTGTGCATGCGGATTGTACATGCGGATTGTACGTGAGGATTGTACACGCGGATTGTACGTGAGGATTGTACACGAGGATTGTACGTGCGGATTGTGCATGCGGATTGTACGTGAGGATTGTACACGCGGATTGTACGTGAGGATTGTACACGAGGATTGTACGTGCGGATTGTACATGAGGATTGTACACGAGGATTGTACATGTGGATTGTGCATGCGGATTGTATATGAGGATTGTACACGCGGATTGTACATGTGGATTGTACATGTGGATTGTGCGTGCGGATTGTACGTGCGGATTGTACATGCGGATTGTACGTGCGGATTGTGCATGCAGATTGTGCATGCGGATTGTGCGTGCGGATTGTACGTGCGGATTGTACATGCGGATTGTACGTGCGGATTGTACATGAGGATTGTACATGCGGATTGTATATGAGGATTGTACACGCGGATTGTACACGAGGATTGTACATGCGGATTGTATATGAGGATTGTACACGCGGATTGTACATGCGGATTGTACATGTGGATTGTGCGTGCGGATTGTACGTGCGGATTGTACATGCGGATTGTACGTGCGGATTGTGCATGCAGATTGTGCATGCGGATTGTGCGTGCGGATTGTACGTGCGGATTGTACATGCGGATTGTACGTGCGGATTGTGCATGCAGATTGTACATGTGGATTGTGCATGCGGATTGTACGTGCGGATTGTACGTGAAGATTGTACGTGAGGATTGTGCGTGCGGATTGTACGTGCGGATTGTACGTGCGGATTGTACATGCGGATTGTACGTGCGGATTGTACATGTGGATTGTGCGTGCGGATTGTACGTGCGGATTGTACGTGCGGATTGTACGTGCGGATTGTACATGTGGATTGTGCATGCGGATTGTACGTGCGGATTGTACGTGCGGATTGTACGTGCGGATTGTGCGTGCGGATTGTATGTGTGAATTGTACATGTGGATTGTACGTGCGGATTGTACGTGCGGATTGTACGTGCGGATTGTGCGTGCGGATTGTATGTGTGGATTGTACGTGTGGATTGTGCGTGCGGATTGTACATGTGGATTGTACATGCGGATTGTACGTGCGGATTGTACATGTGGATTGTGCGTGCGGATTGTACGTGCGGATTGTACGTGCGGATTGTACGTGTGGATTGTACGTGCGGATTGTACATGTGGATTGTGCGTGCGGATTGTACGTGCGGATTGTACGTGCGGATTGTACGTGCGGATTGTACGTGCGGATTGTGCGTGCGGATTGTATGTGTGGATTGTACGTGCGGATTGTACATGCGGATTGTACATGTGGATTGTACATGCGGATTGTGCATGCGGATTGTACGTGCGGATTGTACGTGAGGATTGTACGTGAGGATTGTACACGCGGATTGTACACGAGGATTGTACACGAGGATTGTACATGCGGATTGTACATGCGGATTGTACATGCGGATTGTACGTGAGGATTGTACGTGAGGATTGTACACGCGGATTGTACACGAGGATTGTACATGCGGATTGTACGTGAGGATTGTACGTGAGGATTGTACACGCGGATTGTACACGAGGATTTTACATGTGGATTGTACATGCGGATTGTGCATGAGGATTGTACATGCGGATTGTACATGCGGATTGTACATGAGGATTGTACGTGAGGATTGTGCATGCGGATTGTGCGTGAGGATTGTACATGCGGATTGTACATGCGGATTGTACATGCGGATTGTACGTGAGGATTGTACATGCGGATTGTACATGCGGATTGTACATGCGGATTGTACATGAGGATTGTACTTGAGGATTGTGCGTGCGGATTGTACGTGCGGATTGTACGTGCGGATTGTACATGCGGATTGTACATGTGGATTGTACATGCGGATTGTACATGCGGATTGTACATGAGGATTGTACGTGAGGATTGTGCATGCGGATTGTGCGTGAGGATTGTGCGTGCGGATTGTACGTGCGGATTGTACGTGCGGATTGTACACGAGGATTTTACATGAGGATTGTACATGCGGATTGTGCATGAGGATTGTACATGCGGATTGTGCATGCGGATTGTACATGAGGATTGTACGTGAGGATTGTGCATGCGGATTGTGCGTGAGGATTGTGCGTGCGGATTGTACGTGCGGATTGTACGTGCGGATTGTACATGCGGATTGTACATGCGGATTGTACGTGTGGATTGTGCGTGCGGATTGTACATGAGGATTGTACATGAGGATTGTACATGCAGATTATACGTGCTGATTGTACATGTGGATTGTACATGTGGATTGTATATGAGGATTGTACACGCGGATTGTACATGCGTATTGTATATGAGGATTGTACATGCGGATTGTACATGAGGATTGTAAATGAGGATTGTACACGCGGATTGTACGTGAGGATTGTACGTGAGGATTGTACACGCGGATTGTAAATGAGGATTGTACACGCGGATTGTATATGCGGATTGTACATGCGGATTGTACGTGAGGATTGTACATGTGGATTGTACATGAGGATTGTAAATGAGGATTGTACACGCGGATTGTATATGCGGATTGTACATGCGGATTGTACATGAGGATTGTGCATGCGGATTGTAAATGAGGATTGTACACGCGGATTGTATATGCGGATTGTACATGCGGATTGTACGTGAGGATTGTACACGCGGATTGTACACGAGGATTGTACATGCGGATTGTATATGAGGATTGTACACGCGGATTGTACATGCGGATTGTACATGCGGATTGTACGTGAGGATTGTACACGCGGATTGTACATGCGGATTGTGCATGCGGATTGTACGTGTGGATTGTACACGAGGATTGTACGTGCGGATTGTACATGAGGATTGTACACGAGGATTGTGCATGTGGATTGTGCATGCGGATTGTATATGAGGATTGTACACGCGGATTGTACATGCGGATTGTACACGAGGATTGTACATGCGGATTGTATATGAGGATTGTACACGCGGATTGTACATGCGGATTGTACATGTGGATTGTACATGCGGATTGTACGTGAAGATTGTACGTGAGGATTGTGCATGCGGATTGTGCATGCGGATTGTGCATGCGGATTGTACGTGCGGATTGTACGTGCGGATTGTACATGCGGATTGTACGTGCGGATTGTGCATGCGGATTGTGCATGCGGATTGTGCATGCGGATTGTACGTGCGGATTGTACGTGAAGATTGTATGTGAGGATTGTGCATGCGGATTGTGCATGCGGATTGTGCGTGCGGATCGTACGTGCGGATTGTACGTGCGGATTGTACGTGCGGATTGTACGTGCGGATTGTACATGTGGATTGTGCATGCGGATTGTACGTGCGGATTGTACGTGCGGATTGTACGTGCGGATTGTACGTGCGGATTGTGCATGCGGATTGTACGTGCAGATTGTACGTGCGGATTGTTCGTGCGGATTGTGCATGAGGATTGTACATGCGGATTGTACATGCGGACTGTACATGCGGATTGTACATGAGGATTGTACGTGAGGATTGTGCATGTGGATTGTGCGTGCGGATTGTATGTGTGGATTGTACGTGCGGATTGTACGTGCGGATTGTACATGCGGATTGTACATGAGGATTGTACGTGAGGATTGTGCATGTGGATTGTGCGTGCGGATTGTATGTGTGGATTGTATGTGTGGATTGTACGTGCGGATTGTACATGTGGATTGTACATGCGGATTGTGCATGCGGATTGTACGTGAGGATTGTACGTGAGGATTGTACACGCGGATTGTACACGAGGATTGTACATGCGGATTGTGCATGAGGATTGTACACGCGGATTGTACATGAGGATTGTACATGCGGATTGTACATGAGGATTGTAAGTGAGGATTGTGCATGCGGATTGTGCGTGAGGATTGTGCATGCGGATTGTACACGAGGATTGTACATGCGGATTGTGCATGAGGATTGTACATGCGGATTGTACATGAGGATTGTACGTGAGGATTGTGCATGCGGATTGTGCGTGAGGATTGTACGTGCGGATTGTAAACGCGGATTGTACATGCGGACTGTACATGCGGATTGTACATGAGGATTGTACGTGAGGATTGTGCGTGAGGATTGTACGTACGGATTGTACGTGCGGATTGTGCATGCGGATTGTACATGTGGATTGTACATGCGGATTGTACATGCGGATTGTACGTGTGGATTGTGCGTGCGGATTGTACATGAGGATTGTACATGAGGATTGTACATGCGGATTGTACGTGAGGATTGTACATGTGGATTGTGCGTGCGGATTGTATATGAGGATTGTACACGCGGATTGTACATGCGGATTGTATATGAGGATTGTACATGCGGATTGTATATGTGGATTGTACATGTGGATTGTACATGCGGATTGTACGTGAAGATTGTACATGTGGATTGTGCATGCGGATTGTATATGAGGATTGTACACGCGGATTGTACATGCGGATTGTATATGAGGATTGTACATGCGGATTGTATATGAGTATTGTACATGCGGATTGTACGTGAGGATTGTACATGCGGATTGTATATGAGGATTGTACATGCGGATTGTACATGCGGATTGTACATGAGGATTGTACGTGAGGATTGTGCATGTGGATTGTGCATGTGGATTGTGCATGTGGATTGTGCATGAGGATTGTACATGCGGATTGTACATGCGGATTGTACATGCGGATTGTATATGAGGATTGTACACGAGGATTGTACACGCGGATTGTATATGAGGATTGTACATGCGGATTGTACATGCGGATTGTACATGCGGATTGTACATGAGGATTGTACGTGAGGATTGTGCGTGCGGATTGTGCGTGAGGATTGTACGTGCGGATTGTACATGTGGATTGTGCATGCGGATTGTACATGTGGATTGTACATGCGGACTGGGCGTGCGGATTGTACATGAGGATTGTACGTGCGGACTGTACGTGCGGATTGTACATGCGGATTGTACGTGCGGATTGTACATGCGGATTGTACATGCGGATTGTACACGCGGATTGTACACGAAGATTTTACACGCGGATTGTACACGAGGATTGTACATGTGGATTGTGCATGCGGATTGTACATGAGGATTGTACACGAGGATTGTACATGAGGATTGTACACGCGGATTGTACACGCGGATTGTACACGAGGATTGTACACGAGGATTGTACATGCGGATTGTACATGAGGATTGTACACGAGGATTGTACATGAGGATTGGACACGCGGATTGTACACGAGGATTGTACACGAGGATTGTACATGTGGATTGTATATGAGGATTGTACACGCGGATTGTACATGCGGATTGTACATGCGGATTGTACGTGCGGATTGTACATGTGGATTGTACGTGCGGATTGTACGTGCGGATTGTACACGAGGATTGTACACGAGGATTGTACACGCGGATTGTACACGCGGATTGTACACGCGGATTGTACGTGAGGATTGTACGTGAGGATTGTACACGAGGATTGTACACGCGGATTGTACACGAGGATTGTACATGCGGATTGTATATGAGGATTGTACACGCGGATTGTACATGCGGATTGTACATGCGGATTGTACGTGCGGATTGTACGTGAGGATTGTACACGAGGATTGTACGTGCGGATTGTACGTGCGGATTGTACGTGCGGATTGTACATGCGGATTGTACACGCGGATTGTACACGCGGATTGTACACGCGGATTGTACACGAGGATTGTACACGAGGATTGTACATGTGGATTGTGCATGCGGATTGTACATGAGGATTGTACACGAGGATTGTACAAGAGGATTGTACACGAGGATTGTACACGCGGATTGTACACGCGGATTGTACACGAGGATTGTACATGTGGATTGTATATGAGGATTGTACACGCGGATTGTACATGCGGATTGTACGTGCGGATTGTACGTGCGGATTGTACATGTGGATTGTACGTGCGGATTGTACACGAGGATTGTACATGAGGATTGTACACGCGGATTGTACACGAGGATTGTACACGAGGATTGTACATGTGGATTGTATATGAGGATTGTACACGCGGATTGTACATGCGGATTGTACATGCGGATTGTACGTGCGGATTGTACATGTGGATTGTACATGTGGATTGTACGTGCGGATTGTACGTGCGGATTGTACACGAGGATTGTACACGCGGATTGTACACGCGGATTGTACGTGAGGATTGTACGTGAGGATTGTACACGAGGATTGTACACGCGGATTGTACACGCGGATTGTACACGAGGATTGTACATGCGGATTGTATATGAGGATTGTACACGCGGATTGTACATGCGGATTGTACGTGCGGATTGTACGTGAGGATTGTACACGAGGATTGTACGCGCGGATTGTACACGCGGATTGTACACGAGGATTGTACATGCGGATTGTATATGAGGATTGTACATGCGGATTGTACGTGCGGATTGTACATGTGGATTGTACGTGCGGATTGTACGTGCGGATTGTACGTGCGGTTTGTGCGTGCGGATTGTACATGTGGATTGTGCGTGAGGATTGTGCGTGAGGATTGTGCGTGCGGATTGTACGTGAGGATTGTGCATGCGGATTGTGCGTGAGGATTGTGCGTGCGGATTGTACGTGCGGATTGTACATGCGGATTATACATGTGGATTGTACATGCGGATTGTACATGCGGATTGTACATGAGGATTGTACGTGAGGATTGTGCATGCGGATTGTGCGTGTGGATTGTGCGTGCGGATTGTACGTGCGGATTGTACGTGCGGATTGTACACGAGGATTTTACATGAGGATTGTACATGCGGATTGTGCATGAGGATTGTACATGCGGATTGTACATGCGGACTGTACATGCGGATTGTACATGAGGATTGTGCATGCGGATTGTGCGTGAGGATTGTGCGTGCGGATTGTACGTGCGGATTGTACGTGCGGATTGTACATGCGGATTGTACATGTGGATTGTACATGCGGATTGTACATGCGGATTGTACGTGTGGATTGTGCGTGCGGATTGTACATGAGGATTGTACATGAGGATTGTACATGCAGATTATACGTGCTGATTGTACATGTGGATTGTACATGTGGATTGTACATGTGGATTGTACATGCGGATTGTACATGCGGATTGTACGTGTGGATTGTGCGTGCGGATTGTACATGAGGATTGTACATGAGGATTGTACATGCGGATTGTGCATGAGGATTGTACGTGAGGATTGTATATGAGGATTGTACATGCGGATTGTGCATGTGGATTGTGCGTGAGGATTGTACACGAGGATTGTACATGTGGATTGTACATGAGGATTGTAAATGAGGATTGTACACGCGGATTGTACGTGAGGATTGTACGTGAGGATTGTACACGCGGATTGTAAATGAGGATTGTACACGCGGATTGTATATGCGGATTGTACATGCGGATTGTACGTGAGGATTGTACATGTGGATTGTACATGAGGATTGTAAATGAGGATTGTACACGCGGATTGTATATGCGGATTGTACGTGAGGATTGTACACGCGGATTGTAAATGAGGATTGTACACGCGGATTGTATATGCGGATTGTACATGCGGATTGTACGTGAGGATTGTACATGTGGATTGTACATGAGGATTGTAAATGAGGATTGTACACGCGGATTGTATATGCGGATTGTACATGCGGATTGTACATGAGGATTGTGCATGCGGATTGTAAATGAGGATTGTACACGTGGATTGTATATGCGGATTGTACATGCGGATTGTACGTGAGGATTGTACACGCGGATTGTACACGAGGATTGTACATGCGGATTGTATATGAGGATTGTACACGCGGATTGTACATGCGGATTGTACATGCGGATTGTGCATGCGGATTGTACATGCGGATTGTACGTGTGGATTGTACACGAGGATTGTACGTGCGGATTGTACATGAGGATTGTACACGAGGATTGTACATGTGGATTGTGCATGCGGATTGTATATGAGGATTGTACACGCGGATTGTACACGAGGATTGTACATGCGGATTGTACACGAGGATTGTACATGCGGATTGTACGTGAAGATTGTACGTGAGGATTGTACATGCGGATTGTACATGCGGATTGTACATGCGGATTGTACGTGAAGATTGTACGTGAGGATTGTGCATGCGGATTGTGCATGCGGATTGTGCGTGCGGATTGTACGTGCGGATTGTACGTGCGGATTGTACATGCGGATTGTACGTGCGGATTGTGCATGCGGATTGTACATGTGGATTGTACATGCGGATTGTACGTGAAGATTGTACGTGAGGATTGTGCATGCGGATTGTGCGTGCGGATTGTACGTGCGGATTGTACGTGCGGATTGTACATGCGGATTGTACATGCGGATTGTACGTGCGGATTGTGCATGCGGATTGTGCCTGCGGATTGTGCATGCGGATTGTACGTGCGGATTGTACGTGAAGATTGTACGTGAGGATTGTGCATGCGGATTGTGCGTGCGGATTGTGCGTGCGGATCGTACGTGCGGATTGTACATGCGGATTGTACGTGCGGATTGTACATGTGGATTGTGCGTGCGGATTGTACGTGCGGATTGTACATGTGGATTGTGCATGCGGATTGTACGTGCGGATTGTACGTGCGGATTGTACGTGCGGATTGTTCGTGCGGATTGTGCGTGCGGATTGTATGTGTGGATTGTACGTGCGGATTGTACGTGCGGATTGTACATGCGGATTGTACATGTGGATTGTACATGCGGATTGTGCATGCGGATTGTACGTGAGGATTGTACGTGAGGATTGTACACGCGGATTGTACACGAGGATTGTACATGCGGATTGTGCATGCGGATTGTATATGAGGATTGTACACGCGGATTGTACATGCGGACTGTACATGCGGATTGTACATGAGGATTGTACGTGAGGATTGTGCATGCGGATTGTGCGTGAGGATTGTACGTGCGGATTGTACATGCGGACTGTACATGCGGATTGTACATGAGGATTGTACGTGAGGATTGTGCGTGAGGATTGTACGTACGGATTGTACGTGCGGATTGTGCATGCGGATTGTACATGTGGATTGTACATGCGGATTGTACATGCGGATTGTACGTGTGGATTGTGCGTGCGGATTGTACATGAGGATTGTACATGAGGATTGTACATGCGGATTGTACGTGAGGATTGTACATGTGGATTGTGCGTGCGGATTGTATATGAGGATTGTACACGCGGATTGTACATGCGGATTGTATATGAGGATTGTACATGCGGATTGTATATGTGAATTGTACATGTGGATTGTACATGCGGATTGTACGTGAAGATTGTACATGTGGATTGTGCATGCGGATTGTATATGAGGATTGTACACGCGGATTGTACATGCGGATTGTATATGAGGATTGTACATGCGGATTGTACATGAGGATTGTACGTGAGGATTGTGCATGTGGATTGTGCATGTGGATTGTGCATGAGGATTGTACATGAGGATTGTACACGAGGATTGTACACGAGGATTGTACACGCGGATTGTATATGAGGATTGTACATGCGGATTGTACATGCGGATTGTACATGCGGATTGTACATGCGGATTGTATATGAGGATTGTACACGAGGATTGTACACGCGGATTGTATATGAGGATTGTACATGCGGATTGTACATGCGGATTGTACATGCGGATTGTACATGAGGATTGTACGTGAGGATTGTACGTGAGGATTGTGCGTGCGGATTGTGCGTGAGGATTGTACGTGCGGATTGTGCGTGCGGATTGTACGTGCGGACTGTACGTGCGGACTGTACGTGCGGACTGTATGTGCGGATTGTACATGCGGATTGTACACGCGGACTGTACACGAAGATTTTACACGCGGATTGTACACGCGGATTGTACACGAGGATTGTACATGAGGATTGTACATGTGGATTGTACACGAGGATTGTACATGAGGATTGTACACGAGGATTGTACACGCGGATTGTACACGCGGATTGTACACGAGGATTGTACATGAGGATTGTACACGAGGATTGTACATGCGGATTGTACATGAGGATTGTACACGAGGATTGTACATGAGGATTGTACACGCGGATTGTACACGAGGATTGTACACGAGGATTGTACATGCGGATTGTATATGAGGATTGTACACGCGGATTGTACATGCGGATTGTACATGCGGATTGTACGTGCGGATTGTACATGTGGATTGTACGTGCGGATTGTACGTGCGGATTGTACACGAGGATTGTACACGCGGATTGTACACGCGGATTGTACGTGAGGATTGTACACGAGGATTGTACACGAGGATTGTACACGCGGATTGTACACGTGGATTGTACACGAGGATTGTACATGCGGATTGTATATGAGGATTGTACACGCGGATTGTACACGCGGATTGTACATGCGGATTGTACGTGCGGATTGTACGTGAGGATTGTACACGAGGATTGTACACGCGGATTGTACACGCGGATTGTACACGAGGATTGTACATGCGGATTGTATATGAGGATTGTACACGCGGATTGTACATGCGGATTGTACATGCGGATTGTACGTGCGGATTGTACGTGCGGATTGTACGTGCGGATTGTACATGTGGATTGTGCGTGCGGATTGTACGTGCGGATTGTACGTGCGGATTGTGCGTGCGGATTGTATGTGTGGATTGTACGTGTGGATTGTACATGCGGATTGTACATGTGGATTGTACATGCGGATTGTGCATGCGGATTGTACATGCGGATTGTACGTGAAGATTGTACGTGAGGATTGTGCATGCGGATTGTGCATGCGGATTGTGCGTGCGGATTGTACGTGCGGATTGTACGTGCGGATTGTACATGCGGATTGTACGTGCGGATTGTGCATGCGGATTGTGCCTGCGGATTGTGCATGCGGATTGTACGTGCGGATTGTACGTGAAGATTGTACGTGAGGATTGTGCATGCGGATTGTGCGTGCGGATTGTGCGTGCAGATCGTACGTGCGGATTGTACATGCGGATTGTACGTGCGGATTGTACGTGTGGATTGTGCGTGCGGATTGTACGTGCGGATTGTACATGTGGATTGTGCGTGCGGATTGTACGTGCGGATTGTACGTGCGGATTGTACGTGCGGATTGTTCGTGCGGATTGTGCGTGCGGATTGTATGTGTGGATTGTACGTGCGGATTGTACGTGCGGATTGTACATGCGGATTGTACATGTGGATTGTACATGCGGATTGTGCATGCGGATTGTACGTGAGGATTGTACGTGAGGATTGTACACGCGGATTGTACACGAGGATTGTACATGCGGATTGTGCATGCGGATTGTATATGAGGATTGTACACGCGGATTGTACATGCGGACTGTACATGCGGATTGTACATGAGGATTGTACGTGAGGATTGTGCATGCGGATTGTGCGTGAGGATTGTACGTGCGGATTGTACATGCGGACTGTACATGCGGATTGTACATGAGGATTGTACGTGAGGATTGTGCGTGAGGATTGTACGTACGGATTGTACGTGCGGATTGTGCATGCGGATTGTACATGTGGATTGTACATGCGGATTGTACATGCGGATTGTACGTGTGGATTGTGCGTGCGGATTGTACATGAGGATTGTACATGAGGATTGTACATGCGGATTGTACGTGAGGATTGTACATGTGGATTGTGCGTGCGGATTGTATATGAGGATTGTACACGCGGATTGTACATGCGGATTGTATATGAGGATTGTACATGCGGATTGTATATGTGAATTGTACATGTGGATTGTACATGCGGATTGTACGTGAAGATTGTACATGTGGATTGTGCATGCGGATTGTATATGAGGATTGTACACGCGGATTGTACATGCGGATTGTATATGAGGATTGTACATGCGGATTGTACATGAGGATTGTACGTGAGGATTGTGCATGTGGATTGTGCATGTGGATTGTGCATGAGGATTGTACATGAGGATTGTACACGAGGATTGTACACGAGGATTGTACACGCGGATTGTATATGAGGATTGTACATGCGGATTGTACATGCGGATTGTACATGCGGATTGTACATGCGGATTGTATATGAGGATTGTACACGAGGATTGTACACGCGGATTGTATATGAGGATTGTACATGCGGATTGTACATGCGGATTGTACATGCGGATTGTACATGAGGATTGTACGTGAGGATTGTGCGTGCGGATTGTGCGTGAGGATTGTACGTGCGGATTGTACATGTGGATTGTGCGTGCGGATTGTACGTGCGGACTGTAAGTGCGGACTGTACGTGCGGATTGTACATGCGGATTGTACACGCGGACTGTACACGAAGATTTTACACGCGGATTGTACACGCGGATTGTACACGAGGATTGTACATGAGGATTGTACATGTGGATTGTACACGAGGATTGTACATGAGGATTGTACACGAGGATTGTACACGAGGATTGTACATGAGGATTGTACACGAGGATTGTACACGAGGATTGTACATGAGGATTGTACATGAGGATTGTACACGCGGATTGTACACGAGGATTGTACACGCGGATTGTACATGAGGATTGTACACGCGGATTGTACATGAGGATTGTACACGCGGATTGTACACGAGGATTGTACACGCGGATTGTACATGAGGATTGTACACGCGGATTGTACATGCGGATTGTACGTGCGGATTGTACGTGCGGATTGTACATGTGGATTGTACGTGCGGATTGTACGTGCGGATTGTACACGAGGATTGTACACGAGGATTGTACACGCGGATTGTACACGCGGATTGTACGTGAGGATTGTACGTGAGGATTGTACACGAGGATTGTACACGCGGATTGTACACGTGGATTGTACACGAGGATTGTACATGCGGATTGTATATGAGGATTGTACACGCGGATTGTACACGCGGATTGTACATGCGGATTGTACGTGCGGATTGTACGTGAGGATTGTACACGAGGATTGTACACGCGGATTGTACACGCGGATTGTACACGAGGATTGTACATGCGGATTGTATATGAGGATTGTACACGCGGATTGTACATGCGGATTGTACATGCGGATTGTACGTGCGGATTGTACGTGCGGATTGTACGTGCGGATTATACATGTGGATTGTGCGTGCGGATTGTACGTGCGGATTGTACGTGCGGATTGTGCGTGCGGATTGTATGTGTGGATTGTACGTGCGGATTGTACATGCGGATTGTACATGTGGATTGTACATGCGGATTGTGCATGCGGATTGTACGTGCGGATTGTACATGCGGATTGTACATGTGGATTGTACATGCGGATTGTGCATGCGGATTGTACATGCGGATTGTACGTGAGGATTGTACACGCGGATTGTACACGAGGATTGTACACGCGGATTGTACATGCGGATTGTACATGCGGATTGTACGTGAGGATTGTACGTGAGGATTGTACACGCGGATTGTACACGAGGATTGTACATGCGGATTGTACGTGAGGATTGTGCGTGAGGATTGTGCATGCGGATTGTACATGCGGATTGTACGTGAGGATTGTACACGCGGATTGTACACGAGGATTGTACACGAGGATTTTACATGTGGATTGTACATGCGGATTGTGCATGAGGATTGTACATGCGGATTGTACATGCGGATTGTACATGAGGATTGTACGTGAGGATTGTGCATGCGGATTGTGCGTGAGGATTGTGCGTGCGGATTGTACGTGCGGATTGTACGTGCGGATTGTACATGCGGATTGTACATGTGGATTGTACATGCGGATTGTGCGTGCGGATTGTACGTGCGGATTGTACGTGCGGATTGTACATGCGGATTGTACATGTGGATTGTACGTGCGGATTGTGCGTGAGGATTGTGCGTGCGGATTGTACGTGCGGATTGTACGTGCGGATTGTACATGCGCATTGTACATGTGGATTGTACATGCGGATTGTACATGCGGATTGTACGTGTGGATTGTGCGTGCGGATTGTACATGAGGATTGTACATGCAGATTATACGTGCTGATTGTACATGTGGATTGTACATGTGGATTGTACATGTGGATTGTATATGAGGATTGTACACGCAGATTATACGTGCTGATTGTACATGTGGATTGTACATGAGGATTGTGCATGTGGATTGTGCGTGAGGATTGTACACGAGGATTGTACATGCGGATTGTATATGAGGATTGTACATGCGGATTGTGCATGTGGATTGTGCACGAGGATTGTACATGTGGATTGTACACGAGGATTGTAAATGAGGATTGTACACGCGGATTGTACGTGAGGATTGTACGTGAGGATTGTACACGCGGATTGTAAATGAGGATTGTACACGCGGATTGTATATGCGGATTGTACAAGCGGATTGTACGTGAGGATTGTACATGTGGATTGTACGTGCGGATTGTACGTGCGGATTGTACGTGCGGATTGTACGTGAAGATTGTACGTGAGGATTGTGCGTGCGGATTGTGCGTGCGGATTGTACGTGCGGATTGTACGTGCGGATTGTACATGCGGATTGTACGTGCGGATTGTACATGTGGATTGTGCATGCGGATTGTACGTGCGGATTGTACGTGCGGATTGTACGTGCGGATTGTACGTGCGGATTGTACGTGCGGATTGTGCGTGCGGATTGTATGTGTGGATTGTACGTGCGGATTGTACATGCGGATTGTACATGTGGATTGTACATGCGGATTGTGCATGCGGATTGTACATGCGGATTGTACGTGAGGATTGTACACGCGGATTGTACACGAGGATTGTACACGAGGATTGTACATGCGGATTGTACATGCGGATTGTACATGCGGATTGTACGTGAGGATTGTACACGAGGATTGTACACGAGGATTGTACACGAGGATTGTACATGCGGATTGTACGTGAGGATTGTACGTGAGGATTGTACGTGAGGATTGTACACGCGGATTGTACACGAGGATTTTACATGTGGATTGTACATGCGGATTGTGCATGAGGATTGTACATGCGGATTGTACATGCGGATTGTACATGAGGATTGTACGTGAGGATTGTGCATGCGGATTGTGCGTGAGGGTTGTGCGTGCGGATTGTACGTGCGGATTGTACGTGCGGATTGTACATGCGGATTGTACATGCGGATTGTACATGCGGATTGTACATGCGGATTGTACATGCGGATTGTGCATGCGGATTGTGCGTGAGGATTGTGCATGCGGATTGTGCGTGAGGATTGTGCGTGCGGATTGTACATGCGGATTGTGCGTGCGGATTGTACGTGCGGATTGTACATGCGGATTGTACATGTGGATTGTACATGCGGATTGTACATGTGGATTGTACATGTGGATTGTATATGAGGATTGTACACGCAGATTGTGCATGCGGATTGTGCGTGAGGATTGTGCGTGCGGATTGTACGTGCGGATTGTACGTGCGGATTGTACGTGCGGATTGTACATGTGGATTGTACATGCGGATTGTACATGCGGATTGTACGTGTGGATTGTGCGTGCGGATTGTACATGCAGATTATACGTGCTGATTGTACATGTGGATTGTACATGTGGATTGTATATGAGGATTGTACGTGCTGATTGTACATGTGGATTGTACATGCGTATTGTATATGAGGATTGTACATGCGGATTGTACATGAGGATTGTACGTGAGGATTGTGCATGTGGATTGTGCATGTGGATTGTGCGTGAGGATTGTACACGAGGATTGTACACGAGGATTGTAAATGAGGATTGTACACGCGGATTGTACACGCGGATTGTAAATGAGGATTGTACACGCGGATTGTATATGCGGATTGTACATGCGGATTGTACGTGAGGATTGTACATGTGGATTGTACATGAGGATTGTAAATGAGGATTGTACACGCGGATTGTATATGCGGATTGTACATGCGGATTGTACACGAGGATTGTACATGCGGATTGTATATGAGGATTGTACACGCGGATTGTACATGCGGATTGTACATGCGGATTGTACACGAGGATTGTACATGCGGATTGTACATGCGGATTGTACGTGAGGATTGTACACGCGGATTGTACATGCGGATTGTGCATGCGGATTGTACATGCGGATTGTACGTGTGGATTGTACACGAGGATTGTACGTGCGGATTGTACATGAGGATTATACACGAGGATTGTACATGTGGATTGTGCATGCGGATTGTATATGAGGATTGTACACGCGGATTGTACACGCGGATTGTACACGCGGATTGTACACGAGGATTGTACATGCGGATTGTATATGAGGATTGTACACGCGGATTGTACATGTGGATTGTACATGCGGATTGTACGTGAAGATTGTACGTGAGGATTGTGCATGCGGATTGTGCATGCGGATTGTGCATGCGGATTGTGCGTGCGGATTGTACGTGCGGATTGTACGTGCGGATTGTACATGCGGATTGTACGTGCGGATTGTGCATGCGGATTGTGCATGCGGATTGTACGTGCGGATTGTACGTGAAGATTGTACGTGAGGATTGTGCATGCGGATTGTGCATGCGGATTGTGCGTGCGGATCGTACGTGCGGATTGTACGTGCGGATTGTACGTGCGGATTGTGCATGCGGATTGTACGTGCGGATTGTACGTGCGGATTGTACGTGCGGATTGTTCATGCGGATTGTGCGTGCGGATTGTATGTGTGGATTGTACGTGCGGATTGTACGTGCGGATTGTACATGCGGATTGTACATGTGGATTGTACATGCGGATTGTGCATGCGGATTGTACATGCGGATTGTACGTGAGGATTGTACACGCGGATTGTACACGAGGATTGTACATGCGGATTCTGCATGCGGATCGTATATGAGGATTGTACACGTGGATTGTACATGCGGACTGTACATGCGGATTGTACATGAGGATTGTACGTGAGGATTGTGCATGCGGATTGTGCGTGAGGATTGTACGTGCGGATTGTACACGCGGATTCTACATGCGGACTGTACATGCGGATTGTACATGAGGATTGTACGTGAGGATTGTGCGTGAGGATTGTACGTACGGATTGTACGTGCGGATTGTGCATGCGGATTGTACATGTGGATTGTACATGCGGATTGTACATGCGGATTGTACGTGTGGATTGTGCGTGCGGATTGTACATGAGGATTGTACATGAGGATTGTACATGCGGATTGTACGTGAGGATTGTACATGTGGATTGTGCGTGCGGATTGTATATGAGGATTGTACACGCGGATTGTACATGCGGATTGTATATGAGGATTGTACATGCGGATTGTATATGTGGATTGTACATGTGGATTGTACATGCGGATTGTACGTGAAGATTGTACATGTGGATTGTGCATGCGGATTGTATATGAGGATTGTACACGCGGATTGTACATGCGGATTGTATATGAGGATTGTACATGCGGATTGTATATGAGTATTGTACATGCGGATTGTACGTGAGGATTGTACATGCGGATTGTATATGAGGATTGTACATGCGGATTGTACATGCGGATTGTACATGAGGATTGTACGTGAGGATTGTGCATGTGGATTGTGCATGTGGATTGTGCGTGAGGATTGTGCATGCGGATTGTGCATGCGGATTGTACATGCGGATTGTACATGCGGATTGTACATGCGGATTGTATATGAGGATTGTACACGAGGATTGTACACGCGGATTGTATATGAGGATTGTACATGCGGATTGTACATGCGGATTGTACATGCGGATTGTACATGAGGATTGTACGTGAGGATTGTGCGTGCGGATTGTGTGTTAGGATTGTACGTGCGGATTGTACATGTGGATTGTGCATGCGGATTGTACATGTGGATTGTACATGCGGACTGGGCGTGCGGATTGTACATGAGGATGGTACGTGCGGACTGTACGTGCGGATTGTACATGCGGATTGTACATGCGGATTGTACATGCGGATTGTACACGAAGATTTTACACGCGGATTGTACACGCGGATTGTACACGAGGATTGTACATGAGGATTGTACATGTGGATTGTGCATGCGGATTGTACATGAGGATTGTACACGAGGATTGTACATGAGGATTGTACACGCGGATTGTACACGCGGATTGTACACGAGGATTGTACATGCGGATTGTATATGAGGATTGTACACGCGGATTGTACATGCGGATTGTACATGCGGATTGTACGTGCGGATTGTACATGTGGATTGTACGTGCGGATTGTACGTGCGGATTGTACGTGCGGATTGTGCATGCGGATTGTACATGTGGATTGTGCATGCGGATTGTACGTGCGGATTGTACGTGCGGATTGTACGTGCGGATTGTACGTGCGGATTGTACGTGCGGATTGTACATGCGGATTGTACGTGTGGATTGTACATGAGGATTGTATGTGTGGATTGTACGTGCGGATTGTACATGCGGATTGTGCATGCGGATTGTGCACGAGGATTGTACATGTGGATTGTACACGCGGATTGTACATGCGGATTGTGCACGAGGATTGTGCACGAGGATTGTACACGCGGATTGTACACGCGGATTGTACACGCGGATTGTACATGCGGATTGTACGTGCAGATTGTATATGAGGATTGTACATGCGGATTGTACATGAGGATTGTACGTGAGGATTGTACGTGTGGATTGTACATGCAGATTGTACGTGCGGACTGTACGTGCGGATTGTGCATGCGGATTGTGCATGCGGATTGTACGTGCGGATTGTACATGCGGATTGTACATGCGGACTGGGCGTGCGGATTGTACGTGCGGATTGTACGTGCGGACTGTACGTGCGGATTGTACATGCGGATTGTACATGCGGATTGTACGTGCGGATTGTACATATGGATTGATACATGTGGATTGTACATGCGGATTGTACATGCGGATTGTACATGCGGATTGTACATGCGGATTGCGCATGCAGATTGCGCATGCAGATTGTACATGCGGATTGTACATGCGGATTGTGCGTGCGGATTGTACATGCGGATTGTACGTGCGGATTGTACGTGCGGATTGTACATGCGGATTGTACATGCGGATTGTACATGCGGATTGCGCATGCGGATTGTACATGCGGATTGTACATGCGGATTGTACATGCGGATTGTGTGTGCGGATTGTACGTGAGGATTGTACATGCGGATTGTACATGCGGATTGTACATGCGGATTCTACATGCGGATTGTACATGCGGATTGTACATGCGGATTGCGCATGCCGATTGTACACGTGGATTGTACATGCGGATTGTACATGCGGATTGTACGTGCGGATTGTACATGTGGATTGTACATGTGGATTGTACACGTGGATTGTACATGCGGATTGTGTGTGCGGATTGTACATGCGGATTGTACATGCGGATTGTGTGTGCGGATTGTACATGCGGATTGTACATGTGGATTGTACGTGAGGATTGTACATGCGGATTGTACATGCGGATTGTGTGTGCGGATTGTACATGCGGATTGTACATGTGGATTGTACGTGAGGATTGTACATGCGGATTGTACGTCCGGATTGTACATGCAGATTGTACATGCAGATTGTACATGTGGATTGTGCATGAGGATTGTACATGCGGATTGTACACGCGGATTGTACACGCAGATTGTGCATGCGGATTGTACGTGTGGATTGTACGTGCGGATTGTACATGCGGACTGTACATGCGGACTGTACATGTGGATTGTACATGCGGATTGTACATGCGGATTGTACGTGCGGACTGTACGTGCGGATTGTACATGCGGATTGTACACGCAGATTGTGCATGCGGATTGTACGTGCGGATTGTACATGCGGATTGTACGCGCAGATTGTGCATGCGGATTGTACGTGCGGACTGTACGTGCGGATTGTACATGCGGATTGTACACGCAGATTGTGCATGCGGATTGTACGTGCGGACTGTACGTGTGGATTGTGCGTGCGGATTGTACGTGTGGATTGTGCATGCGGATTGTACGTGCGGATTGTGCATGCGGATTGTACGTGTGGATTGTACACACGGATTGTACATGCGGATTGTACGTGCGGATTGTACATGCGGATTGTACGTGAGGATTGTACATGAGGATTGTGCATGTGGATTGTACGTGCGGATTGTACGTGAGGATTGTACATGCGGATTGTACATGCGGATTGTATATGAGGATTGTACACGCGGATTGTACATGCGGATTGTATATGAGGATTGTACATGCGGATTGTACATGAGGATTGTACATGAGGATTGTGCATGTGGATTGTACGTGCGGATTGTACGTGAGGATTGTACATGTGGATTGTGCATGCGGATTGTATATGAGGATTGTACACGCGGATTGTACATGCGGATTGTATATGAGGATTGTACATGCGGATTGTACATGATGATTGTACATGAGGATTGTGCATGTGGATTGTACGTGCGGATTGTACGTGAGGATTGTACATGCGGATTGTACATGCGGATTATTCATGCGGATTGTACATGCGGATTGTACGTGAGGATTGTACATGCGGATTATTCATGCGGATTGTACATGCGGATTGTGCGTGCGGATTTTACATGCGGATTGTACGTGCGGATTGTACATGCAGATTGTACGTGTGGATTGTACGTGTGGATTGTGCATGAGGATTGTACGTGCGGATTGTACATGCAGATTGTACGTGACGATTGTACATGTGGATTGTACGTGCGGATTGTACATGCAGATTGTACGTGCGGATTGTACATGCGGATTGTACGTGCGGATTGTACGTGTGGATTGTGCATGAGGATTGTACGTGCGGATTGTACATGCAGATTGTACATGCAGATTGTACATGCAGATTGTACGTGTGGATTGTGCATGAGGATTGTACGTGCGGATTGTACATGCGGATTGTACGTGCGGATTGTGCATGAGGATTGTACGTGCGGATTGTACATGCAGATTGTACGTGTGGATTGTGCATGAGGATTGTGCATGAGGACTGTACATGCGGATTGTACGTGCGGATTGTACATGCGGATTGTACATGTGGATTGTACGTGTGGATTGTACGTGCGGATTGTACGTGCGGACTGTACGTGCGGATTGTACATGCGGATTGTACACGCAGATTGTGCATGCGGATTGTACATGTGGATTGTACATGTGGATTGTACATGCGGATTGTACGTGCGGACTGTACGTGCGGATTGTACGTGCGGATTGTACACGCAGATTGTGCATGCGGATTGTACATGCGGATTGTACATGCGGATTGTACATGCGGATTGTACGTGTGGATTGTGCGTGCGGATTGTACGTGTGGATTGTGCATGCGGATTGTACGTGCGGATTGTACGTGCGGATTGTGCATGCGGATTGTACGTGTGGATTGTACACACGGATTGTACATGCGGATTGTACACGCAGATCGTGCATGCGGATTGTACATGCGGATTGTACATGCGGATTGTACATGCGGATTGTACGTGTGGATTGTGCGTGCGGATTGTACGTGTGGATTGTGCATGCGGATTGTACGTGCGGATTGTACGTGCGGATTGTGCATGCGGATTGTACGTGTGGATTGTACACACGGATTGTACATGCGGATTGTACACGCAGATTGTGCATGCGGATTGTACATGCGGATTGTACATGCGGATTGTACATGCGGATTGTACATGCGGATTGTACGTGTGGATTGTGCGTGCGGATTGTACGTGTGGATTGTGCATGCGGATTGTACGTGTGGATTGTGCATGCAGATTGTACGTGTGGATTGTACATGTGGATTGTACATGCGGATTGTGCACGAGGATTGTACACGCGGATTGTACACGCGGATTGTACATGCGGATTGTACACGCGGATTGTACACGAGGATTGTACGTGCGGATTGTACATGAGGATTGTACACGCGGATTGTACACGCGGATTGTACACGAGGATTGTACACGAGGATTGTACGTGTGGATTGTACATGCGGATTGTACACGAGGATTGTACACGAGGATTGTACATGTGGATTGTACATGAGGATTGTACGTGTGGATTGTACATGCGGATTGTACACGAGGATTGTACATGAGGATTGTACGTGTGGATTGTACGTGCGGATTGTACGTGCGGATTGTACATGTGGATTGTACATGAGGATTGTACGTGTGGATTGTACATGCGGATTGTACACGAAGATTGTACACGCGGATTGTACACGAGGATTGTACACGTGGATTGTACACGAGGATTGTACACGCGGATTGTACGCGAGGATTGTACACGAGGATTGTACATGCGGATGGTATATGAGGATTGTACACGCGGATTGTACATGCGGATTGTACATGCGGATTGTACATGAGGATTGTACGTGAGGATTGTGCATGCGGATTGTGCATGCGGATTGTACGTGAGGATTGTACGTGAGGATTGTACGTGAGGATTGTACACGCAGATTGTACATGCGGATTGTGCATGCGGATTGTACGTGCGGATTGTACGTGCGGATTGTACATGCGGATTGTACGTGAGGATTGTACGTGAGGATTGTACACGCGGATTGTATATGAGGGTTGTACATGCGGATTGTACGTGAGGATTGTACGTGAGGATTGTACGTGCGGATTGTACGTGAGGGTTGTACGTGCGGATTGTACATGCGGATTGTACGTGAGGATTGTACGTGAGGATTGTACATGCGGATTGTGCATGCGGATTGTGCACGAGGATTGTACACGCGGATTGTACATGAGGATTGTACGTGTGAATTGTACATGCGGATTGTACATGCGGATTGTACGTGAGGATTGTACGTGAGGATTGTACACGCGGATTGTACATGCGGATTGTGCATGCGGATTGTGCACGAGGATTGTACACGCGGATTGTACACGAGGATTGTACACGCGAATTGTACACGAGGATTGTACGTGCGGATTGTACGTGAGGATTGTACATGAGAATTGTACATGAGGATTGTACAAGAGGATTGTACATGTGGATTGTGCATGCGGATTGTATATGAGGATTGTACACGCGGATTGTACACGAGGATTGTACATGCAGATTGTATATGAGGATTGTACACGCGGATTGTACATGCGGATTGTACATGCGGATTGACAAGGCTGAGCAGAGCGAAACCGCAGGTGCGGTGGACAAGGCTGAGCAGAGCGAAACCGCAGGTGCGGTGGACAAGGCTGAGCAGAGAGAAACCACAGGTGCGGAGGACAAGGCTGAGCAGAGCGAAACCGCATGTGCGGTGGACAAGGCAGAGCAGAGCGAAACCGCAGGTGCGGTGGACAAGGCTGAGCAGAGCGAAACCGCAGGTGCGGTGGACAAGGCTGAGCAAAGCGAAACCGGAGGTGCGGTGGACAAGGCTGAGCAGAGCGAAACCGGAGGTGCGACGGGCAAGGCTGAGCAGAGCGAAACCGCAGGTGCTGCGGACAAGGCTGAGCAGAGCGAAACCGCAGGAGCAGCGGACAAGGCTGAGCAGAGCGAACAGGGCTCTGTTCACACTGAACAGACTGGAAGGGACAAGCAGAACCAGATACACACAAGGTACTTGCAATGAAGTAGCGAGTGGACTCTCAACTCACAACAGAAGTACAGAGACAACGAGTAGGAGTTAGGTGCAGGTTCAGAGACTGCAGGAAAAGGGAAGGTACGGACAAGGAGACAAACAGGCTAGGAGAGTGTTCAGACAGGAACTGACACAGCAACAAGATACAGGAGCGAGTCTGGGTATACGGCCCCCAGAGAGGCAGACAAACAGGCTAGAAAAGTGTTCAGACAGGAACTGACACTGCAACAAGATACAGGAGCGAGTCTGGGTATACGGCCCCCAGAGAGGCGGACAAACAGGCTAGAAGAGTGTTCAGACAGGAACTGACACTGCAACAAGATACAGGAGCGAGTCTGGGTATACGGCCCCCAGAGAGGCGGACAAACAGGCTGAGATAGTTCAGACAGGCCTGGGAATACAGCCCCCAGGTTGGCCGACAGGCAAGAAACAGAACGGGACCTGGCACATTCAGAGTTAAGGAGCATACTGAATGTTAGAGTTGCTCAGGCACCTGCTCCAAGGTGGAGTGGGTTTAAATATCCAGTGACTCACAGCAATAGGCTGGGGAAGCATTAGAAGTGTGCCCACCGCAGCTATAAGAATCAGGAAGTAACCGGACCACCGCCCTAAGCAATCAGACCAGAGCATGCACACAGTATGAACAGGAGCACAACTTACAAACTGGACTGAAGGCTAAGACCGCGATCTTGCATAGTGGGAGATGGTGCACTATGCAAGTACGCCGCCAGGTATGTCACAAGTATGAGCCCGTACATAGCTCCCTAGATACAGTATGAGCCCGCACATAGCTCCCTAGATACAGTATGAGCCCCCACATAGCTCCCTTGATAAAGTATGAGATCCCGCATAGCCCCTATATACAGTATGAGCCCGCACATAGCCTCCTATATATAGTATGAGCCCCCACATAGCTCCCTATATACACTATGTTCCAAATTATTATGCAAATAATATTTTCTCAGATTTTCCCACATTCCCTATATGAATTGCAGTCATTGTAATTTTCCAGTCAAATAACTATTCGAGTACAAGTGAAAGGTTTTTGTATAAACTGCCGATGATAACAGGAGATTTAAAAAAAATAAAAAACTCAAACTGCCCTCAAAATGCATGTTCCAAATTATTCTGCACAGCAGAGGTTTCAACCTTTTCATTTTAATAAAGAACAAAAAAATGGTCATTTGTGAAATTCTAAGCATTAGCAGGTTATTACACACTGAAATCAAACAGTTTTCACCTCAAAACTTTATTCTAGGTGATGTCACATTTTCACATAGGACCCCTTGTTGGAAAGGAGCTTCTGAACTCTCTCGTCCATTGAATTTGTCAGGTTTTGGATGGTTTCTGCTTCAGTTGTTTTGCATGAGGACAGAATACCCTCCCAGAGCTGTTGCTTAGATGTGAACTGCCTCCCGCCATCATAGACACTCCTTTTGATGATGCTCCAGAGGTTCTGAATGGGGTAGAGGTCAGGGGAGCATGGGGGTCACACCATAAGTTTGTCCCCTTTTATGCCCATATCAGCCAGAGATGCAGATGTTTTATGTGCAGCATGAGATGGTGCATTATCATGCAGAAAAATGATCTTGCTGCGGAATACACGGTTCTTCTTCTTGAACCATGGCAGGAAGTGCTGTTTGAGAAAATCCACATACATTATGGAGTTCATCTTTACCCCTTCAGGGATCCTAAAGGGGCCGACAATCTCTCTCCCCATGATTCCAGCCCAAAACATTACTCCACCTCCTCCTTGTTAGCGCCGTAGCCGTGTTTGCATGGGGTGTTCATCAACCAGCCATCCTCCACTCCATCCATCTGGACCATGGAGATCATTTCATGCATGATAATGCCCCGTCTCATGCTGCACATAAAACATCTTCATCTCTGGCTGCTATGGGCATAAAAGGGGACAAAGGAGCATATACCAGGATGGGGAAGCATACACCACGATGGGGGAGTATACACCAGGATGGGGGAGCATATACCAGGATGGGGGACCAGGATGGGGAAGCATACACCAGGATGGGGGACCAGGATGGGGGAGCATATACCAGGATGGGGGAGCATACACCAGGATGGGGAAGCATACACCAGGATGGGGGAGCATATACCAGGATGGGGAAGCATACACCAGGATGGGGGAGCATATACCAGGATGGGGGAGCATATACCAGGATGGGGGAGCATATACCAGGATGGGAGACCAGGATGGGGAAGCATACACCAGGATGGCAGACCAGGATGGGGGAGCATATACCAGGATGGGGGAGAATATGCCAAGATGAGGGACCAGGATGGGGAAGCATATACCAGGATGGGGGACCAGGATGGGGAAGCATATACCAGGATGGGGGAGCATATACCAGGATGGGGGAGCATATACCAAGATGGGGGAGCATATACCAGGATTGGGGAGCATATACCAGGATACGGGGCCAGGATGGGAGAGCATATACCAATAAAAAAGCTCACCACCCGGGCGTAGAACAGGTTCAATAGCTAGTATGATATACTGTGATACAGACATTAGATGTTATATGCTATACACATTGTTATATCCCATCTGATGTATGTACCGCAGTATACCATACAGTAATCGATATACTGGATGACATTTTTGTACATGGGTATACACTGTACTGATCACACTTGAACCTGCCTACAGGACCTCACATATTATATATGGAGCAGTATAGTATGTGACGTCCTGTAGGTTCAGGGTTGATCAGTCAGTGCAGGATCCTCTATGCAATGTCTGTTGTCTCTGCTGGGGCTCAGTGTGATTTATTGCAGGACTCTGAATTTTCCTGCAGATCTGGTGACTCTGGAGCCGATGACCCAGAGTGACCTGATCTGCAGCAAAGGTCAGACTCCGGCCATAAGTCATACAGAGCCCCTGCAGAGCGGCCAGCTGACCTGTCACTAAGGGATCCATGTGAACTCATCAGGATTGGAGCAGCGTCCTGCAGCCCCCTCCTCACTCCAGGCATTTGTTTAGAGGGCTGCACAACCCTCCATGTGCTCGCCCGAGGTAGCCTGACTGCCATTAGGTACCGAGATGAGATCCTCAGACCCCTTGTGAGACCATATGCTGGTGCGGTTGGCCCTGGGTTCCTCCTAATGCAGGACAATGCCAGACCTCATGTGGCTGGAGTGTGTCAGCAGTTCCTGCAAGATGAAGGCATTGAAGCTATGGACTGGCCGCCCGTTCCCCAGACCTGAATCCGATTGAGCACATCTGGGACATCATGTCTCGCTCCATCCACCAACGTCACGTTGCACCACAGACTGTCCAGGAGTTGGCGGATGCTTTAGTCCAGGTCTGGGAGGAGATCCCACAGAAGACCATCTGCGACCTCATCAGGAGCATGCCCAGGCATTGTAGGGAGGTCATACAGGCACGTGGAGGCCACACACAATACTCAGCCTCATCAGGAGCATGCCCAGGCGTTGTAGGGAGGTCATACAGGCACGTGGAGGCCACACACAATACTCAGCCTCATCAGGAGCATGCCCAGGCGTTGTAGGGAGGTCATACAGGGACGTGGAGGCCACACACAATACTCAGCCTCATCAGGAGCATGCCCAGGCATTGTAGGGAGGTCATACAGGCACGTGGAGGTCACACACAATACTCAGCCTCATCAGGAGCATGCCCAGGCGTTGTAGGGAGGTCATACAGGCAAGTGGAGGCCACACACAATACTGAGCCTCATCAGGAGCATGCCCAGGCATTGTAGGGAGGTCATACAGGCACGTGGAGGCCACACACAATACTCAGCCTCATCAGGAGCATGCCCAGGAGTTGTAGGGAGGTCATACAGGCACATGGAGGCCACACACAATACTCAGCCTCATCAGGAGCATGCCCAGGCATTGTAGGGAGGTCATACAGGCACGTGGAGGCCACACACAATACTCAGCCTCATCAGGAGCATGCCCAGGCGTTGTAGGGAGGTCATACGGGCACGTGGAGGCCACACACAATACTCAGCCTCATCAGGAGCATGCCCAGGCGTTGTAGGGAGGTCATACAGGCACGTGGAGGCCACACACAATACTCAGCCTCATCAGGAGCATGCCCGGGCGTTGTAGGGAGGTCATACAGGCACGTGGAGGCCACACACAATACTCAGCCTCATCAGGAGCATGCCCAGGCGTTGTAGGGAGGTTATACAGGCACGTGGAGGCCACACACAATACTCAGCCTCATCAGGAGCATGCCCAGGCTTGTAGGGAGGTCATACAGGCACGTGGAGGCCACACACAATACTCAGCCTCATCAGGAGCATGCCCAGGCGTTGTAGGGAGGTCATACAGGCACGTGGAGGCCACACACAATACTCAGCCTCATCAGGAGCATGCCCAGGCGTTGTAGGAAGGTCATACTGGCACGTGGAGGCCACACACAATACTCAGCCTCATCAGGAGCATGCCCAGGCGTTGTAGGGAGGTCATACAGGCACGTGGAGGCCACACACAATACTCAGCCTCATCAGGAGCATGCCCAGGCGTTGTAGGGAGGTCATACAGGCACGTGGAGGCCACACACAATACTCAGCCTCATCAGGAGCATGCCCAGGCGTTGTAGGGAGGTCATACAGGCACGTGGAGGCCACACACAATACTGAGCCTCATCAGGAGCATGCCCAGGCGTTGTAGGGAGGTCATACAGGCACGTGGAGGCCACACACAATACTCAGCCTCATCAGGAGCATGCCCAGGCATTGTAGGGAGGTCATACAGGCACGTGGAGGCCACACACAATACTCAGCCTCATCAGGAGCATGCCCAGGTGTTGTAGGGAGGTCATACAGGCACGTGGAGGCCACACACAATACTCAGCCTCATCAGGAGCATGCCCAGGCGTTGTAGGGAGGTCATACAGGCACGTGGAGGCCGCACACAATACTCAGCCTCATCAGGAGCATGCCCAGGCGTTGTAGGGAGGTCATACGGGCACGTGGAGGCCACACACAATACTCAGCCTCATCAGGAGCATGCCCAGGCGTTGTAGGGAGGTCATACAGGCACGTGGAGGCCACACACAATACTCAGCCTCATCAGGAGCATGCCCGGGCGTTGTAGGGAGGTCATACAGGCACGTGGAGGCCACACACAATACTCAGCCTCATCAGGAGCATGCCCAGGCGTTGTAGGGAGGTTATACAGGCACGTGGAGGCCACACACAATACTCAGCCTCATCAGGAGCATGCCCAGGCTTGTAGGGAGGTCATACAGGCACGTGGAGGCCACACACAATACTCAGCCTCATCAGGAGCATGCCCAGGCGTTGTAGGGAGGTCATACAGGCACGTGGAGGCCACACACAATACTCAGCCTCATCAGGAGCATGCCCAGGCGTTGTAGGAAGGTCATACTGGCACGTGGAGGCCACACACAATACTCAGCCTCATCAGGAGCATGCCCAGGCGTTGTAGGGAGGTCATACAGGCACGTGGAGGCCACACACAATACTCAGCCTCATCAGGAGCATGCCCAGGCGTTGTAGGGAGGTCATACAGGCACGTGGAGGCCACACACAATACTCAGCCTCATCAGGAGCATGCCCGGGCGTTGTAGGGAGGTCATACAGGCACGTGGAGGCCACACACAATACTCAGCCTCATCAGGAGCATGCCCCGGCGTTGTAGGGAGGTCATACAGGCACGTGGAGGCCACACACAATACTCAGCCTCATCAGGAGCATGCCAAGGCGTTGTAGGGAGGTCATACAGGCACGTGGAGGCCACACACAATACTGAGCCTCATCAGGAGCATGCCCAGGCGTTGTAGGGAGGTCATACAGGCACGTGGAGGCCACACACAATACTCAGCCTCATCAGGAGCATGCCCAGGCGTTGTAGGGAGGTCATACAGGCACGTGGAGGCCACACACAATACTCAGCCTCATCAGGAGCATGCCCAGGCGTTGTAGGGAGGTCATACAGGCACGTGGAGGCCACACACAATACTCAGCCTCATCAGGAGCATGCCCAGGCGTTGTAGGGAGGTCATACAGGCACGTGGAGGCCACACACAATACTCAGCCTCATCAGGAGCATGCCCAGGCGTTGTAGGGAGGTCATACAGGCACGTGGAGGCCACACACAATACTCAGCCTCATCAGGAGCATGCCCAGGCGTTGTAGGGAGGTCATACAGGCACGTGGAGGCCACACACAATACTCAGCCTCATCAGGAGCATGCCCAGGCATTGTAGGGAGGTCATACAGGCACGTGGAGGCCACACACAATACTCAGCCTCATCAGGAGCATGCCCAGGTGTTGTAGGGAGGTCATACAGGCACGTGGAGGCCACACACAATACTCAGCCTCATCAGGAGCATGCCCAGGCGTTGTAGGGAGGTCATACAGGCACGTGGAGGCCGCACACAATACTCAGCCTCATCAGGAGCATGCCCAGGCGTTATAGGGAGGTCATTCAGGCACGTGGAGGCCACAAACAATACTCAGCCTCATCAGGAGCATGCCCAGGCATTGTAGGGAGGTCATACAGGCACGTGGAGGCCACAAACAATACTCAGCCTCATCAGGAGCATGCATAGGCGTTATAGGGAGGTGATACAGGCACGTGGAGGCCACACACAATACTCAGCCTCATCAGTGTGGCACCCCAGGGTTCTGGTTACCACAGTAATAGCAATATTACGTCTGTGAGCAGGTGGGAGGTCTCTTGGTCAGGAATCCTAAGCATGCCACACCTCCTGCCCAGTCCTGGGAGGGGAAGAACTTCCCCTATATAAACTGGGGCTGAGGTGGGGTTAGAGAGAAGAAGAGGAGTCCCAGACAGAGACACAGTCTGGTCTGGAGTGGAGCAGATACAGGGAGAGCAAGATCAGGAGCTCTGTGGGAGCAGTGATAAAAGGGGTCAGAGACTGGAAGCTGTAGAGCTCGTCCTGACTGAAGAGATCTCACCGGACACGGAGTCCGAGGCTGTGGGGACTGTTCCATACCCAGCAGCAGAAACCGACCGGCAGGGGATTTCAGGTCCTCTGGCCAAGAAACCCGAAGGCACGGTCACACGCAAGGGACCAGCACCGCCGTCGTGGAGCGGAGGCTACCAGAAGGCCCCGAGTCACCGGCCATACGGGTGAGCACCACACGGTACACTCAGGGACGTGGGCTACTTTTACCCGCTTCTAGCAAGGTAGCCAGGAAGAGTACAATTAGTTGGGGAGGCCTACAACTCCGCCTGGCCAGGGGAGATCCTATCTGCTCACGGACTGACCAGGCCCCGATCGCTAGCCAGTACTCCCGGGAGGGTCTACCTTTGCCACCAGTAAAGACCCTGAACTACACCGCACCGTCTCTGAGTGGTTCCTGGTGCCTGCGTGCAATTCTACTATCCCCATCATCCACGTCCGCTGCCCTGAGGCCATACCCCTCCCGTTGGGGGTTATACTATCCACGCTGCACAACCGTACCACCGGCCTCAGCGGTCTGCCCTACAGCGGCGGTTTCATAACCGCATTCAATAAGTGGCGTAGTCGAACACTATAATATCATATACTAATTCCGCCACTTAGTTTGACACCCTGGGCACGGACCGGGTCATCGCCACGAGGACTACTATCCCCAACAGATCCGGCTCCGGGTATTCCCCCTGCACAGCAGCAGCAGCACAGGCCCAGGGGGCGCGTCAACTTTTGGCGTAGTCGGCAGGATTCCGTGCCCGCAACCACCGGGTACTGCGTGCCTGAAAAAGACTGTTAAACTTACCTGTGGTGAAGATTCCCGCCATCCGACGCCATCTTTTGCCTTCTTCCCGCCATCCGTGGAGTTTTCCCGCCATCCGACGCCATCTTTTGCCTTCTTCCCGCCATCCGTGGAGTTTTCCCGCCATTGGACGCCATCTCGAGGACGCCGCGCGGGAAGAAGAGGGGCGTGGACTCCGAAAGCGCGCGAGAACTGAAGCCCCGCCTCACGTCCGGACGTTGCGTAAGGTCCTGGAAGGAGCCCAGCAGACGCCGACGTCACCAGAGCGCGACGGAAGGTCCTCAACCCTGACGATCCACTGCGGAGCTGCGGCCTACGGAAGAGGATCATCGCAAGGTAGGCCACGGTCCACTAGGGGGGAGGAGGATGTCGGATACGGAGGAGAGCTTCACTGCCACAGCCACCGCCAGCGCCACCGCTGCGGCGGTCATGCCTTTCACCAGGCCCTACATCCCGGGGGCAGCCTGGCTACCCCAGTACTCAGGGGAGTCACATACCCTAAATGACTTCAGAGAAAGGCTGGATAGCCTCTTCCAGGTGTACCCCCTCACAGAAGAGCAAAAAGTGAGCATCCTGGTGGCTCAATTAACAGGGGCAGCCCAAAGGGAGGTAAAGTCCTGGCCACTTGGGAGGAGGAGGACTGTCGCAGAGATACTAGCCCGGCTGAAGGACACCTTTGATACCCGTACCTCAGCCGAGATCAAGCTTAGATTCTACGGGTGCAAGCAGCGAGCACATGAGAATATAAGGGACTATGCACTAAATCTACAAGAGGCCCTGAGAGCCATTAAGCAGGCCGACCCTGACGGCGTGGGAAACGAAGACAAGCTGTTGACTGAACAATTTATAGAGGGTCTACATTGTAATGCCCACCGAACCCAGTTGCGAGCAATGGCCTTACAGGACCCTCATCTGGACTTTGCACAGTTCAAGGACAGAGCCATCCAGGTGCTCCGAGAACCGGCACCAGGTGGCGCTGTGACCCACAAACGCCCTGCTACCACTTACCACCAGGAGACGGCGCCCTTGTCGGCAGGGCCTGTGGGAGCTGATGCGCAGGCTTTAAACAATGACCCGGCTACAGACCTGCACCATCAGGTCCAAGAGCTAGCTAAAAGCGTTGCCGCGCTAACCCGAACTGTGCAGTCTTTACAGGTTTCTACTCCAGGGAAGATCCAGCTGGCATCCGGACCGGAGGATATCCCGTGGCGCCGACCAAGGAGGATCCCACCGGCCAGAGGAAGACCTAGCGACCGATACAACGAGGACGGACAACCCATCTGCCGCCGCTGCAATCAACCCGGACATATGGCAAGGTACTGTCCTTTAAACTGGCACAACCTGGGGTAGAGGGCCAACCCCTAGGAATAAGATCACCAGGCCCATCGAACTGGCGTGACAAATACGTGGGAGGACGTCCAGTCTTGCCTGTAGTACTGGATGGCATCCCTATGAGTGCCCTACTGGACACCGGGTCACAGGTCACCACCATCTCGTACGTGCTCTTCAAGCAGTACTGGAATGACTCGGATATAACCCGCTACCCAGACGACGACTTGAGTATCATCGCCAGCAATGGTCAGCCCGTGCCACAGATCGGATTTAAAGAGATGACCATTAAAATCGGTAAAGTCGAACTGGCAGCACAGGGACTGATCATTGTGGACATTGACAAGCGCGAGAGTCACCCAAAGATAACTCTAGGAACTAATGTGATTGAAAATTGTCTTGCAGAGGTGATTCTCATTTTACAGCAGGTTGCCAAGAACGCCAGCTCCGGCCAGCAGCGAGTGCTCCAAAAAGAGATCCGGGCACTGATGCGACGGCAACAGGTGGAACTCTCCGGTGGTGAGATTGGTAGCGTGAGAATGTGTGACCCTTTCCCTATTGCCATGCCCCCGAAAAGTGAAATGATGATTTGGTGCCGGGCAGCTATTGGTCTGAGAGGTAGAGATTACCAGGCAATGGTAGAACCAGTCTACTCAGATAGTAGGCCCACCATTTTGACAGCACGGGGGGTGGTCAATGTACGCCATGGGAGGGTGCCCGTTCGCATAATAAATATCGGGAAGAGGGAAGTGTACCTGCCCCAGTATGCTACGCTAGCCAAATTGTATACCATCAACCAAAATTCTGTACAGTCCGTGGAACCCTTGCCTCCATCTCATCCAGAGGAAGGTAACGGCTCTAAGCAACAAATGGAGGACTGGTGTCAGCAACTGCATTTGGGTACTGACTCCACTCCTGCTCACCAAAAGCAGGGAGTCTACCGGGTGATCCAGGAATACGAGAGAGTGTTCAGTAAACACCCGCTAGACTTCGGGCGAGTAAAGGGAGTGGAACATCACATCCCCACGGGAGATCATCCTCCCATAAAGGAGAGGTATCGTCCCGTACCCCCTGCACATTACCAACACGCCAAGGGGATGCTTAGAGACATGAAGGAGGCTGGGGTAATCAGGGATAGCTGTAGCCCCTGGGCAGCTCCACTAGTCTTGGTTAAAAAGAAAGACAACACCATGAGAATGTGTGTAGATTACCGGAAAATCAACCGTATCACACACAAAGATGCGTATCCCTTACCAAGGATAGAGGAGTCTTTGGCTGCTTTAAAATCTGCTAACTTCTTCTCCACTTTGGATCTCACTAGCGGGTACTGGCAGGTTCCTGTAGCAGAGGCGGACCGGGAGAAGACCGCATTCACCACCCCGATGGGACTTAGCGAGTTTACCTGCATGCCGTTCGGACTCTGCAACGCACCAGGAACCTTCCAACGATTGATGGAATGCTGTCTGGGACACCGGAACTTTGAGACGGTCCTGCTGTACCTGGACGATGTTATAGTTTATTCCAAAACCTACGAGGACCACCTGAAACACCTGGCGGAAGTGTTTGAAGCCCTGGCAAACTACGGTCTGAAAGTGAAACCGTCGAAGTGTCACCTGCTAAAACCAAAAGTGCAGTACCTGGGACACGTGGTGAGTGCTGATGGAGTGGCTCCCGACCCTGATAAGATCACCGCGATTAAGGAATGGCCAAGACCCTCCAGCGTAAAGGAAGTGCGGCAGTTCCTCGGGTTGGTAGGCTACTACCGAAGATTCATTCCCGGTTTCACCAAAAAGGCAGCTCCTATGCAGGACCTCCTGATAGGCCAGTCCAGGAAGGCCAAGAACCAGAAGCCGCCCTTCAGATGGGAGAAGCTGGAAGAAGAGTCCTTCCGCCAGCTGAAGATGGCCCTCACGGGGGATGAAATCCTGGCGTACCCTGATTACAGCCAGCCCTTTATCCTCTACACCGACGCAAGTAACATCGGTCTAGGAGCCATACTGTCCCAGATCCAGCAGGGGAGAGAACGGGTAATTGCTTACGCCAGCCGAAAACTGCGACCCACCGAAAGAAACCCTGAGAATTACAGCTCATTCAAGCTAGAGTTCCTGGCAGTGGTGTGGGCAGTCACCGAACGCTTTAAGCACTACCTCGCCTCTTCCCGGTTCACCGTGTACACGGATAACAACCCGTTGACACACCTGGACACTGCAAGACTCGGTGCCCTGGAGCAGAGATGGATGGCCCGCCTGTCCAACTATGAGTTCACGATCAAATACCGGGCAGGACGCTCCAATACCAACGCGGATGCCTTGTCCAGAATGCCAAACCTACCGGACGTAGGGGAAGATCCAGAGGAACTGGAAGAAGTTGAACTCCCCGCGTTTCACCGTCATGGGACTACCCAGTATTCCCACCGTGTAAGGGGTAAGCAATCCACTACGTTCAACCCCTTACCTCATTACAACTGGGCGGAAACGCAAGACAGTGACCCCGCCGTCCGACTAGTGAAGGAGATGCTGACTCTGCCAGATGCCCGCCTTGACCCAGACGCTCCGGAGGAGACCAAGCAACTGTGGGCTGAGAAGAGTCGACTGTTCCTTTACAAGGGGAAGTTGTGCCGCAGAATGGTTAACTCCCGGACGCATGAACTGATCTGGCAAGTAGTGGTGCCAAGAAGAGACGCGGCTATGGTACTGGAGGCATACCACGACGGAGCTGGGCACTTCGGATGGAAGAAGCTGGAGTTCCTGCTGCGCGGGCGGTTCCACTGGGTAGGCATGAGAGGAACCATCGAGAGGTGGTGCAGAGACTGTGGCCCATGCAACCTAAGAAGGAAGGACCGTGCCAGCCAGAAGACTCCCCTGCAGTCCATCGTCACCAGGCAGCCGTTGGAACTGGTAGCCTTGGACCATGTAAAACTGCCCCCCAGCAGAAGTGGCTACGTCTATGCGTTAACCATCGTGGATCACTACTCCCGGTCCTTGGTTGTAGTCCCCGTCAAGGACTTAACGGCTCAAACAGCAGCTAGAGCCTTCCAGCAGCACTTCTGTCGTCCACACGGATACCCAGAGCAGGTGCTGACGGACCAAGGACCTGCCTTTGAAGCGGAAGTCTTCCAGGAGTTCTGCACTCTGTATGGCTGCCGGAAGATAAGAACAACACCCTATCATCCGCAAACCAATGGACTCTGCGAGAAGATGAACCAGGTGGTGATAGACCTTCTGAAAACATTGCCCCTGGAAGAACGCAGTCTGTGGCCTGAGAAACTGCCTGATCTGGTGGACCTATACAATCACATCCCTGTAGGTTCTACCAACTGTACCCCGGCTTACCTAATGAGAGCAAGACCTGGTAAGCTGCCTGTTGATCTGGATATGGGAGTCCTGACACCCGAGGACACTTCACCAGAAGCAGACTGGGACACAGAGAGGCAGCAGCAGTACCGGAAAGTACAGGAGAGTGTTGAGCGAAGTCTCCGTCAAGCAAGAGAAAGACAGGAGAAGACTTACAACCAGTATGCTCCCGCTGTTCCCCTGGTACCTGGAGAGCAGGTCTTGAAGAGGAAAAGACGGCTCCACAAGTTGGACGACCAGTGGGAGAAGGACCCGTACACCGTACTGCCATCAAGCCATGAAAACCCAAAAATCTGCACAATCAGTAAGGATGGAGGAGAAACCACAGCCATTGTCTCCCGAGATCACCTGAAGAAGTGTCCCGAGCAGCTACGAAACCCTGAAGAAGATCAAGAAAACCCTCGACCCGCAGAGAAAAGGGAAGAGATGGTCAGTACTGTACTCGGAGACTTCCCTCGGTCTTGGACACAAGTAAATGGCGCTGTTGTGGTACCCGTCCTCACCTTCCTCCAGCCAGCATCCCAAGTGCCTACAGAAAAACAGGTAGAGCTGGAAGAGCAGCCGGTCCAGGAGGCAGAAGACCCCACACAAGCAGACCAGGAGAATCGACCCTCTGCTTATAGTGAGCCTGCCGTGCCCCTAGTGAGCCAAAGAGTCCGTAGACAGCTGCCCAGCTTACCTTTGACAGCTCCTACACCCTGTAGCTCAGGACCGGTCAGTAAGCTCCGTAGGTCCACTAGAGCCACTAGAGGCCAGTTGCCCGTACGTTGGAGGATCTAAAGTGTTCAGACTGTTTTATTGGTATTTACCTGTTTACTGTTGCTTGTAAATAATTATGTTTTTCTAGTTATTTTATAGGTGTCTTTTGTGGATTAACCGGAACTCTGTTGTATATATGTTAGGAGCGTAACCCAGGAACGGACTAAAGACTGTTAAAGACTCGGGGCAGGACAAACCCCTACCTGGTTACGGCTCCCTGTTCTTTGGTGAAATGGACACCCTTATTGCTTCAAAAATTGCACCCGGTTGCGGACACTCCGTGACCACCTTAACGTGTTTTTCCTTATTGTATTGTTCCTGTTTATACCCTGTTATGTTTTCAAAAATATGTTTAGTTCCGGAGTACTAAATTTTACTAGGGGGGAATGTGGCACCCCAGGGTTCTGGTTACCACAGTAATAGCAATATTACGTCTGTGAGCAGGTGGGAGGTCTCCTGGTCAGGAATCCTAAGCATGCCACACCTCCTGCCCAGTCCTGGGAGGGGAAGAACTTCCCCTATATAAGACTGGGGCTGAGGCAGGGTTAGGAGGAGAAGAGAAGAAGAGGAGTCCCAGACAGAGACACAGTCTGGTCTGGAGTGGAGCAGATACAGGGAGAGCAAGATCAGGAGCTCTGTGGGAGCAGTGATAAAAGGAGTCCGGGACTGGAAGCTGTAGAGCTCGTCCGGACTGGAGAGATCTCACCGGACACGGAGTCCGAGGCTGTGGGGACTGTTCCATACCCAGCAGCAGAAACCGACCGGCAGGGGATTTCAGGTCCTCTGGCCAAGAAACCCGAAGGCACGGTCACACGCAAGGGACCAGCACCGCCGTCATGGAGCGGAGGCTACCAGAAGGCCCCGAGTCACCGGCCATACGGGTGAGCACCACACGGTACACTCAGGGACGTGGGCTACTTTTACCCGCTTCTAGCAAGGTAGCCAAGAAGAGTGCAGATAAACGGGGAGGCCTACAACTCCGCCTGGCCAGGGGAGATCCTATCTGCTCACGGACTGACCAGGCCCCGATCGCTAGCCAGTACTCCCGGGAGTTTCTACCTTTGCCACCAGTAAAGACCCTGAACTACACCGCACCGTCTCTGAGTGGTTCCTGGTGCCTGCGTGCAATTCTACTATCCCCATCATCCACGTCCGCTGTCCTGAGGCCATACCCCTCCCGTTGGGGGTTATACTATCCACGCTGCACAACAATACCACCGGCCTCAGCGGTCTGCCCTGCAGCGGCGGTTTCATAACCGCATTCAACGGGTGGCGTAGTCGAACACTATAATATCATATACTAATTCCGCCACTTAGTTTGACACCCTGGGCACGGACCGGGTCATCGCCACGAGGACTACTATCCCCAACAGATCCGGCTCCGGGTATTCCCCCTGCACAGCAGCAGCAGCACAGGCCCAGGGGGCGCGTCATCAGGAGCATGCCCAGGCGTTGTAGGGAGGTCATACAGGCACGAGGAGGCCACACACAATACTCAGCCTCATCAGGAGCATGCCCAGGCGTTGTAGGGAGGTCATACAGGCACGTGGAGGCCACACACAATACTCAGCCTCATCAGGAGCATGCCCAGGCGTTGTAGGGAGGTCATACAGGCACGTGGAGGCCACACACAATACTCAGCCTCATCAGGAGCATGCCCAGGCGTTGTAGGGAGGTCATACAGGCACGAGGAGGCCACACACAATACTCAGCCTCATCAGGAGCATGCCCAGGCGTTGTAGGGAGGTCATACAGATACGTGGAGGCCACACACAATACTCAGCCTCATCAGGAGCATGCCCAGGCGTTGTAGGGAGGTCATACAGGCACGTGGAGGCCACACACAATACTCAGCCTCATCAGGAGCATGCCCAGGCGTTGTAGGAAGGTCATATAGGCACGTGGAGGCCACACACAATACTCAGCCTCATCAGGAGCATGCCCAGGCGTTGTAGGGAGGTCATACAGGCACGTGGAGGCCACACACAATACTCAGCCTCATCAGGAGCATGCCCAGGCGTTGTAGGGAGGTCATACAGGCACGTGGAGGCCACACACAATACTCAGCCTCATCAGGAGCATGCCCAGGCGTTGTAGGGAGGTCATACAGGCACGTGGAGGCCACACACAATACTCAGCCTCATCAGGAGCATGCCCAGGCGTTGTAGGGAGGTCATATAGGCACGTGGAGGCCACACACAATACTCAGCCTCATCAGGAGCATGCTCAGGCGTTGTACGGAGGTCATACAGGCACGTGGAGGCCACACACAATACTCAGCCTCATCAGGAGCATGCCCAGGCGTTGTAGGGAGGTCATATAGGCACGTGGAGGCCACACACAATACTGAGTCTCATCAGGAGCATGCCCAGGCGTTGTAGGGAGGTCATACAGGCACGTGGAGGCCACACACAATACTGAGCCTCATCAGGAGCACGCCCAGGCGTTGTAGGGAGGTCATACAGGCACGTGGAGTCCACACACAATACTCAGCCTCATCAGGAGCATGCCCAGGCGTTGTAGGGAGGTCATACAGGCACGTGGAGGCCACACACAATACTGAGCCTCATCAGGAGCATGCCCGGGCATTGTAGGGAGGTCATACAGGCACGTGGAGGCCACACACAATACTCAGCCTCATCAGGAGCATGCCCAGGCGTTGTAGGGAGGTCATACAGGCACGTGGAGGCCACACACAATACTCAGCCTCATCAGGAGCATGCCCAGGCATTGTAGGGAGGTCATACAGGCACGTGGAGGCCACACACAATACTCAACCTCATCAGGAGCATGCCCAGGCGTTGTAGGGAGGTCATACAGGCACGTGGAGGCCACACACAATACTCAGCCTCATCAGGAGCATGCCCAGGCGTTGTAGGGAGGTCATACAGGCACATGGAGGCCACACACAATACTCAGCCTCATCAGGAGCATGCCCAGGCGTTGTAGGGAGGTCATACAGGCACGTGGAGGCCACACACAATACTCAGCCTCATCAGGAGCATGCCCAGGCGTTGTAGGGAGGTCATACAGGCACATGGAGGCCACACACAATACTCAGCCTCATCAGGAGCATGCCCAGGCGTTGTAGGGAGGTCATACAGGCACATGGAGGCCACACACAATACTCAGCCTCATCAGGAGCATGCCCAGGCGTTGTAGGGAGGTCATACAGGCACATGGAGGCCACACACAATACTTAGCCTCATCAGGAGCATGCCCAGGCGTTGTAGGGAGGTCATACAGGCACGTGGAGGTCACACACAATACTCAGCCTCATCAGGAGCATGCCCAGGCGTTGTAGGGAGGTCATACAGGCACGTGGAGGCCACACACAATACTCAGCCTCATCAGGAGCACGCCCAGGCGTTGTAGGGAGGTCATACAGGCACGTGGAGGCCACACACAATACTCAGCCTCATCAGGAGCACGCCCAGGCGTTGTAGGGAGGTCATACAGGCACGTGGAGGCCACACACAATACTCAGCCTCATCAGGAGCATGCCCAGGCGTTGTAGGGAGATCATACAGGCACGTGGAGGCCACACACAATACTCAGCCTCATCAGGAGCATGCCCAGGCGTTGTAGGGAGGTCATACAGGCACGTGGAGGCCACACACAATACTCAGCCTCATCAGGAGCATGCCCAGGCGTTGTAGGGAGGTCATACAGGCACGTGGAGGCCACACACAATACTCAGCCTCATCAGGAGCATGCCCAGGCGTTGTAGGGAGGTCATACAGGCACGTGGAGGCCACACACAATACTCAGCCTCATCAGAAGCATGTCCAGGCATTGTAGGGAGGTCATACAGGCACGTGGAGGCCACACACAATACTCAGCCTCATCAGGAGCATGCCCAGGCTTTGTAGGGAGGTCATACAGGCACGTGGAGGCCACACACAAAACTCAGCCTCATCAGGAGCATGCCCAGGCTTTGTAGGGAGGTCATACAGGCACGTGGAGGCCACACACAATACTCAGCCTCATCAGGAGCATGCCCAGGTTTTGTAGGGAGGTCATACAGGCACGTGGAGGCCACACACAATACTCAGCCTCATCAGGAGCATGCCCAGGCTTTGTAGGGAGGTCATACAGGCACGTGGAGGCCACACACAATACTCAGCCTCATCAGGAGCATGCCCAGGCTTTGTAGGGAGGTCATACAGGCACGTGGAGGCCACACACAATACTCAGCCTCATCAGGAGCATGCCCAGGCGTTGTAGGGAGGTCATACAGGCACGTGGAGGCCACACACAATACTCAGCCTCATCAGGAGCATGCCCAGGCGTTGTAGGGAGGTCATACAGGCTCGTGGAGGCCACACACAATACTGAGCCTCATCAGGAGCATGCCCAGGCGTTGTAGGGAGGTCATACAGGCACGTGGAGGCCACACACAATACTCAGCCTCATCAGGAGCATGCCCAGGCGTTGTAGGGAGGTCATACAGGCTCGTGGAGGCCACACACAATACTCAGCCTCATCAGGAGCATGCCCGGGCGTTGTAGGGAGGTCATACAGGCACGTGGAGGCCACACACAATACTCAGCCTCATCAGGAGCATGCCCAGGCGTTGTAGGGAGGTCATACAGGCACGTGGAGGCCACACACAATACTCAGCCTCATCAGGAGCATGCCCAGGCGTTGTAGGGAGGTCATACAGGCACGTGGAGGCCACACACAATACTCAGCCTCATCAGGAGCATGCCCAGGCGTTGTAGGGAGGTCATACAGGCACGTGGAGGCCACACACAATACTCAGCCTCATCAGGAGCATGCCCAGACGTAGTAGGGAGGTCATACAGGCACGTGGAGGCCACACACAATACTCAGCCTCATCAGGAGCATGCCCAGGCGTTGTAGGGAGGTCATACAGGCACGTGGAGGCCACACACAATACTCAGCCTCATCAGGAGCATGCCCAGGCGTTGTAGGGAGGTCATACAGGCACGTGGAGGCCACACACAATACTCAGCCTCATCAGGAGCATGCCCAGGCGTTGTAGGGAGGTCATACAGGCACGTGGAGGCCACACACAATACTCAGCCTCATCAGGAGCATGCCCAGGCGTTGTAGGGAGGTCATACAGGCACGTGGAGGCCACACACAATACTCAGCCTCATCAGGAGCATGCCCAGGCGTTGTAGGGAGGTCATACAGGCACGTGGAGGCCACACACAATACTCAGCCTCATCAGGAGCATGCCCAGGCGTTGTAGGGAGGTCATACAGGCACGTGGAGGCCACACACAATACTCAGCCTCATCAGGAGCATGCCCAGGCGTTGTAGGGAGGTCATACAGGCACGTGGAGGCCACACACAATACTCAGCCTCATCAGGAGCATGCCCAGGCGTTGTAGGGAGGTCATACAGGCACGTGGAGGCCACACACAATACTCAGCCTCATCAGGAGCATGCCCAGGCGTTGTAGGGAGGTCATACAGGCACGTGGAGGCCACACACAATACTCAGCCTCATCAGGAGCATGCCCAGGCATTGTAGGGAGGTCATACAGATACGTGGAGGCCACACACAATACTCAGCCTCATCAGGAGCATGCCCAGGCGTTGTAGGGAGGTCATACAGGCACGTGGAGGCCACACACAATACTCAGCCTCATCAGGAGCATGCCCAGGCGTTGTAGGGAGGTCATACAGGCACGTGGAGGCCACACACAATACTCAGCCTGCAGTGACTGATGGGAGCCGGCTCCCTGCAGTGACTGATGGGAGCCGGCTCCCTGCAGTGACTGATGGGAGCCGGCTCCCTGCAGTGACTGATGGGAGCCGGCTCCCTGCAGTGACTGATGGGAGCCGGCTCCCTGCAGTGACTGATGGGAGCCGGCTCTTTGATGTGACTGATGGGAGCCGGCTCCCTGCAGTGACTGATGGGAGCCGGCTCCCTGCAGTGACTGATGGGAGCCGGCTCCCTGCAGTGACTGATGGGAGCCGGCTCCCTGCAGTGACTGATGGGAGCCGGCTCCCTGCAGTGACTGATGGGAGCCGGCTCCCTGCAGTGACTGATGGGAGCCGGCTCCCTGCAGTGACTGATGGGAGCCGGCTCCCTGCAGTGACTGATGGGAGCCGGCTCTTTGATGTGAATGATGGGGGCCGGCTCCCTGCAGTGACTGATGGGAGCCGGCTCTTTGATGTGAATGATGGGAGCCGGCTCCCTGCAGTGACTGATGGGAGCCGGCTCCCTGCAGTGACTGATGGGAGCCGGCTCCCTGCAGTGACTGATGGGAGCCGGCTCCCTGCAGTGACTGATGGGAGCCGGCTCCCTGCAGTGACTGATGGGAGCCGGCTCCCTGCAGTGACTGATGGGAGCCGACTCCCTGCAGTGACTGATGGGAGCCGGCTCCCTGCAGTGACTGATGGGAGCCGGCTCTTTGATGTGACTGATGGGAGCCGGCTCTTTGATGTGACTGATGGGAGCCGGCTCCCTGCAGTGACTGATGGGAGCCGGCTCTTTGATGTGACTGATGGGAGCCGGCTCCCTGCAGTGACTGATGGGAGCCGGCTCCCTGCAGTGACTGATGGGAGCCGGCTCCCTGCAGTGACTGATGGGAGCCGGCTCCCTGCAGTGACTGATGGGAGCCGGCTCCCTGCAGTGACTGATGGGAGCCGGCTCCCTGCAGTGACTGATGGGAGCCGACTCCCTGCAGTGACTGATGGGAGCCGGCTCCCTGCAGTGACTGATGGGAGCCGGCTCTTTGATGTGACTGATGGGAGCCGGCTCTTTGATGTGACTGATGGGAGCCGGCTCCCTGCAGTGACTGATGGGAGCCGGCTCTTTGATGTGACTGATGGGAGCCGGCTCTTTGATGTGACTGATGGGAGCCGGCTCCCTGCAGTGACTGATGGGAGCCGGCTCTTTGATGTGAATGATGGGGGCCGGCTCCCTGCAGTGACTGATAGGAGCCGGCTCTTTGATGTGACTGATGGGAGCCGGCTCTTTGATGTGACTGATGGGAGCCGGCTCCCTGCAGTGACTGATGGGAGCCGGCTCTTTGATGTGAATGATGGGGGCCGGCTCCCTGCAGTGACTGATAGGAGCCGGCTCTTTGATGTGACTCATGGGAGCCGGCTCTTTGATGTGACTGATGGGGGCCGGCTCCCTGCAGTGACTGATGGGAGCCGGCTCCCTGCAGTGACTGATGGGAGCCGGCTCTTTGATGTGAATGATGGGGGCCGGCTCCCTGCAGTGACTGATGGGAGCCGGCTCTTTGATGTGACTGATGGGAGCCGGCTCCCTGCAGTGACTGATGGGAGCCGGCTCTTTGATGTGAATGATGGGGGCCGGCTCCCTGCAGTGACTGATGGGAGCCGGCTCTTTGATGTGACTGATGGGAGCCGGCTCTTTGATGTGACTGATGGGGGCCGGCTCCCTGCAGTGACTGATGGGAGCCGGCTCCCTGCAGTGACTGATGGGAGCCGGCTCCCTGCAGTGACTGATGGGAGCCGGCTCCCTGCAGTGACTGATGGGAGCCGACTCCCTGCAGTGACTGATGGGAGCCGGCTCCCTGCAGTGACTGATGGGAGCCGGCTCTTTGATGTGACTGATGGGAGCCGGCTCTTTGATGTGACTGATGGGAGCCGGCTCCCTGCAGTGACTGATGGGAGCCGGCTCTTTGATGTGACTGATGGGAGCCGGCTCCCTGCAGTGACTGATGGGAGCCGGCTCCCTGCAGTGACTGATGGGAGCCGGCTCCCTGCAGTGACTGATGGGAGCCGGCTCCCTGCAGTGACTGATGGGAGCCGGCTCCCTGCAGTGACTGATGGGAGCCGACTCCCTGCAGTGACTGATGGGAGCCGGCTCCCTGCAGTGACTGATGGGAGCCGGCTCTTTGATGTGACTGATGGGAGCCGGCTCTTTGATGTGACTGATGGGAGCCGGCTCCCTGCAGTGACTGATGGGAGCCGGCTCTTTGATGTGACTGATGGGAGCCGGCTCTTTGATGTGACTGATGGGAGCCGGCTCCCTGCAGTGACTGATGGGAGCCGGCTCTTTGATGTGAATGATGGGGGCCGGCTCCCTGCAGTGACTGATAGGAGCCGGCTCTTTGATGTGACTGATGGGAGCCGGCTCTTTGATGTGACTGATGGGAGCCGGCTCCCTGCAGTGACTGATGGGAGCCGGCTCTTTGATGTGAATGATGGGGGCCGGCTCCCTGCAGTGACTGATAGGAGCCGGCTCTTTGATGTGACTCATGGGAGCCGGCTCTTTGATGTGACTGATGGGGGCCGGCTCCCTGCAGTGACTGATGGGAGCCGGCTCCCTGCAGTGACTGATGGGAGCCGGCTCTTTGATGTGAATGATGGGGGCCGGCTCCCTGCAGTGACTGATGGGAGCCGGCTCTTTGATGTGACTGATGGGAGCCGGCTCCCTGCAGTGACTGATGGGAGCTGGCTCTTTGATGTGAATGATGGGGGCCGGCTCCCTGCAGTGACTGATGGGAGCCGGCTCTTTGATGTGACTGATGGGAGCCGGCTCTTTGATTTGACTGATGGGGGCCGGCTCCCTGCAGTGACTGATGGGAGCCGGCTCACCACTGGGAGCTGAGCCACAGAGGCAGATTTTTTTCCCTGCTTTAATTGCTTTTCAGCTTAGCTTCTTCAGGCTGACTGTGGACTGGGAGGAGTCGAGGAGGAGACTCAGAGCTGGGTTTTAGTGATGTGTCCTTCGTGAACTATCCGAGACCAAGAGCCGGTTCTTTGATGTGACTGATGGGGGCCGGCTCCCTGCAGTGACTGATGGGGGCCGCTCATCACTGAGAGCTGAGCCAAAATTTTTTTTTGTCCGGCTGCTGGCTTCTTCAGGCGTGACCGCAGGAGAGCAGGGGGTGTGGCCATGTGGGGTGATTGACAATACCTGTGACTGGGCTCCTCCCTAATGAACGCTTACTCTGATTGTGATTGGCTGCTTACTGCACACATGGTCAGTGACATCATTAAGGTCCTGAAGTAAGTTTGCTGAAATTGCTGGCATAATATATAAAGTACAGGAGGCCGGAGTCACTGACAGCAGTGTGACACAGGGGGTGGATGTGCGGCAGGAGCTCAGGGGAATAAATGGAGATATATATATATATAAAATGGAGTATAATAAGCAGCACTGAGTGTTACACGGCCCTACCTGACATGGCCGAGCATTTAACCCCATAAGCACTGGGCTATGCTATTATAATAATGTTATTTTTTTTTCTTTTTAATTTCTGCGCTTTCGTCTTTCCCTCCCTCCTTCCTTTTTATTTTGGAGCCAGTGATACTTTTGGCTGACACCATCCATTTTATAAGGATTTACTAAAAAATGTGCAGTAAAAAAAAAACCCACAGGAGCATAGAGCATGGGATGCGATCTGCAAATGACACTCGGCTCCTGCTCTGCTGCGAGTGTGATCCGAGTGTCAGTGCTTTGTGCTCAGATTCTCTCACATGACAGAATCGCAACACAGCTGTGGAGGAGACGATGAAAGTAATTTCTCCATCTCCTTCATTGCCGGTGTCCGTGGGAATTGCACTGCACTCAGGTGACATTTGAGTGCACTGCTCCATAGTGTTACACTGCTGAAGTACAATCCTATTTTTTTATCGTATTGCACTTGTCCGATTTATTCGCTCGTGTGTCAGCGAGCCCTTGTAGTTTTTAGAGATCGCACTTTTGTGGACACGTTGATACCAAATGTGATTTTATTTTTTTGAACACTTCTTTATTGTTCACTAGGGTAAAGGTGGGAATGATTCCAATTTTTATCTGATGATCACCTTTTGAGCATCTCAGTAGACAATGGGATTCTCAAATGAAGCGTCATCAAAAGGAAGCAGAAAAAGAAAAAAAGCTGTCAGATAGTGTAGTTAAAGCTCCACTCCTGCAGTTTTTATTTTGCTGCTGGAGTGGCGCTTTAAACATCACTCCCCTGCCAGTGAATGGGTCTGCGCACATGACAGTGTGTTTCCACATACCGTGTGTCGGTGGGCAAAACACGCTGACATGTCAGTTTTTTACACGCTGCACGGGCCACAAAACATCCCATACTGATGACACATGGTTGACATCCGTGTGTCATCAATGTGACACGTACCGGTGCCTGGGAATCAGCGGTACAGTCAGCGCTGTTCCCAAGCGCCAGGTGCTGAACACTGCCCTCATTATTGTCCCCTGCCAGCGCTGCGATCAGCACTAGCAAGGGACAATGATGAGTAGTATTCTACTCCAGCTGTGTCCTGGTGTAAGAATAAAATAAAAAAATTATTATACTCACCTGTCCGAAGATGTCCCCCACTGTAACCCATCTGACCGTTCAAGCCGAGGAGCCGGAGAGAATGACTCACTCCAGCGAGCGAGCCCTGAACCTCTGCTGCGCTCAGTGAGTGACGGGACACCGCTCACTGAGCACAGCATCAGTGCTGCAGAAGTCATTCTCCCTGGCTCCTCGGCATGAACGGTCAGATGGGTTACAGTGGGGGACATCTTTGGACAGGTGAGTATAATGATTTTTTTTATTTTATTCTTATTTTTACATCAGGACACAGCAGGAGAAGAATACTACTCATCACTAATTGTCCCTTGCGTGTGCTGATTTCAGAACTAGAAGAAGAGAACCCCACGGCACAGAGCACCACTCTGAAAAAGACGAAATCAGGTTAAACCCCATAAGCATGATACAAATAGGGAATCCTGATGATCAGGATAGTGGAATATACAACTTATCGAGCCATACACTTACTAATGATGAACGCTCCCTTCTAAGTGAGGGGCTCTCATTTTGTCCCACAGCAGAAATAGACACATTCTCGCTTTACCTTGACTTTAATGAGTTTTTTTAGGAAACTCACGGTACAAAGCCATTTCTTACTGGAAGAAAAAAATGGTAAAAATGTTAAGAGGAAACCCCCCATGATGAACAAGAGACAGAAAAGGATAGAACCACAATGGATGAAATAGTACATGTAGAGATCAAACATCCAAATAACATCTTTTATCCTCTACACCATAAGGGGTCGCATATTGAGGCATTCCAACAACTAATATTAAAGGAAGTAAGATCAATTCCCCGCATGAAAATGAGAGATAATTTGAAAAAAGAAGAGAGAGCAGCCATTGAATCCATCAGAGAAAATAATGATCTCATCATTCGTAATGCAGATAAGGGAGGAGGAATTGTCCTTAGGATAGATCTTAGTATGTGGAAGAGGGCATGAGAATATTGAGGGATAAGGAATTTTATGAAAAATTAGAGGATGATCCTAATATCAGTATCTTTATAAAGTATAATCTTCTAATTAAGAAGGCCAATGAAAAGGGGATACTCAATAAAAAAGAAAAGAACTTTTTAGATATTGAGCAATATAGAATATCTTTTTTCTATTTTCTGCCCAAACTGCATAAAGACCCAAAAAATCCTCCCGGACGCCCAATAATATCAGGGATCCAATGCATTACAAGCAATCTATCGCATTATGTAGATTTATTTTTGCAGACATATGGGCTGAGATTAACATCATATCTAAAGGACTCGGCACAATTAATTAACGCTCTACCACCCATGGAGGGATGCATCGTCCTCTCTCTGGATGTAGTGGCGCTCTACAATAATATTTCACATACATTGGGAATAAAGGTCATCGAAGAGGTTGTAACTGGAGACACTAATATGCCTATAAACCAAAGAGAATTCATTCTGAACGCAATAGCGTTCATATTGGAGAACAATGTGTTTTCTTTTGAGGATGGATTATACAGTGCACCAAGCTATGCCAATCTCTTCATGGGTGCGGTGGACTCCGTCCTCATCGTGCAGCCGGGATCATCCACGAGTGGAGTACTCTTCTATAGGCGCTTTATAGATGATTTATTCATTATATGGCATGGATCAATGGAGGAAGCTTTGAGCTTTGTGGATAAATTAAATATTAATCATTGGGGGATAAAATTCACGGCCACAGCATCATCCACTTCTCTCCAATTCTTAGATCTATGGGTGCAGTTCGACCACCTGGGGAGAGTATTCACATTCATGTTTTTTAAACCAGTAGATGTGAATAGTTACCTCAAATTCAACAGTGGACACCTTCCCGGATGGATCAAAAATGTCCCTTATGGGCAGTATTGGAGAGTCAGGAAAAACTGTACTCTGGATTCTGACTTTGAGGAGGAATCCAAGATTCTCAAAAAGAGATTCTTGGAAAAAGGCTATCCGAAAAAACTTAAAAGATGCATATAAAAGAAGGTGCACCCTATCACAAGACTCGTGCTTGGATAGAAGGGAGAATCCGGATAGGGCTTCTGTAAGGACAGAGGAAAAGACAAAGTGGAGTTTAATTACCACATTTTGCCAATCCAGGTCGGTAGTCCGGGAGTTATTACAGAAACACTGGTTTATTTTAAAAGGTGACCCCATTCTCTCCAAAAGCGGAGAAACCGAATATTATCTTCAGGAAGAATAGAAGTGTAAAAACCTTGCTTGCTCCAGGCAACACGAATAGAAAGAAAAAAATAAGGGATGTGACGACTAATACCAACACAGGAGGCGGTTTCACATGCAATACACCTGAATGTATGTGCTGCGGCGGTATAACCAATAATGCAAAAACCTTTACATCTAATCCCACTAATGAGGTTTTCCAGATCAAACAGAGATTAACATGCCAATCCACCTATGTAGTGTACCTGCTGGAGTGCCCTTGTGGCTTCCAATACATCGGCCGGACAATGAAATGGCCCATGCCTGATTAAATAAACCCAGATCTAATATAAGGGCAGGATATCAATTACATAGAGTCTCCAGACACTGCAAACCATCACCACAAAGACCCGAGCAAAATGAAAATAACCATCATCGACCATATTGTGGATAATGGACAAGAACGATTGAGTACACTGATAAAGAAAGAAAGTTTCTGGATATACAAAATGGGCACTTTGCACCCTGAGGGTTTGAACCTCACGATTGAAAACACATCAAACCATTAAATCTGAGAAGGTTTAATGTTGTCCCTCTCATATCTTTCCCGGGTTGTCATCAGCCGTTTAATGACGGCTTGCAGGGTTACCTGCACAGGATTGAGGGTATGGTATGCAGCAGCCTAGCAGGAGACTTGCTCGCCCTTTCGGGTTGTCATTTAGCTCATTTTTCCTATTGTCATCGGTTACTTGGTTTACTAGAAGCATAGGTTCCGATCATGATAATGGATAGCATTGGGTTTTAGGAGCTATATAATACTACTGGGCAACCGTACAAGGTTATTTTCGGCCATTTTGTATGAAAGTGTACTGTCTCTTTAAGAAACTTAACTTTTGAATTGGGGGTTGATAATCGCAGTATAGCATTGTCAGGACACCCTGGGAAGGTTCCCAGGGTAATTTTAAAAATGTATGGGGTTTATAATCGGAGTGGGCAACGGTACAAGGTTATTTTCGGCCATTTTATTTGAAAGTGTACTGTCTCTTTAAGAAACTTAATTTTTAAATTGGGGACTGTAAATCGCAGTATAGCATTGTCAAGACACCCTAAGAAGGTCCCCAGGGTGATTTTAATAGTTGGTAATATAATTTAAAAAAAAATAAATAATAATAATTTTTTTAACATTTATTAAACATAAATAGGAAGTTTTTATTAAGAATTACCCAGCCACTGGGATAAACAACGGAGGACCTGCGGTTATCCAGCCACCGGGATAAACAACTGAGAACCTGCGGTTATCCAGCCACCGGGATAAACAATGGAGGACCTGCGGTTATCCAGCCACCGGGATAAACAACTGAGAACCTGCGGTTATCCAGCCACCGGGATAAACAACTGAGGACCTGCGGTTACCCAGCCACCGGGATAAACAACTGAGGACCTGCGATTACCCAGCCACCGGGATAAACAACGGAGGACCTGCGGTTATCCAGCCACCGGGATAAACAACTGAGAACCTGCGGTTATCCAGCCACCGGGATAAACAACTGAGGACCTGCGGTTATCCAGCCACCGGGATAAACAACTGAGAACCTGCGGTTATCCAGCCACCGGGATAAACAACTGAGGACCTGCGGTTATCCAGCCACCGGGATAAACAACGGAGGACCTGCAGTTATCCAGCCACCGAGATAAACAACTGAGAACCTGCGGTTATCCAGCCACTGGGATAAACAACTGAGAACCTGCGGTTATCCAGCCACCGGGATAAACAACTGAGGACCTGCGGTTATCCAGCCACCGGGATAAACAACTGAGGACCTGCGGTTATCCAGCCACCGGGATAAACAACGGAGGACCTGCGGTTATCCAGCCACCGAGATAAACAACTGAGGACCTGCAGTTATCCAGCCACCGAGATAAACAACTGAGAACCTGCGGTTATCCAGCCACTGGGATAAACAACTGAGGACCTGCAGTTATCCAGCCACCGAGATAAACAACTGAGAACCTGCGGTTATCCAGCCACCGGGATAAACAACTGAGAACCTGCGGTTATCCAGCCACCGGGATAAACAACTGAGGACCTGCAGTTATCCAGCCACCGAGATAAACAACTGAGAACCTGCGGTTATCCAGCCACCGGGATAAACAACTGAGAACCTGCGGTTATCCAGCCACCGGGATAAACAACTGAGAACCTGCGGTTATCCAGCCACCGGGATAAACAACTGAGAACCTGCGGTTATCCAGCCACCGAGATAAACAACTGAGGACCTGCGGTTATCCAGCCACCGGGATAAACAACTGAGAACCTGCGATTACCCAGCCACTGGGATAAACAACGGAGGACCTGCGGTTATCCAGCCACCGGGATAAACAACTGAGAACCTGCGGTTATCCAGCCACCGGGATAAACAACTGAGGACCTGCGGTTACCCAGCCACTGGGATAAACAACGGAGGACCTGCGGTTATCCAGCCACCGGGATAAACAACTGAGGACCTGCGGTTATCCAGCCACTGGGATAAACAACGGAGGACCTGCGGTTATCCAGCCACAGGGATAAACAACTGAGGACCTGCGATTACCCAGCCACTGGGATAAACAACGGAGGACCTGCGGTGACGTGGTATCCGGTCCGGCAGGATTGCGTGACCACTCGAGGAGCACGGAGTTGCGACACAAACACCGACAGGACGGTATTACAATTAGAGAGAGGCGACCCGGAGCCTCATCAATCACACGCTTAATCTTGGTTGTGTAGACGTACACAACCATCACAGGTGAGTGCACTGGCACCTGTAATTTATATAAATAGCCCTGTGAGTCTACACATGCGCCCTTTCCCTTTTCTTTTTGCAGCTGATTTCAGCACCGGCAGGGGACAATGATGAGGGCAGCGTTCAGCAGCCGACACTTGGGAACAGCGCTATCTGATGCGGCACGACTGCCACACAAGTACACACGGATATCTCTGGTCCTGTTTTTTTCCAGTACCGGAAATATCAGGACATGTGAAACTGGCCTAACACTGCGTGTGTGGTGCACAGATCATAGTTAGTCTGTAAGAGCCTGTAAGGGTACGTGCAGACGATCAGCAATCGCTGCAGATTGGACGCAGTGCAAACCGCAGCGGCCAGATGTTACAGCATAGTGGATGGGATTTCTTGAAATCCCATCCACTATGCGTTCCCGTGCTCCTGCGGACCACCCGCGGACATGGACATGAGGTGCGTCTTTACAGACCGCAGCATGTCTATTTCTCTTACAGAGATTCTAGTCTCCGTAAGAGAAATGATATCACTGTAACGTATAGGATGCGGTGAATCCGCACGGTTCAATGAACACATGCGGATTCACCTGCGTCCAGCGCTGCGGACGCAGCATAAAGTATTCTGCCTTCAAAGCGCTGCCAGTACCGACCGTGTGCACATACCCTAATGTGTCTCCAAGCACTTATTCTTAAGAATCAGAATCTTCTCCAGCGCCAGCAGATGTCACAGCACAGACTGATGCAGAAAGGACATTTACCAGCAATATCAGATACTAGACAGTAACACCGGTCAGCAATAACCAGGAGTGAGCGGTCTGTACAGGAGCTGACACTCTGAGGACAGGGCAAAAAGCCATCTGTACTGCTGCAATAGATGCCGATACAGGTGTGGAAAGGACTGGAGTTATAACAGTGAGGAAATTACTATTATTTGCAAGAAGAGCCGTTTTTTGAGCCAGATCACCAAAAAGAGCCGGACTGCCCATCACTACTCTTCGCTGTCCTGACTTCAACTCCTCTCTGCTCTCATCACACTAACTAACCAAGCCTCCAGATCCCAGTTGCTAAGGGGAGTGGCTCCCCCTGCTGGCCTGGAGACAGGAAAGTGTTGCATGCTGGTATACCTGATTAGGGGACCCCTGCTTTTTTCCAGGCATGGCATCACCCCCTGTGAGGGAGGCAATGCCACTGTGGCAAACGGACCCCTGGGGTGCCACAACTGCAATGCACTCCAATGGATTTAATAGGTCTCTGTACACATCCTGGGGGAGATATAACATCCCTCATATACGATCCCGGTCACTGCCTCACAATATATATGTATATATTTATATTTGTACTATTTCCATTCATTATTATTAGGCTGCGTGCCCACGATGTGTTTTTCATGCATTTCCGCAGCGGAAATGCATCAAAAACGCATGGTAATCAGCACCCCATGGTTCCCAATGGCATTCCACAATGTCAATTCACATGCTGCGGATTTTTCCGCAGCGTTTCTGCAGTACTCATAAATCTGCAGCATGTTCATTAATTTTGCGGAAGCGCCGCCATTGACTTGCATTGAGACGCATATAATGCGCATCTGTACATTTGTACAAGCGGCTTCTATGTGCGGACGGTACCCAGTTCTGGAGGAGAGGAGACTGTCATCCAGACCTGGGTACCATTGTACCTGTAAAAAAAAGAATAAAATAATAAATAAAGTTTATATTCACCTGTCCGGCGGCCCCTGCAGCGCTTCTCCTTCCAGGACCTGAGATGACGTCGCGGTCATGTGACCGCAGGCTGTCTCGCGAGATGCCGGCAACCCGGAAGTAGTGCGACAGCACACACGGCGGCATCGGGGGTAAGTATAGCTTTATTTTTTTATTTTTACGGTCACACTATATAAATCCATGCCTTTTGCATGGATTTACTGTATATAGTGTGACCTAGTTGTCAAGCACTTTCCAAGTGATGCTGTCGCCTGGAAAGTGCTTGTCAGTCCGCATGCGGAAACACATACGTTAACGCATGTGGGTACTCATGTGAATCCGCATGTATTCTGCAGGAAAAACGCATGCACAATCCGCATGTACACTCCGCACGTACACTCCGCACGTACACTCCGCACGTACACTCCGCACGTACACTCCGCACGTACACTCCGCACGTACACTCCGCACGTACACTCCGCACGTACACTCCGCACGTACACTCCGCACGTACACTCCGCACGTACAATCTGCATGCGTTTTTTCTGCCAGGGAGATGCAGAAATTTTCTGCTTCATTTCTGCATCGTGGGCACATAGCCTTATTTATTTTTTTTTTTCAATTCTTTATTTTAAATTTAGAATAAAAAAAGAAATACTATGTAACACCGAGACACATATTGGTTCCACTGGTAGAGAAAGCATACTCACTGCGTCACACGGTTATGATACAGTAAATACAGAATTTAACAATTTTCTAAGAGATAATGCAAAACGAAACAAGTCAAAACATTCCCCATTACAGGAGAGTATCAGTAATGTATTAGCGCGTTCTTGAAATTGAACCATTTCTTGAGGTATACCGATTTTGAGTATACATAAGAGAGATCCGAAATACCCGTTCCCCATCAAGCTATCACTCTATAGGGCAGCGTGCCCCCGGGTCACCCTGCAAGATTTGGCAATATATATGAGAAGTTAGTATTGCCACCCACAACACACAATGGTGGTTGGCTACACAGTCGACCACTGCGGCGCCCCCCACACACTCAGGGACCAGGAAGCAATGTCACCCCGTATATTGTGCCCACGGGGCCCAGATCTTCCTAAACTTGTTATGGGTCAGAGAGTCCCAACTCGTCAGTTCTTCTAACCTGAATAGCTCTCTCATTTTACATTTCCATTCTTCTAGCGTCGGTGGGGTTTGCTGTTTCCACTTAAGGGCTATCAGATGTTTTGCCGCCCCTAGCATCAGTGGGGCCAATTCATGCTTTCTTGGGTGGAAGTTATCTGTGGGGAGGGATAAGAGCACCTCCGCAGCCGTCAGATCTGTCTCAAAAAGTTTGAGAGATCGCATAACCCCCATAACCCCAGACCAAAATTGTCGGAGGGCCGGGCAATACCAGAAGATATGGGACAAGGTGCCTCGCGCTCCCTCACACCTCCAGCATTGAGGGGAGCTAATTAGCCCCAAATGGTGAAGTTTATCCGGCGTGTAGTACCATTGCGAGAGAAATTTGTACGCCATTTCTTGGGACACCACACATCGTGAAAAACCATGTGAATGGAGGCATATCTTTTGTTTACCCTGTGGAGAGAGATGGATATTCAGTTCAGTCTCCCAGGAGTGTAAGAATAGCGGTAGGGCATTGTCTGCCATATTCGTGAGATTAGAGTAAAGTTTAGATACAATTTTCGGGACAGGATGATTAACTTTTGTTAGGATCTCCAGCCAGAGCCATTTGGTGCGGGGTTGAGTTAGTTTTGAGGTCAAATTCATATAATGGGCAACATGTAGATGTTGTAGATGATTGAGGGGCGTTTCCCGGCCGCCAATGGCCAACCGTTAACACACGGAATCCTCCCCTGTAGCAAATGTGAAATGGGTTTTTGTGGTAGGGAGGACCATTGATCACAGGGATCTATAAAATCCGGAGAGAAGAGGTAAGGGAGAAGTCCTATTGGTATTTTATCTATAAAATTACAAGTTGGTGCTCGGATTGGAATCAGTGCACGTCTGGTTTGTAGGGTGGCTAGGAGAATGTCTCCCAATCCCTCTCTTGGAAGGGGGCCGTCTGTCCATAAATATTTCAGTACATGTTTTCCCAGGAGTTGCATTTCAATGTGCGAGTCATGACCCTTCTCCGCCCATCTTATTAATTTTAGCCAGTTTGCCAGAAGGATGGCCTGATGATAGAAGGTTAGGTTAGGTAGACCCGCTCCTCCCCCGCATTTTGAGCGCATCAGAAGTTTCAAAGCTAATCTGGCTTTTTTGTATTTCCAAACAAATTTGCCTATTAATTGGTTGAGAGAGCGTATGAAGGAAACGGGGAGTTGGATTGGGATCATGCTCATCACATAGAAAATCTTGGGCTTAAAGACATTTACCCTGCCGAGCCAGGACAGGAGAGGGGTATCATAGGAGCGCAGGAGTGTTTCAGTTTGCCATTCATTATTATTTTTTATTTAGCACTTTAAAATTATTTATTTTTTTATTTTCTTTTTTCATTATTTTTTATTATTTTTTATCTTGTTTTTTCTATTATTTTTTCATTTTTTTAATACAATTATTTCCTATATGTTTTTTCTGTTTTTTATTGTTACATTATTCACTATTGTTGTTATAGATGTTTGATTTCAGCCTGTAATGTCTTTATTTGTGCCACAAGATGTCAGCAGAGCTCTGGATAACATTGCTCTAATCACCCGGACACGTGCAGTTTGCCCCATGGGGTTGATTATAGACATTTATTTACTCCATCTTCTTGCAGGATGTAGATATCATTTCACTTCATGTTTGTCCAGTCATCTATTCCCTTACATGCTCCCTTTTCCAATATGGAGACCCATGCCTCCTGTGAGTGCGGGCTGGGACATCGCTTCCTCTCTCTCCCCGCTCAGCGTCCAATTGGATGGCGCATTTCCTGTGCACACGCAGTGGGCCTTCTGGGATGGCGTAAGCGGTGACGTGCAGCCCTCATACGCCAATGACACACAGATGGGCACAAATGGTGAAGAACTACATTAGGTGACTCAGGACACTGCCCAGTACCCCCTGATGAAGCTAATGCGAAACGCACGTTGGGGTGCTGGACAGTGCGGTCTGTCACTGTGGCATAACCACCTTGGTGGTTGCTGGTGGGTAAGGGGTGTTTACAATATTACACTTTAATACTGGTCAGGGCTCATTTGTGTCATCACTTGGCATTTGGCTACTGTTGGTTTTTATTTGGCTACCTATGTGGGGTCCATATATATCAGATATTATCTTTTTTCAGGGTTTATGGGGTGTTTTTATAGGTTTTCTTCCGTTTTTTGTGTTTTTTTTTTAATTAATAAAATTTTATTAATTTTGAATAAAAAATATTTTCTGGTATTTTTACACGTCTTGACTTTGATTAGTTGTTTCTAGGCTTATAATCTGGAACAATGGCTCCTGGTTACCAGTCAGATGACATCATTAACCCAACGGTGACCTGTGAATCAGGAGACTCCTGAAGAATTTGTAGACAAAAACGACATCTTTGGGTGGAACTATGGAGTTAATGTTTGAGATCTATGGATTTCCTCAACACGGACACAACTATCCCTTCGGCTACATTGAGACTCGTTCAGAGTCCTCAGGATTGAGGTGGACAGAAGCTTCAGTTTATAATCCTTAGAACCAGGTCTAAAATATAGCCCAAAACCAAACCTAGAAAAGCACAGAGCCCGTCTCGCCTGGGTAAAAGCCAGTTTTCTGGATACATCAGAGTCTGTGGTCAGCAATAACCTTGACATTATTTTTGACTCCATCCCTCGAAGCGCCACTTGATTGCCAACAATTCACAATAACAATTCCTCACGTTTATGAGAAGAAGGCGCATTAATGAAACTTCAGCGCCAACTTCAGAGGCCTTGACCCCCAACAAAAAAGGAGGCTCTGGATCAGGCGGCACCAACATCGGGTCAGATGAAAGATGTTCCTTTAACTCCGTGAAGGCCCCAAGGTTCCACTTCATTCAACAGTAATTAGCTAACCCAAGAAACGCTGCAAGGTCTCCAGAGACTTGGGTTGAACCCAGTCTTTTATGACTTGGACTGTAGAGGGGTCCATATAGAAAGCTTTGGGAGACAAAATATATCCCAGGAAATCTACCTCCTGCACCAGAAACACACATTTCAAGTTAATCGAAAAAGTAATCGTCTCTGAGTCTTTGGAGCACAGAACGTACAGTACATGTCGGATTAATATCAGGTGAATAAACCAAGATGTCCTCCAGAGACGACCACATTGTCACCACTGATATCTCTGAACATGGCATTAACAAGATTCTGAAAAGCAGCCGGTGCATTACTGTGCCTGAGAGACATCACAAGACCCTCACAGTGCCCCTCAGGGGTGTTACCTGCCGTCTCCCACTCATCTCCTCTGATATGGCCAAGTTATACGCCCCCGGAGACCAGGTTATACGAAGCCCGGAGACCAGGTTATACGCCCCCGGAGACAAGGTTATACGAAGCCTGGAGACCAGGTTATACGCCCCCGGAGATCGGGTTATACGCCCCCCGGAGACCAGGTTATACGCCCCCCGGAGACCAGGTTATACGAAGCCCGGAGACCAGGTTATACGCCCCCGGAGACAAGGTTATACGAAGCCTGGAGACCAGGTTATACGCCCCCGGAGACCAGGTTATACGAAGCCCGGAGACCAGGTTATACGCCCCCGGAGACAAGGTTATACGAAGCCTGGAGACCAGGTTATACGCCCCCGGAGACAAGGTTATACGAAGCCTGGAGACCAGGTTATACGCCCCCGGAGACAAGGTTATACGAAGCCTGGAGACCAGGTTATACGCCCCCGGAGACAAGGTTATACGAAGCCTGGAGACCAGGTTATACGCCCCCGGAGACAAGGTTATACGAAGCCTGGAGACCAGGTTATACGCCCCCGGAGACAAGGTTATACGAAGCCCGGAGACCAGGTTATATGCCCCCCGGAGACCAGGTTATACGCCCCCCGGAGACCAGGTTATACGCCCCCCGGAGACAAGGTTATACGAAGCCCGGAGACCAGGTTATACGCCCCCCCTTAGACCAGGTTATACGAAGCCCGGAGACCAGGTTATACGCCCCCGGAGACAAGGTTATACGAAGCCCGGAGACCAGGTTATACGCCCCCGGAGACAAGGTTATACGAAGCCCGGAGACCAGGTTATACGCCCCCGGAGACCAGGTTATACGCCCCCGGAGACAAGGTTATACGAAGCCTGGAGACCAGGTTATACGCCCCCGGAGACCAGGTTATACGCCCCCGGAGACCAGGTTATACGCCCCCGGAGACAAGGTTATACGAAGCCTGGAGACCAGGTTATACGCCCCCCGGAGACCAGGTTATACGCCCCCGGAGACCAGGTTATACGCCCCCGGAGACAAGGTTATACGAAGCCTGGAGACCAGGTTATACGCCCCCGGAGACAAGGTTATACGAAGCCTGGAGACCAGGTTATACGCCCCCGGAGACAAGGTTATACGAAGCCTGGAGACCAGGTTATACGCCCCCGGAGACAAGGTTATACGAAGCCTGGAGACCAGGTTATACGCCCCCGGAGACAAGGTTATACGAAGCCCGGAGACCAGGTTATATGCCCCCCGGAGACCAGGTTATACGCCCCCCGGAGACCAGGTTATACGCCCCCCGGAGACAAGGTTATACGAAGCCCGGAGACCAGGTTATACGCCCCCCCTTAGACCAGGTTATACGAAGCCCGGAGACCAGGTTATACGCCCCCGGAGACAAGGTTATACGAAGCCCGGAGACCAGGTTATACGCCCCCGGAGACAAGGTTATACGAAGCCCGGAGACCAGGTTATACGCCCCCGGAGACCAGGTTATACGCCCCCGGAGACAAGGTTATACGAAGCCTGGAGACCAGGTTATACGCCCCCGGAGACCAGGTTATACGAAGCCCGGAGACCAGGTTATACGCCCCCGGAGACAAGGTTATACGAAGCCTGGAGACCAGGTTATACGCCCCCGGAGACAAGGTTATACGAAGCCCGGAGACCAGGTTATACGCCCCCGGAGACAAGGTTATACGAAGCCTGGAGACCAGGTTATACGCCCCCAGAGATCAGGTTATACGAAGCCCGGAGACCAGGTTATACGCCCCCGGAGATCAGGTTATACGCCCCCCGGAGACCAGGTTATACGAAGCCCGGAGACCAGGTTATACGCCCCCGGAGACAAGGTTATACGAAGCCTGGAGACCAGGTTATACGCCCCCGCAGATCAGGTTATACGCCCCCCTTAGACCAGGTTATACGAAGCCCGGAGACCAGGTTATACGCCACCCCGGAGATCAGGTTATACGTCCCCCCGGAGATCAGGTTATACGCCCCCTGGAGATCTGGTTATAGTTATACGCTCCCCCGGAGATCAGGTTATACGCCCCCGGAGATCAGGTTATACGCCCCCTTAGACCAGGTTATACGAAGCCCGGAGACCAGGTTATACGCCACCCCGGAGATCAAGTTATACGCCCCCCCGGAGATCAGGTTATACGCCCCCCGGAGATCAGGTTATATGCCCCCCCGGAGATCAGGTTATACGCCACCCCGGAGATCAAGTTATACGTCCCCCCGGAGATCAGGTTATACGCCCCCCCGGAGATCAGGTTATACGCCCCCCCGGAGATCAGGTTATACGCCCCCCCGGAGATCAGGTTATATGCCCCCCCGGAGATCAGGTTATACCCCCCCAGGAGATCAGGTTATACGCCCCCCGGAGATCAAGTTATATGTCCCCCCGGAGATCAGGTTATATGCCCACCCCGGAGATCAGGTTATACGCCCCCCGGATACCAGGTAATAAGGCTATACACCCCCCGGATACCAGGTTATACGCCCCCCGGAGACCAGGTTATACGTCCCCCCAGAGATCTGCTTATACACCCCCCAGGAGATCAGGTTGTACGTCCCCCCAGAGATCAGGTTACATGCCCCCCTGGAGATCCGGTTATACACCCCCCCCGGAGATCAGATTATACACCCCCCCAGAGATCTAGGTATACGCCCCCCAAAGATCAGATTATATGCCCCCGCCCAGAGATCAGGTTATGCAGCCCCCCCAGAGATCCAGTTATATGCCCCCCCCCGGAGATCCGGGTATATGCCCCCCAGAGATCAGATTATACACCCCCCCCAGAGATCTGGGTATACACCTCCCAGAGATCAGATTATATGCCCCCGCCCAGAGATCAGGTTATACGACCCCCGGAGATCCGGGTATACGCCCCCCGGAGATCAGATTATATGTGTGGCGCCCCTGAGTGTTCAGTCGCCACAGAGGTACTGCATCTCACCCAGAGGTGTGGTATCTCACTCTCAGGTAAGGATGGAGTACTGCCCGGGACCCCAACACCCACATTCAACACTACACTGCTCCAGGCCGGCTGGAAGGGCAAGATGCACTGTGTTTTCCTGCTGAGCCCTGTCCCTGGCTGGAGTGGGGGGAACCAAAGGTAGGGGGAACCAGTAGTGGGTGTGGGTGGAGGATGTAGAGTAAGGGAGCACCATTGTAGGAGGTATTTAAAGGGAAGCCATCTTAGGGTGGCAAGTCGGTCAGTGAGGACAGTCAGTCAGTGAGTAGTAAGGGGAGCTGAGTCTCTTCAGGAGCTCTGCTCCACAAGTGGGGCCTAGTAATACAGCCCCAGGAGGGGAGCAGAGGAGAAAGGCTCTGTTTTATAGAAGGGATCCCATGGGGTACGGTGAGTGCAGGACGGCACCCATACGCCCCGAATCTGCCCGGTGTCAGAGGGATCAGGCCGCAAGAAGGAACCGGTCCCTGGACCAGCCGTGTTACTCCAGGTCTCGGCTGGAAAAACCGGAGGCTTCTGCACTTCCATGGTGCAATCGTCACAGTCTCACCCTATTCACCGTGAGGGCCAAGTAGGTCCGGGAACTCCAGGGTTGCCCAGAGGGACTTCAGAGCACCCGATCGGGAAGCACAGGGCAGGAGGGAGAAGACCCAGCGCGAGAAGTCGGTCTAGTAAGGAACATAAAGAAAGCGGGGTTCCGTCAAGCACGCCTGATTTACTTGAGAAAGTGCTGAACCCCTTATCTGGTGGACGCAGAACGACGCGGGAGGCTGACACCCGTACAGTGTACCTGAGAACCTTGAACAAGAACTGAGTAAACTCGGATGACTGCACTGCACTGCCTCTGTCAGTTATTCCTGCTGCGCCATCTCTCCTGCACCACAAGTCCCAGCATCACCACCATTTGCACCTACACTGCCCTGGGGGCTCGCTCCGCCTGTGGGGAGCAAGAACATCCCAGCTGCCATCCCATCACCCCCGGAGGTCTGCAGCAGTGCCGGTAACCATTACCGGAAACCACAGGTGGCGTCACGAGACAAACCATATACTAAAACCCCTTTTTAAAGAGAGACCCAGAGGACGGGCCCAGGAGCCGACTGCCGTGACCTCCTAAACAAGGTAAAAGGCCCGGGTACCGAGTCCCCTATATTCCCCCTGGGTGGCACATATGCCCCTGCCCAGAGATCAGATTATACACCTCCCCAGAGATCCGGTTATATGCCCCCCAGAGATCAGGTTATATGCCCCCCAGAGATCAGGTTATACGCCCCCACCCAGAGATCAGGTTATACACCCCCCCCCCCAGAGATCCGGTTATACGCCCCCCGGAGATCAGGTTATACGCCCCCCGGAGATCAGGTTATACGCCCCCCGGAGATCAGGTTTGGTGACCACCGGGCTCCCAGCAGATGGTTGTAGAGATCAGGGACGAGCGGCCAACGACACTGATTCTTCACAGTAATTGCATTAGGTTCAAGATTTAATACAAGGTCTGAGACCACCATCTTTTTTTTAGAAACCTGCCCCCACTGGTGAGGTGGACACCTGATAATAATAATAATAATAATAATGGCCGGACGTTCTGGACCAGTAACATTATATCGTTTGGTACCAGATCTATGGGACAAAATCAGAATCTCTCTGGCGGGAAGTTTTCAGATTCGGAAACAGAAAATACATCACTAAAATTAGGAAATGTTTCAGATGAAGCCCTGGAGCGGCTTTACAGAAACTCACAGATAAATACATGTTCCTGAGTCCAAAAAAAATAGAATCGCTCAGCAGCAAACACTAACACCAGTGGGCAATAAGATGTGCGGTGACTGGAGGAGAAAGCAACGGGGTGCTGAGCAAAGAGGCAAAGAGAGTAAGAGAGGAGCACTTACTCACCGAGCTGTAAGGAAGAGCAAAACCCCCAGGTGCCGGTCAGTAATCAGCTTGTGGTTACGTAACCAAGGCCCAAAACCGCGGTCACCGATAGGTGAGCAAGAAACAAGAATGAAATGGACTCACAGTGTAGAGCAGCGACAAGCGGGGGCCTCCTGAGTGATAACCCCACCGCACCCCGGGAGAGGGTTAGAGAGGGGCAGCAGCCATAGCGGAGACTTCATAGGAAAACAGCCTTCTACTAAGGGAAAGCCAAGATCTGTAGTCACGTGAGATCAACAAAACCTACTGCAGAACCGCAGTGAATGAAGTCTGAAGCCGCAGACTAAGAAACACGCCGGGAGCAAAAATTATTCAGCTTAGAAGGGGAATACCCGTGCCAGCTCCGCCCCCATGACTGAAGCCGCCCCCGTGACTGAAGCCGCCCCCATGATTGAAGCGACCCCGTGACTGAAGCGGTTCCCGTGACTGAAACCGCCCCTGTGACTGGATCTGCCCCCGTGACTGAAGCCGTCCCCGTGACTAGACCCACCCAGTGACTGAAGCAGCCCCCGTGACTGAAGCCATCCCCGTGACTGAAGCCGTCCCCGTGACTGGACCCACCCCCGTGACTGGACCCACCCTGTGACTAGACCCGCCCCCTTGACTGGACCCGCCCCTGTGACTGAACCTGACCCCGTCACTGGACCCACCCCCGTGACTGAAGCCGCCCCCGTGACTGGATCCGCCCCCGTGACTGAACCTGACCCTGTGACTGAACCCGCCCCTGTGCCTGAACCCTCCCCTGTGACTGAACCTGACCTCGTGACTGGACCCGCCCCAGTGACTGAAGCCGCCCCCGTGACTAAAGCCGCCCCTGTGACTGGATCCGCCCCTGTGACTGAACCTGACCCTGTGACTGAACCCGCCCCTGTGCCTGAACCCTCCCCTGTGACTGAATCTGACCACGTGACTGGACCAGCCCCCGTGACTGAAGCCGCCCCCATGACTGGACCCACCCCTGTGACTGAACCTGACTCTATGACTGAACCCGCCCCTGTGCCTGAACCTGACCTCGTGACTGGACCCGCCCCCATGACTGAAGCCGCCCCTGTGAATGGACCCACCCCTGTGACTGAACCCGACCCTGTGACTGAACCCACCCCTGTGACTGGACCCGCCCCTGTGACTGGACCCAACCCCATGACTGAAGTCACCCCCGTGATTGAAGTTGTCCCCGTGATTGATCCCGCCCCGTGACTGGACACGACCCTGTTACAGGACCCACCCCCGTGACTGGTCTCGCCCCGTGACTGGACCCGCCCTTGTGACTGAACACGCCCCCGTGACTGGACCGCCCCTGTGACTGAAAGCTAATGCTGCCGGGGTAATAATGTTAATTTTCTCCCGGCAGCGCTCGGCTAAGTGCGGCAGGTTAGTAGCGCTACTAATCTGCAGGTTAATGGCTTTTTTGCTGGTGACAGGTTCCCTTTAAAAATAAAAAGGTTTTGAAATGGAGAATGGTGTGTATGACCCAGCTCCACCGGACGCTCCAGGCCCCACTGCGAACCGCAGCCATGAGGCTTATGGCACATCTTACCTGTATGCCACGAATGTCCAGATGAGAACATCCCGGTAAGACGCGACCACTGTAATCGCCTCTGTGCAGGTAAGGCCGTGCCTCCCTTGTCCTTACTTTTATGTAGCCCCCCATGGTTGGGTGTCCATTAGTTGGGGTCTCGGTCCTGCTCGGCCCTTATTCACATTTAGGTCATTTGACACATGGTAAGGTTTTAAAGGGATTGTCCATAACTAGGACAACTCCTTCTTGAACTAATTGTTTAGACTTGATTATTTTATTGGGGTCATACTTCTCTCAAGCGCCGGGGCCCTTGCAGCGATGTCGGCACTCGCGGTCCTGGGGCTTGTTGTGACATGTGACCCCGGCCATCCAATCAGCACTGGCATCACTGACTAAGCCTCCTGTCGAATTGACCATGAAGAGGAAGGCAGCTGATCTGTGACTTCCTGTTCATGTTGAACCCATACCTGGGGCGGAGACAGTGACGCCAGCGCTGATTGGGTGCCGGGCATTGACTCTGATGGTCCGCGGCAAGTACATTGCTACTTCCCATTTTCCTATTATGGCCTGTCTCCTGATTTGTCCCCTGATGAGCCCCGAATGAGGAGGGGGCGAAACGCGTTGGGATTGCTGACACTTATGGTGCCACAGAATTGGGACTTTCTTCTTTTGCACTGGTACAAGTCACAAGTCACAGAGCAAATCTTGGGATTTCTGCTATCTGGAATTGTCCCGTCATCAACCGCAGAGAAGTCCAGTGATTCTTCTCATTGCATTATTTCCGCTCTCTGGGTGCGTCAAGCCGTCGTCAGGGTTTAAGGTCTAAGTGATTGTCAGGCAAAATGTATTTTTGTCCGAGTTTTAAAAATGAGAGATGTCCTAAATTTCCACCCCCTGTTCATTTGTAAGACATAGAACTCAGTGCTTTCCCCTACATCAGGAATTTTTATTACCGCCATAAAATCTCAGCGAAGAGCAAACCTTCTAGTTTAAACTGGTCTTTCCCTCCAAAAATCCTATTGTTTAAAAGTTTGTACAGTTAATGTAGAATTTAATAAGGCACATGACTGTCACAAACCCAAGGACCACATATTTGGAATGCTCACCTTTTTCCGGTTACAATGGTATATCTTGCATGGCTGGGAAACCGCCGGAAATGGTTTCTTAGCTTCTGAGCGTCATAGAGATATATTTGATAGCCATCTGCATGAATATTAGTGACGGCAAACATGATGTCTCCATCTTGGATGTGGGACCCCCCCCACACCAAGATATGAAAGATGGAGGATTTTTATGTCTTATGCAGCTGAAGGTTCACAAAACAGGGCCCTTTTGTGAGGTAAGCGATATGGGTGTCTCCTGGTGTTTTGGCCCCTTACTAAAAACCAGAACGGCCATAAACCAGCAGATTCTTGCCAGGGACGTCAGACGCATGCCCTCCTCGCTGCGTGGAAGAATCACATCTAATTTCCGGGGAGCCGTCCCCCCCCCCCCACAGAATCTGAGACCATAACCTTGTGGCGCAGGTTTTGCTATTACTTACCCCTTTTATTTTAATAACTGTTTTATGCATATATGTACATTGTCTCTTTTATAATATCTTGTATATCTTTTGTAAACACTGCCCACTTTCGGGAGTAAATCATTATTATTTACCAGCTTCGTTCTTCTTTTCCTATGTTGAGCAAACACGTTCCTCACCCGCTAATTCACTTTACCTAACGGGTACCCGATCCACCTGTTAAGCATTCGGTGGTGGCAGTATACCAGTATTTATGTGATATTGTGGTTTGAGGGTGGCTGGACGGAGGTATATATACGTTCCTGGAAGGAACTGGTGGTATATATACGTCCTGTCACATCACGTGCCACAATAGTCGACATAAATTAGAGCAGCTGCGCTCGTGCTTATCCTCGGTCAATACCGTGTTTGACCAGCAGGATAAGGGGGCGCCAGAGGGCTGCAAGGTCTGACCAAGTGTTTTTCCTGACAAGCATGTACATAAAGTGCAGTCCCAGTCACTACTGAGCATGTACATAAAGTGCAGAGTGCAGCCCCGCCTCACTACTGACCATGTACATAAAGTGCAGCCTCGGTCACTACTAAGCGTGTACATAAAGTGCAGCACCGGTCACTACTGAGCGTGTACATAAAGTGCAGCCCCGGTCACTACTGAGCATGTACATAAAGTGCAGCACCGGTCACTACTGAGCGTGTACATAAAGTGCAGCACCGGTCACTACTGAGCATGTACATAAAGTGCAGCACCGGTCACTACTGAGCATGTACATAAAGTGCAGCACCGGTCACTACTGAGCGTGTACATAAAGTGCAGCACCGGTCACTACTGAGCATGTACATAAAGTGCAGCCCCGGTCACTACTGAGCGTGTACATGAGGTGCAGCATTGGTCACTACTGAGCATGTACATAAAGTGCAGCACCGGTCACTACTGAGCGTGTACATAAAGTGCAGCACCGGTCACTACTGAGCGTGTACATAAAGTGCAGCACCGGTCACTACTGAGCATGTACATAAAGTGCAGCACCGGTCACTACTGAGCGTGTACATAAAGTGCAGCACCGGTCACTACTGAGCGTGTACATAAAGTGCAGCACCGGTCACTACTGAGCGTGTACATGAGGTTCAGCACCGGTCACTACTGAGCGTGTACATGAGGTGCAGCACCGGTCACTAATGAGCATGTACATAGAGTGCAGCACTGCCTCACTACTGAGCATGTACATAAAGTGCAGCACCGGTCACTACTGAGCGTGTACATAAAGTGCAGCACCGGTCACTACTAAGCGTGTACATAAAGTGCAGCACCGGTCACTACTAAGCGTGTACATAAAGTGCAGCACCGGTCACTACTAAGCGTGTACCTAAAGTGCAGCCCCGGTCACTACTAAGCATGCACATAAAGTGCAGCACTGGTCACTACTGAGCATGTACAAAAAGTGCAGCACCGGTCACTACTAAGCATGTACATAAAGTGCAGCACCAGTCACTACTGAGCATGTACATAAAGTGCAGCACTGGTCACTACTGAGCATGTACAAAAAGTGCAGCACCGGTCACTACTGAGCGTGTACATAAAGTGCAGCCCCGGTCACTACTAAGCATGCACATAAAGTGCAGCACTGGTCACTACTGAGCATGTACAAAAAGTGCAGCACCGGTCACTACTAAGCATGTACATAAAGTGCAGCACCGGTCACTACTGAGCATGTACAAAAAGTGCAGTCCCGGTCACTACTAAGCATGTACATAAAGTGCAGCACCGGTCACTACTGAGCGTGTACATAAAGTGCAGCCCCGGTCACTACTGAGCGTGTACATAAAGTGCAGCAACGGTCACTACTGAGCGTGTACATGAGGTGCAGCACCGGTCACTACTGAGCATGTACATAAAGTGCAACACTGGTCACTAGTGAGCATGTACATAAAGTGCAGCACTGGTCACTACTAAGCATGTGCATAAAGTGCAACACTGGTCACTACTGAGCATGTACATAAAGTGCAGTCCCGGTCACTACTGAGCATGTACATAAAGAGCAGCACTGGTCACTACTGAGCGTGTACATGAGGTGCAGCACCAGTCACTACTGAGTGTGTACATAAAGTGCAGCACTGCCTCACTACTGAGCATGTACATAAAGTGCAGTACCGGTTACTACTGAGCATGTACATAAAGTGCAGCACTGGTCACTACTGAGCGTGTGCATGAAGTGCAGCCCCGGTCACTACTGAGCATGTACATAAAGTGCAGTCCCGGTCACTACTGAGCGTGTGCATAAAGTGCAGCCCCGGTCACTACTAAGAATGTACATAAAGTGCAGCCACAGTCACTACTGAGCATGAGCATAAAGTGCAGCCCCGGTCACTACTGAGCATGTACATAAAGTGCGGCACCGGTCACTACTGAGCATGTGCATAAAGTGCAGCCCCGGTCACTACTGAGTATGTACATAAAGTGGAGCACTGCCTCACTACTGAGCATGTACATAAAGTGCAGTACCGGTCACTACTGAGCATGTACATAAAGTGCAGTACCGGTCACTACTGAGCGTGTACATAAAGTGCAGCCCCGGTCACTGCTGAGCGTGTGCATAAAGTGCAGCCCTGGTCGCTACTGAGCATCTACCTAAACTGCAGCATTGGTCACTACTGAGCATGTACATAAAGTGCAACCCCGGTCACTACTGAGGGTGTACATAAAGTGGAGCACTGCCTCACTACTGAGCATGTACATAAAGTGCAGTACCGGTCACTACTGAGCATGTACATAAAGTGCAGTACCGGTCACTACTGAGCGTGTACATAAAGTGCAGCATTGGTCACTACTGAGCATGTGCATAAAGTGCAGCCCCGGTCACTACTGAGTATGTACATAAAGTGGAGCACTGCCTCACTACTGAGCATGTACATAAAGTGCAGTACCGGACACTACTGAGCATGTACATAAAGTGCAGTACCGGTCACTACTGAGCGTGTACATAAAGTGCAGCACTGGTCGCTACTGAGCATGTGCATAAAGTGCAGCCCCGGTCACTACTGAGTATGTACATAAAGTGGAGCACTGCCTCACTACTGAGCATGTACATAAAGTGCAGTACCGGACACTACTGAGCATGTACATAAAGTGCAGTACCGGTCACTACTGAGCGTGTACATAAAGTGCAGCACTGGTCGCTACTGAGCATCTACCTAAAGTGCAGCATTGGTCACTACTGAGCATGTACATAAAGTGCAGCACTGGTCACTACTGAGCGTGTACATAAAGTGCAGCACTGGTCGCTACTGAGCATCTACCTAAAGTGCAGCATTGGTCACTACTGAGCATGTACATAAAGTGCAGCACTGGTCACTACTGAGCGTGTACATGAAGTGCATTACCGGTCACTACTGAGCGTGTACATGAAGTGCAGCACCGGTCACTTCTGAGCATGTACATAAAGTGCAGCACTGCCTCACTACTGAGCATGTACATAAAGTGCAGCCCCGGTCACTACTGAGCATGTACATAAAGTGCAGGCCCGGTCACTACTGAGCATGTACATAAAGTGCGGCACTGGTCACTACTGAGTATGTACATAAAGTGTGGCACTGGTCACTACTGAGCGTGTACATAAAGTGCAGCCCCGGTCACTACTGAGCGTGTCCATAAAGTGCAGCACCGGTCACTACTGAGCATGTACATAAAGTACAGCACTGCCTCACTACTGAGCATGTACATAAAGTGCAGTACCAGTTACTACTAAGCATGTACATAAAGTGCAGCACTGGTCGCTACTGAGCGTGTACATAAAGCCCTGCCACAGTCACTACTGAGCATGTGCATAAAGTGCAACACTGGTCACTAGTGAGCATTTACATAAAGTGCAACACTGGTCACTACTGAGCATGTACATAAAGTGCAGCACCGGTCACTACTGAGCATGTACATAAAGTGCAGCACTGGTCACTACTGAGCATGTACCTAAAGTGCAGCACCAGTCACTACTGAGCGTGTACATGAAGTGCAGCACCGGTCACTACTGAGCATGTACATAAAGTGCAGCATTGCCAGACTATTGAGTGTGTACATAAAGTGCAGCACTGCCTCACTACTGAGCGTGTACATAAAGTGCAGTAAAGGTTACTACTGAGCATGTACATAAAGTGCAGCACCGGTCACTACTGAGCGTGTACATAAAGTGCAGTACCGGTTACTACTGAGCATGTACATAAAGTGCAGCACTGGTCACTACTGAGCATGTACATAAAGTGCAGCACCGGTCACTACTGAGCATGTACATAAAGTGCAGCACCGGTCACTACTGAGCATGTACATAAAGTGCAGCACTGCCTCACTACTGAGCATGTACATAAAGTGCAGTACCGGTTACTACTGAGCGTGTACATAAAGAGCAGCACTGGTCACTACTGAGCGTGTACATAAAGTGCAGTACCGGTTACTACTGAGCATGTACATAAAGTGCAGCACTGGTCACTACTGAGCATGTACATAAAGTGCAGCACCGCTCACTACTGAGCATGTACATAAAGTGCAGCACTGCCTCACTACTGAGCATGTACATAAAGTGCAGTACCGGTTACTACTGAGCATGTACATAAAGAGCAGCACTGGTCACTACTGAGCATGTACATAAAGTGCAGTACCGGTTACTACTGAGCATGTACATAAAGAGCAGCACTGGTCACTACTGAGCGTGTACATGAAGTGCATTACCAGTCACTACTGAGCGTGTACATAAAGAGCAGCACTGGTCACTACTGAGCATGTACATAAAGTGCAGTACCGGTTACTACTGAGCATGTACATAAAGAGCAGCACTGGTCACTACTGAGCATGTACATAAAGTGCAGTACCGGTTACTACTGAGCATGTACATAAAGAGCAGCACTGGTCACTACTGAGCATGTACATAAAGTGCAGTACCGGTTACTACTGAGCATGTACATAAAGAGCAGCACTGGTCACTACTGAGCATGTACATAAAGTGCAGTACCGGTTACTACTGAGCATGTACATAAAGAGCAGCACTGGTCACTACTGAGCATGTACATAAAGTGCAGTACCGGTTACTACTGAGCATGTACATAAAGAGCAGCACCGGTCACTACTGAGCATGTACATAAAGTGCAGTACCGGTTACAACTGAGCATGTACATAAAGTGCAGCACTGGTCACTACTGAGCGTGTGCAGGAAGTGCAGCCCCGGTCACTACTGAGCATGTCCATAAAGTGCAGTCCCGGTCACTACTGAACGTGTGCATAAAGTGCATCCCCGGTCACTACAGAGCATGTACATAAAGTGCAGCCACAGTCACTACTGAGCATGTGCATAAAGTGCAACACTGGTCACTAGTGCGCATTTACATAAAGTGCAGCACTGGTCACTACTGAGCATGTGCATAAAGTGCAGCCCCGGTCACTACTGAGCGTGTACCTAAAGTGCAGCACCAGTCACTACTGAGCATGTACATAAAGTGCAGCCCCGGTCACTACTGAGCATGTACATGAAGTGCAGCACCGGTCACTACTGAGCATGTACATAAAGTGCAGCACTGCCAGACTATTGAGTGTGTACATAAAGTGCAGCACTGCCAGACTACTGAGCATGCACATAAAGTGCAGCCCGGGTTACTACTGAGCGCGTACATAAAGTGCAGTCCCGGTCACTACTGAGCGTGTACATAAAGTGCGGCACTAGTCACTACTGAGTACGTACATAAAGTGCAGCACTGCCTCACTACTGAGCATGTACATAAAGTGCAGTACCGGTCACTACTAAGCATGTACATAAAGTGCGGCCCCGGTCACTACTGAGCGTGTACATAAAGTGCAACCCCAGTCACTACTGAGCATGTACATAAAGTGCAGCCCCGGTCACTACTAAGCGTGTACATGAAGTGCAGCCCCGGTCACTACTGAGCGTGTACATAAAGTGCAGCCCCGGTCACTACTGAGCATGTACATAAAGTGCAGCACTGCCAGACTATTGAGTGTGTACATAAAGTGCAGCACTGCCAGACTACTGAGCATGTACATAAAGTGCTGCCCCGGTGACTACTGAGCATGTACATAAAGTGCAGCCTCGGTCACTACTGAGCATGGACATAAAGTGCAGCCTCGGTCACTACTGAGCATGTACATAAAGTGCGGCACTGGTCACTACTGAGTATGTACGTAGAGTGCAGCACTGCCTCACTACTGAGCGTGTACATAAAGTGCAGTACCAGTTACTACTGAGCATGTACATAAAGTGCAGTCCCGGTCACTACTGAGCGTGTGCATAAAGTGCAGCCCCGGTCACTACTAAGCATGTACATAAAGTGCTGCCCCGGTGACTACTGAGCATGTACATAAAGTGCAGCCTCGGTCACTACTGAGCATGGACATAAAGTGCAGCCCCGGTCACTACTGAGCGTGTACATAAAGTGCGGCACTGGTCACTACTGAGCATGTACATAAAGTGCAGTACCGGTTACTACTGAGCATGTACATAAAGTGCAGCACCGGTCACTACTGAGCATGTACATAAAGTGCAGGCCCGGTCACTACTGAGCATGTACATAAAGTGCGGCACTGGTCACTACTGAGTGTGTATATAAAGTGAAGCCCCGGTCACTACTGAGCGTGTATATAAAGTGAAGCCCCGGTCACTACTGAGCATGTACATAAAGTGCAGTACCGGTTACTACTGAGCATGTACATAAAGAGCAGCACTGGTCACTACTGAGCATGTACATAAAGTGCAGTACCGGTTACTACTGAGCATGTACATAAAGAGCAGCACTGGTCACTACTGAGCATGTACATAAAGTGCAGTACCGGTTACTACTGAGCATGTACATAAAGTGCAGCACTGGTCACTACTGAGCGTGTGCAGGAAGTGCAGCCCCGGTCACTACTGAGCATGTCCATAAAGTGCAGTCCCGGTCACTACTGAGCGTGTGCATAAAGTGCATCCCCGGTCACTACAGAGCATGTACATAAAGTGCAGCCACAGTCACTACTGAGCATGTGCATAAAGTGCAACACTGGTCACTAGTGCGCATTTACATAAAGTGCAGCACTGGTCACTACTGAGCGTGTGCATAAAGTGCAGCCCCGGTCACTACTGAGCGTGTACCTAAAGTGCAGCACCAGTCACTACTGAGCATGTACATAAAGTGCAGCCCCGGTCACTACTGAGCATGTACATGAAGTGCAGCACCGGTCACTACTGAGCATGTACATAAAGTGCAGCACTGCCAGACTATTGAGTGTGTACATAAAGTGCAGCACTGCCAGACTACTGAGCATGTACATAAAGTGCTGCCCCGGTGACTACTGAGCATGTACATAAAGTGCAGCCTCGGTCACTACTGAGCATGGACATAAAGTGCAGCCTCGGTCACTACTGAGCATGTACATAAAGTGCGGCACTGGTCACTACTGAGTATGTACGTAAAGTGCAGCACTGCCTCACTACTGAGCGTGTACATAAAGTGCAGTACCAGTTACTACTGAGCATGTACATAAAGTGCAGTCCCGGTCACTACTAAGCATGTACATAAAGTGCAGCCACAGTCACTACTGAGCATGTGCATAAAGTGCAACACTGGTCACTAGTGAGCATGTACATAAAGTGCAGCACTGGTCACTAGTGAGCACGTACCTAAAGTGCAGCACCAGTCACTACTGAGCGTGTACATGAAGTGCAGCACCGGTCACTACTGAGAGTGTACATGAAGTGCAGCACCTGTCACTACTGAGCGTGTACATAAAGTGCAGCACTGCCAGACTACTGAGCGTGTACATAAAGTGCAGCACTGCCAGACTACTGAGCATGTACATAAAGTGCGGCACTGGTCACTACTGAGTATGTACGTAAAGTGCAGCACTGCCTCACTACTGAGCATGTACATAAAGTGCAGCACCGGTCACTACTGAGCATGTACATAAAGTGCAGTACCAGTTACTACTAAGCATGTACATAAAGTGCAGCACTGGTCGCTACTGAGCATGTACATAAAGTGCAGCCCTGGTCACTACTGAGCATGTGCATAAAGTGCAGCCCCGGTCACTACTGAGCGTGTCCATAAAGTGCAGCACCGGTCACTACTGAGCATGTAAATAAAGTGCAGCACTGCCAGACTACTGAGCGTGTACATGAAGTGCAGCACCGGTCACTACTGAGCATGTACATAAAGTGCAGCACTGCCTCACTACTGAGCATGTACATAAACTGCAGCCCCGGTCACTACTGAGCATGTACATAAAGTGAAGGCCCGGTCACTACTGAGCATGTACATCAAGTGCAGCCCCAGTCACTACTGAGCGTGTACATAAAGCCCTGCTACGGTCACTACTGAGCATGTACATAAATTGCAGCCCTGGTCACTACTGAGCGTGTCCATAAAGTGCAGCCCTGGTCACTACTGAGCGTGTACCTAAAGTGCAGCACCAGTCACTACTGAGCATGTACATGAAATGCAGCACCGGTCACTACTGAGCATGTACATAAAGTGCAGCACTGCCAGACTATTGAGTGTGTACATAAAGTGCAGCACTGCCAGACTACTGAGCATGCACATAAAGTGCAGTACCGGTTACTACTGAGCATGTACATAAACTGCAGCCCAGGTTACTACTGAGCGTGTACATAAAGTGCAGCACTGGTCACTACTGAGTACGTACATAAAGTGCAGCACTGCCTCACTACTGAGCATGTACATAAAGTGCAGTACCGGTCACTACTAAGCATGTACATAAAGTGCGGCCCCGGTCACTACTGAGCGTGTACATAAAGTGCAGCCCCAGTCACTACTGAGCATGTACATAAAGTGCAGCCCCGGTCACTACTAAGCATGTACATAAAGTGCAGCCCCGGTCACTACTGAGCGTGTACATAAAGTGCAGCCCCGGTCACTACTGAGCATGTACATAAAGTGCAGCACTGCCTCACTACTGAGCATGTACATAAAGTGCAGCACCGGTCACTACTGAGCATGTACATAAAGTGCAGTACCAGTTACTACTAAGCATGTACATAAAGTGCAGCACTGGTCGCTACTGAGCATGTACATAAAGTGCAGCCCTGGTCACTACTGAGCATGTGCATAAAGTGCAGCCCCGGTCACTACTGAGCGTGTCCATAAAGTGCAGCACCGGTCACTACTGAGCATGTAAATAAAGTGCAGCACTGCTAGACTACTGAGCGTGTACATGAAGTGCAGCACCGGTCACTACTGAGCATGTACATAAAGTGCAGCCCCGGTCACTACTGAGCATGTACATAAAGTGCAGCACTGCCAGACTACTGAGCGTGTACATAAAGTGCAGCACTGCCAGACTACTGAGCGAGTACATAAAGTGTAGCACTGCCTCACTACTGAGCATGTACATAAACTGCAGCCCCGGTCACTACTGAGCATGTACATAAAGTGAAGGCCCGGTCACTACTGAGCATGTACATCAAGTGCAGCCCCGGTCACTACTGAGCGTGTACATAAATTGCAGCCCTGGTCACTACTGAGCATGCGCATAAAGTGCAGCACCGGTCACTACTGAGCGTGTACATGAGGTGCAGCATCGGTCACTATTGAGCGTGTACATGAGGTGCAGCACCGGTCACAACTGAGCGTGTACATAAAGTGCAGTACCGGTCACTACTGAGCATGTACATAAAGTGCAGCCCCGGTCACTACTGAGCATTTACATAAAGTGCAGCACTGGTCACTACTGAGCGTGTACATAAAGTGCAGCCCTGTTCACTACTGAGCATGTACATAAAGTGCAACACTGGTCACTACTGAGCATGTACATAAAGTGCAGCCCTGTTCACTACTGAGCATGTACATAAAGTGCAACACTGGTCACTACTAAGCATGTACATAAAGTGCAGCACCGGTCACTACTGAGCGTGTACAAGAGGTGCAGCACCGGTCACTACTGAGCATGTACATAAAGTACAGCACTGGTCACTACTGAGCATGTACATAAAGTGCAGTACCGGTTACTACTGAGCATGTACATAAAGTGCAGCACCGGTCACTACTGAGCATGTACATAAAGTGCAGCCCCGGTCACTACTGAGCATGTACATAAAGTGCAGCCCCGGTCACTACTGAGCATGTACATAAAGTGCAGCCCCGGTCACTACTGAGCATGTACATAAAGTGCAGCACCGGTCACTACTGAGCATGTACATAAAGTGCAGCACCGGTCACTACTGAGCATGTACATAAAGTGCAGCACCGGTCACTACTGAGCATGTACATAAAGTGCAGTCCCGGTCACTACTGAGCGTGTCCATAAAGTGCAGCCCTGGTCACTACTGAGCGTGTCCATAAAGAGCAGCCCTGGTCACTACTGAGCGTGTACCTAAAGTGCAGCACCAGTCACTACTGAGCATGTACATAAAGTGCAGCCCCGGTCACTACTGAGCATGTACATAAAGTGCAGCACTGCCAGACTATTGAGTGTGTACATAAAGTGCAGCACTGCCAGACTACTGAGCATGCACATAAAGTGCAGTACCGGTTACTACTGAGCATGTACATAAACTGCAGCCCGGGTTACTACTGAGCGTGTACATAAAGTGCAGTCCCGGTCACTACTGAGCGTGTACATAAAGTGCGGCACTGGTCACTACTGAGTACGTACATAAAGTGCAGCACTGCCTCACTACTGAGCATGTACATAAAGTGCAGTACCGGTCACTACTAAGCATGTACATAAAGTGCGGCCCCGGTCACTACTGAGCGTGTACATAAAGTGCGGCCCCAGTCACTACTGAGCATGTACATAAAGTGCAGCCCCGGTCACTACTAAGCGTGTACATAAAGTGCAGCCCCGGTCACTACTGAGCGTGTACATAAAGTGCAGCCCCGGTCACTACTGAGCATGTACATAAAGTGCAGCACTGCCAGACTATTGAGTGTGTACATAAAGTGCAGCACTGCCAGACTACTGAGCATGTACATAAAGTGCTGCCCCGGTGACTACTGAGCATGGACATAAAGTGCAGCCTCGGTCACTACTGAGCATGTACATAAAGTGCGGCACTGGTCACTACTGAGTATGTACGTAAAGTGCAGCACTGCCTCACTACTGAGCGTGTACATAAAGTGCAGTAAAGGTTACTACTGAGCATGTACATAAAGTGCAACACCGGTCACTACTGAGCGTGTACATCAAGTGCAGCACCGGTCACTACTGAGCGTGTACATAAAGTGCAGCACTGCCTCACTACTGAGCATGTACATAAAGTGCAGTACCGGTTACTACTGAGCATGTACATAAAGTGCAGCACTGGTCACTACTGAGCATGTACATAAAGTGCAGCACCGGTCACTACTGAGCATGTACATAAAGTGCAGCACTGCCTCACTACTGAGCATGTACATAAAGTGCAGTACCGGTTACTACTGAGCGTGTACATAAAGAGCAGCACTGGTCACTACTGAGCGTGTACATAAAGTGCAGTACCGGTTACTACTGAGCATGTACATAAAGTGCAGCACTGGTCACTACTGAGCGTGTCCATAAAGTGCAGCCCCGGTCACTACTGAGCGTGTCCATAAAGTGCAGCACTGGTCACTACTGAGCATGTACATAAAGTGCAGCACTGGTCACTACTGAGCATGTACATAAAGTGCAGCACCGGTCACTACTGAGCATGTACATAAGTGCAGCACTGCCTCACTACTGAGCATGTACATAAAGTGCAGTACCGGTTACTACTGAGCATGTACATAAAGAGCAGCACTGGTCACTACTGAGCATGTACATAAAGTGCAGTACCGGTTACTACTGAGCATGTACATAAAGAGCAGCACTGGTCACTACTGAGCGTGTACATAAAGTGCAGTACCGGTTACTACTGAGCATGTACATAAAGAGCAGCACTGGTCACTACTGAGCGTGTACATGAAGTGCAGTACCGGTTACTACTGAGCATGTACATAAAGAGCAGCACTGGTCACTACTGAGCATGTACATAAAGTGCAGTACCGGTTACTACTGAGCATGTACATAAAGAGCAGCACTGGTCACTACTGAGCGTGTACATGAAGTGCATTACCGGTCACTACTGAGCGTGTACATAAAGAGCAGCACTGGTCACTACTGAGCATGTACATAAAGTGCAGCACTGCCTCACTACTGAGCATGTACATAAAGTGCAGTACCGGTTACTACTGAGCATGTACATAAAGAGCAGCACTGGTCACTACTGAGCATGTACATAAAGTGCAGTACCGGTCACTACTAAGCATGTACATAAAGTGCGGCCCCGGTCACTACTGAGCGTGTACATAAAGTGCGGCACTGGTCACTACTGAGTACGTACATAAAGTGCAGCACTGCCTCACTACTGAGCATGTACATAAAGTGCAGTACCGGTCACTACTAAGCATGTACATAAAGTGCGGCCCCGGTCACTACTGAGCGTGTACATAAAGTGCAGCCCCAGTCACTACTGAGCATGTACATAAAGTGCAGCCCCGGTCACTACTAAGCGTGTACATAAAGTGCAGCCCCGGTCACTACTGAGCGTGTACATAAAGTGCAGCCCCGGTCACTACTGAGCGTGTACATAAAGTGCAGCACTGCCAGACTATTGAGTGTGTACATAAAGTGCAGCACTGCCAGACTACTGAGCATGTACATAAAGTGCTGCCCCGGTGACTACTGAGCATGTACATAAAGTGCAGCCTCGGTCACTACTGAGCATGGACATAAAGTGCAGCCTCGGTCACTACTGAGCATGTACATAAAGTGCGGCACTGGTCACTACTGAGTATGTACGTAAAGTGCAGCACTGCCTCACTACTGAGCGTGTACATAAAGTGCAGTACCAGTTACTACTGAGCATGTACATAAAGTGCAGCACTGGTCACTACTGAGCATGTACATAAAGTGCAGTCCCGGTCACTACTGAGCGTGTGCATAAAGTGCAGCCCCGGTCACTACTAAGCATGTACATAAAGTGCTGCCCCGGTGACTACTGAGCATGTACATAAAGTGCAGCCTCGGTCACTACTGAGCATGTACATAAAGTGCGGCACTGGTCACTACTGAGTATGTACGTAAAGTGCAGCACTGCCTCACTACTGAGCATGTACATAAAGTGCAGTACCAGTTACTACTGAGCATGTACATAAAGTGCAGTCCCGGTCACTACTGAGCGTGTGCATAAAGTGCAGCCCCGGTCACTACTAAGCATGTACATAAAGTGCAGCCACAGTCACTACTGAGCATGTGCATAAAGTGCAACACTGGTCACTAGTGAGCATGTACATAAAGTGCAGCACTGGTCACTACTGAGCACGTACCTCAAGTGCAGCACCAGTCACTACTGAGCGTGTACATGAAGTGCAGCACCGGTCACTACTGAGAGTGTACATAAAGTGCAGCACCTGTCACTACTGAGCGTGTACATAAAGTGCAGCACTGCCAGACTACTGAGCGTGTACATAAAGTGCAGCACTGCCAGACTACTGAGCATGCACATAAAGTGCAGTACCGGTTACTACTGAGCATGTACATAAAGTGCGGCACTGGTCACTACTGAGTATGTACGTAAAGTGCAGCACTGCCTCACTACTGAGCATGTACATAAAGTGCAGCACCGGTCACTACTGAGCATGTACATAAAGTGCAGTACCAGTTACTACTAAGCATGTACATAAAGTGGAGCACTGGTCGCTACTGAGCATGTACATAAAGTGCAGCCCTGGTCACTACAGAGCATGTGCATAAAGTGCAGCCCCGGTCACTACTGAGCGTGTCCATAAAGTGCAGCACCGGTCACTACTGAGCATGTAAATAAAGTGCAGCACTGCCAGACTACTGAGCGTGTACATGAAGTGCAGCACCGGTCACTACTGAGCATGTACATAAAGTGCAGCCCCGGTCACTACTGAGCATGTACATAAAGTGCAGCACTGCCAGACTACTGAGCGTGTACATAAAGTGCAGCACTGCCAGACTACTGAGCGAGTACATAAAGTGTAGCACTGCCTCACTACTGAGCATGTACATAAACTGCAGCCCCGGTCACTACTGAGCATGTACATAAAGTGCAGCCCCGGTCACTACTGAGCATGTACATAAAGTGAAGGCCCGGTCACTACTGAGCATGTACATCAAGTGCAGCCCCGGTCACTACTGAGCATGTACATCAAGTGCAGCCCCGGTCACTACTGAGCGTGTACATAAAGCCCTGCTACGGTCACTACTGAGCATGTACATAAATTGCAGCCCTGGTCACTACTGAGCATGTACATAAAGTGCAGCACTGGTCACTACTGAGCATGCGCATAAAGTGCAGCCCCGGTCACTACTGAGCGTGTACATAAAGTGCAGCACCGGTCACTACTGAGCGTGTACATGAGGTGCAGCACCGGTCACTATTGAGCATGTACATAAAGTGCAGCCCCGGTCACTACTGAGCATTTACATAAAGTGCAGCACTGGTCACTACTGAGCGTGTACATAAAGTGCAGCCCTGTTCACTACTGAGCATGTACATAAAGTGCAACACTGGTCACTACTGAGCATGTACATAAAGTGCAGCCCTGTTCACTACTGAGCATGTACATAAAGTGCAGCACCGGTCACTACTGAGCGTGTACAAGAGGTGCAGCACCGGTCACTACTGAGCATGTACATAAAGTACAGCACTGGTCACTACTGAGCATGTTCATAAAGTGCAGTACCGGTTACTACTGAGCATGTACATAAAGTGCAGCACCGGTCACTACTGAGCATGTACATAAAGTGCACCGGTCACTACTGAGCATGTACATAAAGTGCAGCACCGGTCACTACTGAGCATGTACATAAAGTGCAGCCCCGGTCACTACTGAGCATGTACATAAAGTGCAGCACCGGTCACTACTGAGCATGTACATAAAGTGCAGCACCGGTCACTACTGAGCATGTACATAAAGTGCAGCACCGGTCACTACTGAGCATGTACATAAAGTGCAGCACCGGTCACTACTGAGCATGTACATAAAGTGCAGCCCCGGTCACTACTGAACATGTACATAAAGTGCAGCCCCGGTCACTACTGAGCATGTACATAAAGTGCAGCACCGGTCACTACTGAGCATGTACATAAAGTGCAGCACCGGTCACTACTGAGCATGTACATAAAGTGCAGTACCGGTTACTACTGAGCATGTACATAAAGTGCAGCACCGGTCACTACTGAGCATGTACATAAAGTGCACCGGTCACTACTGAGCATGTACATAAAGTGCAGCACCGGTCACTACTGAGCATGTACATAAAGTGCAGCCCCGGTCACTACTGAGCATGTACATAAAGTGCAGCACCGGTCACTACTGAGCATGTACATAAAGTGCAGCACCGGTCACTACTGAGCATGTACATAAAGTGCAGCACCGGTCACTACTGAGCATGTACATAAAGTGCAGCCCTGGTCACTACTGAGCGTGTCCATAAAGTGCAGCCCTGGTCACTACTGAGCGTGTACCTAAAGTGCAGCACCAGTCACTACTGAGCATGTACATAAAGTGCAGCCCCGGTCACTACTGAGCATGTACATGAAGTGCAGCACCGGTCACTACTGAGCATGTACATAAAGTCCAGCACTGCCAGACTATTGAGTGTGTACATAAAGTGCAGCACTGCCAGACTACTGAGCATGCACATAAAGTGCAGTACCGGTTACTACTGAGCATGTACATAAACTGCAGCCCGGGTTACTACTGAGCGTGTACATAAAGTGCGGCACTGGTCACTACTGAGTACGTACATAAAGTGCAGCACTGCCTCACTACTGAGCATGTACATAAATTGCAGTACCGGTCACTACTAAGCATGTACATAAAGTGCAGCCTCGGTCACTACTGAGCATGTACATAAAGTGCAGCCTCGGTCACTACTGAGCATGTACATAAAGTGCGGCCCCGGTCACTACTGAGCGTGTACATAAAGTGCAGCCCCGGTCACTACTGAGCGTGTACATAAAGTGCAGCCCCGGTCACTACTGAGCATGTACATAAAGTGCAGCACTGCCAGACTATTGAGTGTGTACATAAAGTGCAGCACTGCCAGACTACTGAGCATGTACATAAAGTGCTGCCCCGGTGACTACTGAGCATGTACATAAAGTGCAGCCTCGGTCACTACTGAGCATGGACATAAAGTGCAGCCTCGGTCACTACTGAGCATGTACATAAAGTGCGGCACTGGTCACTACTGAGCATGTACATAAAGTGCGGCACTGGTCACTACTGAGTATGTACGTAAAGTGCAGCACTGCCTCACTACTGAGCGTGTACATAAAGTGCAGTCCCGGTCACTACTGAGCGTGTGCATAAAGTGCAGCCCCGGTCACTACTAAGCATGTACATAAAGTGCTGCCCCGGTGACTACTGAGCATGTACATAAAGTGCAGCCTCGGTCACTACTGAGCATGTACATAAAGTGCGGCCCCGGTCACTACTGAGCGTGTACATAAAGTGCAGCCCCAGTCACTACTGAGCATGTACAAAAAGTGCAGCCCCGGTCACTACTAAGCGTGTACATAAAGTGCAGCCCCGGTCACTACTGAGCGTGTACATAAAGTGCAGCCCCGGTCACTACTGAGCATGTACATAAAGTGCAGCACTGCCAGACTATTGAGTGTGTACATAAAGTGCAGCACTGCCAGACTACTGAGCATGTACATAAAGTGCTGCCCCGGTGACTACTGAGCATGTACATAAAGTGCAGCCTCGGTCACTACTGAGCATGGACATAAAGTGCAGCCTCGGTCACTACTGAGCATGTACATAAAGTGCGGCACTGGTCACTACTGAGTATGTACGTAAAGTGCAGCACTGCCTCACTACTGAGCATGTACATAAAGTGCAGTACCAGTTACTACTGAGCATGTACATAAAGTGCAGTCCCGGTCACTACTGAGCGTGTGCATAAAGTGCAGCCCCGGTCACTACTAAGCATGTACATAAAGTGCAGCCACAGTCACTACTGAGCATGTGCATAAAGTGCAACACTGGTCACTAGTGAGCATGTACATAAAGTGCAGCACTGGTCACTACTGAGCACGTACCTAAAGTGCAGCACCAGTCACTACTGAGCGTGTACATGAAGTGCAGCACCGGTCACTACTGAGAGTGTACATGAAGTGCAGCACCTGTCACTACTGAGCGTGTACATAAAGTGCAGCACTGCCAGACTACTGAGCGTGTACATAAAGTGCAGCACTGCCAGACTACTGAGCATGCACATAAAGTGCAGTACCGGTTACTACTGAGCATGTACATAAAGTGCGGCACTGGTCACTATTGAGTATGTACGTAAAGTGCAGCACTGCCTCACTACTGAGCATGTACATAAAGTGCAGCACCGGTCACTACTGAGCATGTACATAAAGTGCAGTACCAGTTACTACTAAGCATGTACATAAAGTGCAGCACTGGTCGCTACTGAGCATGTACATAAAGTGCAGCCCTGGTCACTACTGAGCATGTGCATAAAGTGCAGCCCCGGTCACTACTGAGCGTGTCCATAAAGTGCAGCAACGGTCACTACTGAGCATGTAAATAAAGTGCAGCACTGCCAGACTACTGAGCGTGTACATGAAGTGCAGCACCGGTCACTACTGAGCATGTACATAAAGTGCAGCCCCAGTCACTACTGAGCATGTACATAAAGTGCAGCACTGCCAGACTACTGAACGTGTACATAAAGTGCAGCACTGCCAGACTACTGAGCGAGTACATAAAGTGTAGCACTGCCTCACTACTGAGCATGTACATAAACTGCAGCCCCGGTCACTACTGAGCATGTACATAAAGTGAAGGCCCGGTCACTACTGAGCATGTACATAAAGTGCAGCCCCGGTCACTACTGAGCGTGTACATAAAGCCCTGCTACGGTCACTACTGAGCATGTACATAAATTGCAGCACTGGTCACTACTGAGCATGCGCATAAAGTGCAGCCCCGGTCACTACTGAGCGTGTACATAAAGTGCAGCACCGGTCACTACTGAGCGTGTACATGAGGTGCAGCATCGGTCACTATTGAGCGTGTACATGAGGTGCAGCACCGGTCACAACTGAGCGTGTACATAAAGTGCAGTACCGGTCACTACTGAGCATGTACATAAAGTGCAGCCCCGGTCACTACTGAGCATTTACATAAAGTGCAGCACTGGTCACTACTGAGCGTGTACATAAAGTGCAGCCCTGTTCACTACTGAGCATGTACATAAAGTGCAACACTGGTCACTACTAAGCATGTACATAAAGTGCAGCACCGGTCACTACTGAGCATGTACATAAAGTGCAGCACCGGTCACTACTGAGCATGTACATAAAGTGCACCGGTCACTACTGAGCATGTACATAAAGTGCAGCACCGGTCACTACTGAGCATGTACATAAAGTGCAGCCCCGGTCACTACTGAGCATGTACATAAAGTGCAGCACCGGTCACTACTGAGCATGTACATAAAGTGCAGCACCGGTCACTACTGAGCATGTACATAAAGTGCAGTACCGGTTACTACTGAGCATGTACATAAAGTGCAGTACCGGTTACTACTGAGCATGTAAATAAAGTGCAGCACCGGTCACTACTGAGCATGTACATAAAGTGCAGCCCCGGTCACTACTGAGCATGTACATAAAGTGCAGCCCCGGTCACTACTGAGCATGTACATAAAGTGCAGCACCGGTCACTACTGAGCATGTACATAAAGTGCAGCACCGGTCACTACTGAGCATGTACATAAAGTGCAGCACCGGTCACTACTGAGCATGTACATAAAGTGCAGTACCGGTTACTACTGAGCATGTACATAAAGTGCAGCACCGGTCACTACTGAGCATGTACATAAAGTGCACCGGTCACTACTGAGCATGTACATAAAGTGCAGTCCCGGTCACTACTGAGCGTGTACCTAAAGTGCAGCACCAGTCACTACTGAGCATGTACATAAAGTGCAGCCCCGGTCACTACTGAGCATGTACATGAAGTGCAGCACCGGTCACTACTGAGCATGTACATAAAGTGCAGCACTGCCAGACTATTGAGTGTGTACATAAAGTGCAGCACTGCCAGACTACTGAGCATGCACATAAAGTGCAGTACCGGTTACTACTGAGCGTGTACATAAAGTGCAGTCCCGGTCACTACTGAGCATGTACATAAAGTGCAGCCCCGGTCACTACTGAGCATGTACATGAAGTGCAGCACCGGTCACTACTGAGCATGTACATAAAGTCCAGCACTGCCAGACTATTGAGTGTGTACATAAAGTGCAGCACTGCCAGACTACTGAGCATGCACATAAAGTGCAGTACCGGTTACTACTGAGCATGTACATAAACTGCAGCCCGGGTTACTACTGAGCGTGTACATAAAGTGCAGTCCCGGTCACTACTGAGCGTGTACATAAAGTGCGGCACTGGTCACTACTGAGTACGTACATAAAGTGCAGCACTGCCTCACTACTGAGCATGTACATAAAGTGCAGTACCGGTCACTACTAAGCATGTACATAAAGTGCAGCCTCGGTCACTACTGAGCATGTACATAAAGTGCAGCCTCGGTCACTACTGAGCATGTACATAAAGTGCGGCCCCGGTCACTACTGAGCGTGTACATAAAGTGCAGCCCCAGTCACTACTGAGCATGTACATAAAGTGCAGCCCCGGTCACTACTAAGCGTGTACATAAAGTGCAGCCCCGGTCACTACTGAGCGTGTACATAAAGTGCAGCCCCGGTCACTACTGAGCATGTACATAAAGTGCAGCACTGCCAGACTATTGAGTGTGTACATAAAGTGCAGCACTGCCAGACTACTGAGCATGTACATAAAGTGCTGCCCCGGTGACTACTGAGCATGTACATAAAGTGCAGCCTCGGTCACTACTGAGCATGGAAATAAAGTGCAGCCTCGGTCACTACTGAGCATGTACATAAAGTGCGGCACTGGTCACTACTGAGTATGTACGTAAAGTGCAGCACTGCCTCACTACTGAGCGTGTACATAAAGTGCAGTACCAGTTACTACTGAGCATGTACATAAAGTGCAGTCCCGGTCACTACTGAGCGTGTGCATAAAGTGCAGCCCCGGTCACTACTAAGCATGTACATAAAGTGCTGCCCCGGTGACTACTGAGCATGTACATAAAGTGCAGCCTCGGTCACTACTGAGCATGTACATAAAGTGCGGCCCCGGTCACTACTGAGCGTGTACATAAAGTGCAGCCCCAGTCACTACTGAGCATGTACATAAAGTGCAGCCCCGGTCACTACTAAGCGTGTACATAAAGTGCAGCCCCGGTCACTACTGAGCGTGTACATAAAGTGCAGCCCCGGTCACTACTGAGCATGTACATAAAGTGCAGCACTGCCAGACTATTGAGTGTGTACATAAAGTGCAGCACTGCCAGACTACTGAGCATGTACATAAAGTGCTGCCCCGGTGACTACTGAGCATGTACATAAAGTGCAGCCTCGGTCACTACTGAGCATGGACATAAAGTGCAGCCTCGGTCACTACTGAGCATGTACATAAAGTGCGGCACTGGTCACTACTGAGTATGTACGTAAAGTGCAGCACTGCCTCACTACTGAGCATGTACATAAAGTGCAGTACCAGTTACTACTGAGCATGTACATAAAGTGCAGTCCCGGTCACTACTGAGCGTGTGCATAAAGTGCAGCCCCGGTCACTACTAAGCATGTACATAAAGTGCAGCCACAGTCACTACTGAGCATGTGCATAAAGTGCAACACTGGTCACTAGTGAGCATGTACATAAAGTGCAGCACTGGTCACTACTGAGCACGTACCTAAAGTGCAGCACCAGTCACTACTGAGCGTGTACATGAAGTGCAGCACCGGTCACTACTGAGAGTGTACATGAAGTGCAGCACCTGTCACTACTGAGCGTGTACATAAAGTGCAGCACTGCCAGACTACTGAGCGTGTACATAAAGTGCAGCACTGCCAGACTACTGAGCATGCACATAAAGTGCAGTACCGGTTACTACTGAGCATGTACATAAAGTGCGGCACTGGTCACTACTGAGTATGTACGTAAAGTGCAGCACTGCCTCACTACTGAGCATGTACATAAAGTGCAGCACCGGTCACTACTGAGCATGTACATAAAGTGCAGTACCAGTTACTACTAAGCATGTACATAAAGTGCAGCACTGGTCGCTACTGAGCATGTACATAAAGTGCAGCCCTGGTCACTACTGAGCATGTGCATCAAGTGCAGCCCCGGTCACTACTGAGCGTGTCCATAAAGTGCAGCAACGGTCACTACTGAGCATGTAAATAAAGTGCAGCACTGCCAGACTACTGAGCGTGTACATGAAGTGCAGCACCGGTCACTACTGAGCATGTACATAAAGTGCAGCCCCGGTCACTACTGAGCATGTACATAAAGTGCAGCACTGCCAGACTACTGAGCGAGTACATAAAGTGTAGCACTGCCTCACTACTGAGCATGTACATAAACTGCAGCCCCGGTCACTACTGAGCATGTACATAAAGTGAAGGCCCGGTCACTACTGAGCATGTACATAAAGTGCAGCCCCGGTCACTACTGAGCGTGTACATAAAGCCCTGCTACGGTCACTACTGAGCATGTACATAAATTGCAGCCCTGGTCACTACTGAGCATGTACATAAAGTGCAGCACTGGTCACTACTGAGCATGCGCATAAAGTGCAGCCCCGGTCACTACTGAGCGTGTACATAAAGTGCAGCCCCGGTTACTACTGAGCGTGTACATAAAGTGCAGTCCCGGTCACTACTGAGCGTGTACATAAAGTGCGGCACTGGTCACTACTGAGTACGTACATAAAGTGCAGCACTGCCTCACTACTGAGCATGTACATAAAGTGCGGCCCCGGTCACTACTGAGCGTGTACATAAAGTGCAGCCCCAGTCACTACTGAGCATGTACATAAAGTGCAGCCCCGGTCACTACTAAGCGTGTACATAAAGTGCAGCCCCGGTCACTACTGAGCGTGTACATAAAGTGCAGCCCCGGTCACTACTGAGCATGTACATAAAGTGCAGCACTGCCAGACTATTGAGTGTGTACATAAAGTGCAGCACTGCCAGACTACTGAGCGTGTACATAAAGTGCTGCCCCGGTGACTACTGAGCATGTACATAAAGTGCAGCCTCGGTCACTACTGAGCATGGACATAAAGTGCAGCACCGGTCACTACTGAGCATGTACATAAAGTGCAGCCCCGGTCACTACTGAGCATGTACATAAAGTGCAGCACCGGTCACTACTGAGCATGTACATAAAGTGCAGCACCGGTCACTACTGAGCATGTACATAAAGTGCGGCACTGGTCACTACTGAGTATGTACGTAAAGTGCAGCACTGCCTCACTACTGAGCGTGTACATAAAGTGCAGTACCAGTTACTACTGAGCATGTACATAAAGTGCAGTCCCGGTCACTACTGAGCGTGTGCATAAAGTGCAGCCCCGGTCACTACTAAGCATGTACATAAAGTGCTGCCCCGGTGACTACTGAGCATGTACATAAAGTGCAGCCTCGGTCACTACTGAGCATGGACATAAAGTGCAGCCTCGGTCACTACTGAGCGTGTACATAAAGTGCGGCACTGGTCACTACTGAGTACGTACATAAAGTGCAGCACTGCCTCACTACTGAGCATGTACATAAAGTGCGGCCCCGGTCACTACTGAGCGTGTACATAAAGTGCAGCCCCAGTCACTACTGAGCATGTACATAAAGTGCAGCCCCGGTCACTACTAAGCGTGTACATAAAGTGCAGCACCGGTCACTACTGAGCATGTACATAAAGTGCAGCCCCGGTCACTACTGAGCATGTACATAAAGTGCAGCACTGCCAGACTACTGAGCGTGTACATAAAGTGCAGCACTGCCAGACTACTGAGCGAGTACATAAAGTGTAGCACTGCCTCACTACTGAGCATGTACATAAACTGCAGCCCCGGTCACTACTGAGCATGTACATAAAGTGAAGGCCCGGTCACTACTGAGCATGTACATAAAGTGCAGCCCCGGTCACTACTGAGCGTGTACATAAAGCCCTGCTACGGTCACTACTGAGCATGTACATAAATTGCAGCCCTGGTCACTACTGAGCATGTACATAAAGTGCAGCACTGGTCACTACTGAGCATGCGCATAAAGTTCAGCCCCGGTCACTACTGAGCGTGTACATAAAGTGCAGCACTGGTCACTACTGAGCATGTGCATAAAGTGCAGCACCGGTCACTACTGAGCGTGTACATGAGGTGCAGCATCGGTCACTATTGAGCGTGTACATGAGGTGCAGCATCGGTCACTATTGAGCGTGTACATGAGGTGCAGCACCGGTCACAACTGAGCGTGTACATAAAGTGCAGTACCGGTCACTACTGAGCATGCGCATAAAGTGCAGCCCCGGTCACTACTGAGCGTGTACATAAAGTGCAGCACTGGTCACTACTGAGCATTTACATAAAGTGCAGCACTGGTCACTACTGAGCGTGTACATAAAGTGCAGCCCTGTTCACTACTGAGCATGTACATAAAGTGCAACACTGGTCACTACTGAGCATGTACATAAAGTGCAGCCCTGTTCACTACTGAGCATGTACATAAAGTGCAACACTGGTCACTACTAAGCATGTACATAAAGTGCAGCACCGGTCACTACTGAGCATGTACATAAAGTGCAGCCCCGGTCACTACTGAGCATGTACATAAAGTGCAGCACCGGTCACTACTGAGCATGTACATAAAGTGCAGTACCGGTTACTACTGAGCATGTACATAAAGTGCAGCACCGGTCACTACTGAGCATGTACATAAAGTACAGCACTGGTCACTACTGAGCATGTACATAAAGTACAGCACTGGTCACTACTGAGCATGTACATAAAGTACAGCACTGGTCACTACTGAGCATGTACATAAAGTGCAGTACCGGTTACTACTGAGCATGTACATAAAGTGCAGCACCGGTCACTACTGAGCATGTACATAAAGTGCACCGGTCACTACTGAGCATGTACATAAAGTGCAGCCCCGGTCACTACTGAGCATGTACATAAAGTGCAGCCCCGGTCACTACTGAGCATGTACATAAAGTGCAGCACCGGTCACTACTGAGCATGTACATAAAGTGCAGCACCGGTCACTACTGAGCATGTACATAAAGTGCAGCCCCGGTCACTACTGAGCATGTACATAAAGTGCAGCACCGGTCACTACTGAGCATGTACATAAAGTGCAGCACCGGTCACTACTGAGCATGTACATAAAGTGCAGTCCCGGTCACTACTGAGCGTGTCCATAAAGTGCAGCCCTGGTCACTACTGAGCGTGTCTATAAAGTGCAGCCCTGGTCACTACTGAGCGTGTACATAAAGTGCAGCCCTGGTCACTACTGAGCGTGTCCATAAAGTGCAGCCCTGGTCACTACTGAGCCTGTACATAAAGTGCAGCCCCGGTCACTACTGAGCGTGTCCATAAAGTGCAGCCCCGGTCACTACTAAGCGTGTACATAAAGTGCAGCACCGGTCACTACTGAGCATGTACATAAAGTGCAGCCCCGGTCACTACTGAGCATGTACATAAAGTGCAGCCCCGGTCACTACTGAGCATGTACATAAAGTGCAGCACTGGTCACTACTGAGCATGCGCATAAAGTGCAGCCCCGGTCACTACTGAGCGTGTACATAAAGTGCAGCACTGGTCACTACTGAGCATGTGCATAAAGTGCAGCACCGGTCACTACTGAGCGTGTACATGAGGTGCAGCATCGGTCACTATTGAGCGTGTACATGACGTGCAGCATCGGTCACTATTGAGCGTGTACATGAGGTGCAGCACCGGTCACAACTGAGCGTGTACATAAAGTGCAGTACCGGTCACTACTGAGCATGTACATAAAGTGCAGCACTGGTCACTACTGAGCATGCGCATAAAGTGCAGCCCCGGTCACTACTGAGCGTGTACATAAAGTGCAGCACTGGTCACTACTGAGCATTTACATAAAGTGCAGCACTGGTCACTACTGAGCGTGTACATAAAGTGCAGCCCTGGTCACTACTGAGCATGTACATAAAGTGCAACACTGGTCACTACTGAGCATGTACATAAAGTGCAGCCCTGTTCACTACTGAGCATGTACATAAAGTGCAACACTGGTCACTACTGAGCATGTACATAAAGTGCAGCCCTGTTCACTACTGAGCATGTACATAAAGTACAGCACTGGTCACTACTGAGCATGTACATAAAGTACAGCACTGGTCACTACTGAGCATGTACATAAAGTACAGCACTGGTCACTACTGAGCATGTACATAAAGTGCAGTACCGGTTACTACTGAGCATGTACATAAAGTGCAGCACCGGTCACTACTGAGCATGTACATAAAGTGCACCGGTCACTACTGAGCATGTACATAAAGTGCAGCCCCGGTCACTACTGAGCATGTACATAAAGTGCAGCCCCGGTCACTACTGAGCATGTACATAAAGTGCAGCACCGGTCACTACTGAGCATGTACATAAAGTGCAGCACCGGTCACTACTGAGCATGTACATAAAGTGCAGCCCCGGTCACTACTGAGCATGTACATAAAGTGCAGCACCGGTCACTACTGAGCATGTACATAAAGTGCAGCACCGGTCACTACTGAGCATGTACATAAAGTGCAGCACCGGTCACTACTGAGCGTGTCCATAAAGTGCAGCCCTGGTCACTATTGAGCGTGTCCATAAAGTGCAGCCCTGGTCACTACTGAGCGTGTACATAAAGTGCAGCCCTGGTCACTACTGAGCGTGTCCATAAAGTGCAGCCCCGGTCACTACTGAGCATGTACATAAAGTGCAGCCCCGGTCACTACTGAGCATGTACATAAAGTGCAGCACCGGTCACTACTGAGCATGTACATAAAGTGCAGCCCCGGTCACTACTGAGCGTGTCCATAAAGTGCAGCCCTGGTCACTACTTAGCGTGTACATAAAGTGCAGCCCCGGTCACTACTGAGCGTGTGCATAAAGTGCAGCCCCGGTCACTACTAAGCGTGTACATAAAGTGCAGCCCCGGTCACTACTGAGCATGTACATAAAGTGCAGCCCCGGTCACTACTGAGCATGTACATAAAGTGCAGCACTGGTCACTACTAAGCATGTACATAAAGTGCAGCCCCGGTCACTACTGAGCATGTACATAAAGTGCAGCACTGGTCACTACTGAGCATGTACATAAAGTGCAGCACTGGTCACTACTGAGCATGTACATAAAGTGCAGCCCCGGTCACTACTGAGCATGCACATAAAGTGCAGCCCCGGTCACTACTGAGCGTGTACATAAAGTGCAGCCCTGGTCACTACTGAGCATGTACATAAAGTGCAACACTGGTCACTACTGAGCATGTACATAAAGTGCAGCCCTGTTCACTACTGAGCATGTACATAAAGTGCAACACTGGTCACTACTAAGCATGTACATAAAGTGCAGCCCCGGTCACTACTGAGCATGTACATAAAGTGCAGCCCCGGTCACTACTGAGCATGTACATAAAGTGCAGCACCGGTCACTACTGAGCATGTACATAAGGTGCAGTACCGGTTACTACTGAGCATGTACATAAAGTGCAGCACCGGTCACTACTGAGCATGTACATAAAGTACAGCACTGGTCACTACTGAGCATGTACATAAAGTACAGCACTGGTCACTACTGAGCATGTACATAAAGTACAGCACTGGTCACTACTGAGCATGTACATAAAGTGCAGTACCGGTTACTACTGAGCATGTACATAAAGTGCAGCCCCGGTCACTACTGAGCATGTACATAAAGTGCAGCACCGGTCACTACTGAGCATGTACATAAAGTGCAGCCCCGGTCACTACTGAGCGTGTCCATAAAGTGCAGCCCTGGTCACTACTTAGCGTGTACATAAAGTGCAACCCCGGTCACTACTGAGCATGTACATAAAGTGCAGCACCGGTCACTACTGAGCATGTACATAAAGTGCAGCCCCGGTCACTACTGAGCATGTACATAAAGTGCAGCCCCGGTCACTACTGAGCATGTACATAAAGTGCAGCACTGGTCACTACTAAGCATGTACATAAAGTGCAGCACCGGTCACTACTGAGCGTGTCCATAAAGTGCAGCCCTGGTCACTACTGAGCGTGTCCATAAAGTGCAGCCCTGGTCACTACTGAGCGTGTACATAAAGTGCAGCCCTGGTCACTACTGAGCGTGTCCATAAAGTGCAGCCCTGGTCACTACTGAGCCTGTACATAAAGTGCAGCCCCGGTCACTACTGAGCGTGTACATAAAGTGCAGCCCCGGTCACTACTAAGCGTGTACATAAAGTGCAGCACCGGTCACTACTGAGCATGTACATAAAGTGCAGCCCCGGTCACTACTGAGCATGTACATAAAGTGCAGCCCCGGTCACTACTGAGCATGTACATAAAGTGCAGCCCCGGTCACTACTGAGCATGTACATAAAGTGCAGCCCCGGTCACTACTGAGCATGTACATAAAGTGCAGCCCCGGTCACTACTGAGCATGTACATAAAGTGCAGCACTGGTCACTACTAAGCATGTACATAAAGTGCAGCCCCGGTCACTACTGAGCATGTACATAAAGTGCAGCCCCGGTCACTACTGAGCATGTACATAAAGTGCAGCACTGCCAGACTATTGAGTGTGTACATAAAGTGCAGCACTGCCAGACTACTGAGCATGTACATAAAGTGCTGCCCCGGTGACTACTGAGCATGTACATAAAGTGCAGCCTCGGTCACTACTGAGCATGGAAATAAAGTGCAGCCTCGGTCACTACTGAGCATGTACATAAAGTGCGGCACTGGTCACTACTGAGTATGTACGTAAAGTGCAGCACTGCCTCACTACTGAGCGTGTACATAAAGTGCAGTACCAGTTACTACTGAGCATGTACATAAAGTGCAGTCCCGGTCACTACTGAGCGTGTGCATAAAGTGCAGCCCCGGTCACTACTAAGCATGTACATAAAGTGCTGCCCCGGTGACTACTGAGCATGTACATAAAGTGCAGCCTCGGTCACTACTGAGCATGTACATAAAGTGCGGCCCCGGTCACTACTGAGCGTGTACATAAAGTGCAGCCCCAGTCACTACTGAGCATGTACATAAAGTGCAGCCCCGGTCACTACTAAGCGTGTACATAAAGTGCAGCCCCGGTCACTACTGAGCGTGTACATAAAGTGCAGCCCCGGTCACTACTGAGCATGTACATAAAGTGCAGCACTGCCAGACTATTGAGTGTGTACATAAAGTGCAGCACTGCCAGACTACTGAGCATGTACATAAAGTGCTGCCCCGGTGACTACTGAGCATGTACATAAAGTGCAGCCCCGGTCACTACTGAGCATGTACATAAAGTGCAGCCTCGGTCACTACTGAGCATGTACATAAAGTGCAGCACTGGTCACTACTGAGCATGTACATAAAGTGCGGCACTGGTCACTACTGAGTATGTACGTAAAGTGCAGCACTGCCTCACTACTGAGCATGTACATAAAGTGCAGTACCAGTTACTACTGAGCATGTACATAAAGTGCAGTCCCGGTCACTACTGAGCGTGTGCATAAAGTGCAGCCCCGGTCACTACTAAGCATGTACATAAAGTGCAGCCACAGTCACTACTGAGCATGTGCATAAAGTGCAACACTGGTCACTAGTGAGCATGTACATAAAGTGCAGCACTGGTCACTACTGAGCACGTACCTAAAGTGCAGCACCAGTCACTACTGAGCGTGTACATGAAGTGCAGCACCGGTCACTACTGAGAGTGTACATGAAGTGCAGCACCTGTCACTACTGAGCGTGTACATAAAGTGCAGCACTGCCAGACTACTGAGCGTGTACATAAAGTGCAGCACTGCCAGACTACTGAGCATGCACATAAAGTGCAGTACCGGTTACTACTGAGCATGTACATAAAGTGCGGCACTGGTCACTACTGAGTATGTACGTAAAGTGCAGCACTGCCTCACTACTGAGCATGTACATAAAGTGCAGCACCGGTCACTACTGAGCATGTACATAAAGTGCAGTACCAGTTACTACTAAGCATGTACATAAAGTGCAGCACTGGTCGCTACTGAGCATGTACATAAAGTGCAGCCCTGGTCACTACTGAGCATGTGCATAAAGTGCAGCCCCGGTCACTACTGAGCGTGTCCATAAAGTGCAGCAACGGTCACTACTGAGCATGTAAATAAAGTGCAGCACTGCCAGACTACTGAGCGTGTACATGAAGTGCAGCACCGGTCACTACTGAGCATGTACATAAAGTGCAGCCCCGGTCACTACTGAGCATGTACATAAAGTGCAGCACTGCCAGACTACTGAACGTGTACATAAAGTGCAGCACTGCCAGACTACTGAGCGAGTACATAAAGTGTAGCACTGCCTCACTACTGAGCATGTACATAAACTGCAGCCCCGGTCACTACTGAGCATGTACATAAAGTGAAGGCCCGGTCACTACTGAGCATGTACATAAAGTGCAGCCCCGGTCACTACTGAGCGTGTACATAAAGCCCTGCTACGGTCACTACTGAGCATGTACATAAATTGCAGCACTGGTCACTACTGAGCATGCGCATAAAGTGCAGCCCCGGTCACTACTGAGCGTGTACATAAAGTGCAGCACCGGTCACTACTGAGCGTGTACATGAGGTGCAGCATCGGTCACTATTGAGCGTGTACATGAGGTGCAGCACCGGTCACAACTGAGCGTGTACATAAAGTGCAGTACCGGTCACTACTGAGCATGTACATAAAGTGCAGCCCCGGTCACTACTGAGCATTTACATAAAGTGCAGCACTGGTCACTACTGAGCGTGTACATAAAGTGCAGCCCTGTTCACTACTGAGCATGTACATAAAGTGCGACACTGGTCACTACTGAGCATGTACATAAAGTGCAGCACCGGTCACTACTGAGCATGTACATAAAGTGCAGCACCGGTCACTACTGAGCATGTACATAAAGTGCACCGGTCACTACTAAGCATGTACATAAAGTGCAGCACCGGTCACTACTGAGCATGTACATAAAGTGCAGCCCCGGTCACTACTGAGCATGTACATAAAGTGCAGCACCGGTCACTACTGAGCATGTACATAAAGTGCAGCACCGGTCACTACTGAGCATGTACATAAAGTGCAGTACCGGTTACTACTGAGCATGTACATAAAGTGCAGCACCGGTCACTACTGAGCATGTACATAAAGTGCAGCCCCGGTCACTACTGAGCATGTACATAAAGTGCAGCCCCGGTCACTACTGAGCATGTACATAAAGTGCAGCACTGCCTCACTACTGAGCATGTACATAAAGTGCAGCCCCAGTCACTACTGAGCATGTACATAAAGTGCAGCCCCGGTCACTACTGAGCATGTACATAAAGTGCAGCACTGCCAGACTATTGAGTGTGTACATAAAGTGCAGCACTGCCAGACTACTAAGCATGTACATAAAGTGCTGCCCCGGTGACTACTGAGCATGTACATAAAGTGCAGCCTCGGTCACTACTGAGCATGGACATAAAGTGCAGCCTCGGTCACTACTGAGCATGTACATAAAGTGCAGCACCGGTCACTACTGAGCATGTACATAAAGTGCAGCCCCGGTCACTACTGAGCATGTACATAAAGTGCAGCACCGGTCACTACTGAGCATGTACATAAAGTGCAGCACCGGTCACTACTGAGCATGTACATAAAGTGCGGCACTGGTCACTACTGAGTATGTACGTAAAGTGCAGCACTGCCTCACTACTGAGCGTGTACATAAAGTGCAGTACCAGTTACTACTGAGCATGTACATAAAGTGCAGTCCCGGTCACTACTGAGCGTGTGCATAAAGTGCAGCCCTGGTCACTACTAAGCATGTACATAAAGTGCTGCCCCGGTGACTACTGAGCATGTACATAAAGTGCAGCCTCGGTCACTACTGAGCATGGACATAAAGTGCAGCCTCGGTCACTACTGAGCATGTACATAAAGTGCGGCACTGGTCACTACTGAGTATGTACGTAAAGTGCAGCACTGCCTCACTACTGAGCATGTACATAAAGTGCAGTACCAGTTACTACTGAGCATGTACATAAAGTGCAGTCCCGGTCACTACTGAGCGTGTGCATAAAGTGCAGCCCCGGTCACTACTAAGCATGTACATAAAGTGCAGCCACAGTCACTACTGAGCATGTGCATAAAGTGCAACACTGGTCACTAGTGAGCATGTACATAAAGTGCAGCACTGGTCACTACTGAGCACGTACCTAAAGTGCAGCACCAGTCACTACTGAGCGTGTACATGAAGTGCAGCACCGGTCACTACTGAGAGTGTACATGAAGTGCAGCACCTGTCACTACTGAGCGTGTACATAAAGTGCAGCACTGCCAGACTACTGAGCGTGTACATAAAGTGCAGCACTGCCAGACTACTGAGCATGCACATAAAGTGCAGTACCGGTTACTACTGAGCATGTACATAAAGTGCGGCACTGGTCACTACTGAGTATGTACGTAAAGTGCAGCACTGCCTCACTACTGAGCATGTACATAAAGTGCAGCACCGGTCACTACTGAGCATGTACATAAAGTGCAGTACCAGTTACTACTAAGCATGTACATAAAGTGCAGCACTGGTCGCTACTGAGCATGTACATAAAGTGCAGCCCTGGTCACTACTGAGCATGTGCATCAAGTGCAGCCCCGGTCACTACTGAGCGTGTCCATAAAGTGCAGCAACGGTCACTACTGAGCATGTAAATAAAGTGCAGCACTGCCAGACTACTGAGCGTGTACATGAAGTGCAGCACCGGTCACTACTGAGCATGTACATAAAGTGCAGCCCCGGTCACTACTGAGCATGTACATAAAGTGCAGCACTGCCAGACTACTGAGCGAGTACATAAAGTGTAGCACTGCCTCACTACTGAGCATGTACATAAACTGCAGCCCCGGTCACTACTGAGCATGTACATAAAGTGAAGGCCCGGTCACTACTGAGCATGTACATAAAGTGCAGCCCCGGTCACTACTGAGCGTGTACATAAAGCCCTGCTACGGTCACTACTGAGCATGTACATAAATTGCAGCCCTGGTCACTACTGAGCATGTACATAAAGTGCAGCACTGGTCACTACTGAGCATGTACATAAAGTGCAGCACTGGTCACTACTGAGCATGCGCATAAAGTGCAGCCCCGGTCACTACTGAGCGTGTACATAAAGTGCAGCCCCGGTTACTACTGAGCGTGTACATAAAGTGCAGTCCCGGTCACTACTGAGCGTGTACATAAAGTGCGGCACTGGTCACTACTGAGTACGTACATAAAGTGCAGCACTGCCTCACTACTGAGCATGTACATAAAGTGCGGCCCCGGTCACTACTGAGCGTGTACATAAAGTGCAGCCCCAGTCACTACTGAGCATGTACATAAAGTGCAGCCCCGGTCACTACTAAGCGTGTACATAAAGTGCAGCCCCGGTCACTACTGAGCGTGTACATAAAGTGCAGCCCCGGTCACTACTGAGCATGTACATAAAGTGCAGCACTGCCAGACTATTGAGTGTGTACATAAAGTGCAGCACTGCCAGACTACTGAGCGTGTACATAAAGTGCTGCCCCGGTGACTACTGAGCATGTACATAAAGTGCAGCCTCGGTCACTACTGAGCATGGACATAAAGTGCAGCACCGGTCACTACTGAGCATGTACATAAAGTGCAGCCCCGGTCACTACTGAGCATGTACATAAAGTGCAGCACCGGTCACTACTGAGCATGTACATAAAGTGCAGCACCGGTCACTACTGAGCATGTACATAAAGTGCGGCACTGGTCACTACTGAGTATGTACGTAAAGTGCAGCACTGCCTCACTACTGAGCGTGTACATAAAGTGCAGTACCAGTTACTACTGAGCATGTACATAAAGTGCAGTCCCGGTCACTACTGAGCGTGTGCATAAAGTGCAGCCCCGGTCACTACTAAGCATGTACATAAAGTGCAGCCCCGGTCACTACTAAGCATGTACATAAAGTGCAACACTGGTCACTACTGAGCATGTACATAAAGTGCAGCCTCGGTCACTACTGAGCATGGACATAAAGTGCAGCCTCGGTCACTACTGAGCGTGTACATAAAGTGCGGCACTGGTCACTACTGAGTACGTACATAAAGTGCAGCACTGCCTCACTACTGAGCATGTACATAAAGTGCGGCCCCGGTCACTACTGAGCGTGTACATAAAGTGCAGCCCCAGTCACTACTGAGCATGTACATAAAGTGCAGCCCCGGTCACTACTAAGCGTGTACATAAAGTGCAGCACCGGTCACTACTGAGCATGTACATAAAGTGCAGCCCCGGTCACTACTGAGCATGTACATAAAGTGCAGCACTGCCAGACTACTGAGCGTGTACATAAAGTGCAGCACTGCCAGACTACTGAGCGAGTACATAAAGTGTAGCACTGCCTCACTACTGAGCATGTACATAAACTGCAGCCCCGGTCACTACTGAGCATGTACATAAAGTGAAGGCCCGGTCACTACTGAGCATGTACATAAAGTGCAGCCCCGGTCACTACTGAGCGTGTACATAAAGCCCTGCTACGGTCACTACTGAGCATGTACATAAATTGCAGCCCTGGTCACTACTGAGCATGTACATAAAGTGCAGCACTGGTCACTACTGAGCATGCGCATAAAGTTCAGCCCCGGTCACTACTGAGCGTGTACATAAAGTGCAGCACTGGTCACTACTGAGCATGTGCATAAAGTGCAGCACCGGTCACTACTGAGCGTGTACATGAGGTGCAGCATCGGTCACTATTGAGCGTGTACATGAGGTGCAGCATCGGTCACTATTGAGCGTGTACATGAGGTGCAGCACCGGTCACAACTGAGCGTGTACATAAAGTGCAGCACTGGTCACTACTGAGCATGCGCATAAAGTGCAGCCCCGGTCACTACTGAGCGTGTACATAAAGTGCAGCACTGGTCACTACTGAGCATTTACATAAAGTGCAGCACCGGTCACTACTGAGCATGTACATAAAGTGCAGCACCGGTCACTACTGAGCATGTACATAAAGTGCAGCACCGGTCACTACTGAGCGTGTCCATAAAGTGCAGCCCTGGTCACTACTGAGCGTGTCCATAAAGTGCAGCCCTGGTCACTACTGAGCGTGTACATAAAGTGCAGCCCTGGTCACTACTGAGCGTGTCCATAAAGTGCAGCCCCGGTCACTACTGAGCCTGTACATAAAGTGCAGCCCCGGTCACTACTGAGCGTGTCCATAAAGTGCAGCCCCGGTCACTACTAAGCGTGTACATAAAGTGCAGCACCGGTCACTACTGAGCATGTACATAAAGTGCAGCCCCGGTCACTACTGAGCATGTACATAAAGTGCAGCCCCGGTCACTACTGAGCATGTACATAAAGTGCAGCACCGGTCACTACTGAGCATGTACATAAAGTGCAGCCCCGGTCACTACTGAGCGTGTCCATAAAGTGCAGCCCTGGTCACTACTTAGCGTGTACATAAAGTGCAGCCCCGGTCACTACTGAGCGTGTGCATAAAGTGCAGCCCCGGTCACTACTAAGCGTGTACATAAAGTGCAGCCCCGGTCACTACTGAGCGTGTACATAAAGTGCAGCCCCGGTCACTACTGAGCATGTACATAAAGTGCAGCACTGGTCACTACTAAGCATGTACATAAAGTGCAGCCCCGGTCACTACTGAGCATGTACATAAAGTGCAGCCCCGGTCACTACTGAGCATGTACATAAAGTGCAGCACTGGTCACTACTGAGCATGTACATAAAGTGCAGCACTGGTCACTACTGAGCATGTACATAAAGTGCAGCACTGGTCACTACTGAGCATGTACATAAAGTGCAGCCCCGGTCACTACTGAGCATGTACATAAAGTGCAGCCCCGGTCACTACTGAGCGTGTACATAAAGTGCAGCCCTGGTCACTACTGAGCGTGTACATAAAGTGCAGCCCTGGTCACTACTGAGCATGTACATAAAGTGCAACACTGGTCACTACTGAGCATGTACATAAAGTGCAGCCCTGTTCACTACTGAGCATGTACATAAAGTGCAGTACCGGTTACTACTGAGCATGTACATAAAGTGCAGCCCTGGTCACTACTTAGCGTGTACATAAAGTGCAACCCCGGTCACTACTGAGCATGTACATAAAGTGCAGCACCGGTCACTACTGAGCATGTACATAAAGTGCAGCCCCGGTCACTACTGAGCATGTACATAAAGTGCAGCCCCGGTCACTACTGAGCATGTACATAAAGTGCAGCCCCGGTCACTACTGAGCATGTACATAAAGTGCAGCACTGGTCACTACTAAGCATGTACATAAAGTGCAGCACCGGTCACTACTGAGCGTGTCCATAAAGTGCAGCCCTGGTCACTACTGAGCGTGTCCATAAAGTGCAGCCCTGGTCACTACTGAGCGTGTACATAAAGTGCAGCCCTGGTCACTACTGAGCGTGTCCATAAAGTGCAGCCCTGGTCACTACTGAGCCTGTACATAAAGTGCAGCACTGGTCACTACTGAGCATGTACATAAAGTGCAGCACTGGTCACTACTGAGCATGTACATAAAGTGCAGCCCCGGTCACTACTGAGCGTGTACATAAAGTGCAGCCCTGGTCACTACTGAGCGTGTACATAAAGTGCAGCCCTGGTCACTACTGAGCATGTACATAAAGTGCAACACTGGTCACTACTGAGCATGTACATAAAGTGCAGCCCTGTTCACTACTGAGCATGTACATAAAGTGCAGTACCGGTTACTACTGAGCATGTACATAAAGTGCAGCACCGGTCACTACTGAGCATGTACATAAAGTACAGCACTGGTCACTACTGAGCATGTACATAAAGTACAGCACTGGTCACTACTGAGCATGTACATAAAGTACAGCACTGGTCACTACTGAGCATGTACATAAAGTGCAGTACCGGTTACTACTGAGCATGTACATAAAGTGCAGCCCCGGTCACTACTGAGCATGTACATAAAGTGCAGCACTGGTCACTACTGAGCATGTACATAAAGTGCAGCCCTGGTCACTACTTAGCGTGTACATAAAGTGCAACCCCGGTCACTACTGAGCATGTACATAAAGTGCAGCACCGGTCACTACTGAGCATGTACATAAAGTGCAGCCCCGGTCACTACTGAGCATGTACATAAAGTGCAGCCCCGGTCACTACTGAGCATGTACATAAAGTGCAGCACTGGTCACTACTAAGCATGTACATAAAGTGCAGCACCGGTCACTACTGAGCGTGTCCATAAAGTGCAGCCCTGGTCACTACTGAGCGTGTCCATAAAGTGCAGCCCTGGTCACTACTGAGCGTGTACATAAAGTGCAGCCCTGGTCACTACTGAGCGTGTCCATAAAGTGCAGCCCTGGTCACTACTGAGCCTGTACATAAAGTGCAGCACTGGTCACTACTGAGCATGTACATAAAGTGCAGCACTGGTCACTACTGAGCATGTACATAAAGTGCAGCCCCGGTCACTACTGAGCATGTACATAAAGTGCAGCCCCGGTCACTACTGAGCGTGTACAAGAGGTGCAGCACCGGTCACTACTGAGCATGTACATAAAGTGCAGCCCCGGTCACTACTGAGCGTGTACATAAAGTGCAGCACAGATTCATCTCAACTAAAAGCCGAGATCCTGAGCTCAGTAACAGAACAGACATTTATAGGACATTTCATAAGTTTCCCTAATTCTTTTGGAAACATTAACAGCACATCCTGCATCGTACTACTGCCCCCAATGTATTAGATATTATACTACCGCCCCCAATGTATTATATATTATACTACCGCCCCCAATGTATTATATATTGTACTACCGCCCCCAATGTATTATATATTGTACTACCGCCCCCAATGTATTATATATTGTACTACCGCCCCCAATGTATTATATATTGTACTACCGCCCCCAATGTATTATATATTATACTACCGCCCCCAATGTATTATATATTATACTACCGCCCCCAATGTATTATATATTATACTACCGCCCCCAATGTATTATATATTATACTACCGCCCCCAATGTATTATATATTATACTACCGCCCCCAATGTATTATATATTATACTACCGCCCCCAATGTATTATATATTATACTACCGCCCCCAATGTATTATATATTATACTACCGCCCCCAATGTATTATATATTGTACTACCGCCCCCAATGTATTATATATTGTACTACCGCCCCCAATGTATTATATATTGTACTACCGCCCCCAATGTATTATATATTGTACTACCGCCCCCAATGTATTATATATTGTACTACCGCCCCCAATGTATTATATATTATACTACCGCCCCCAATGTATTATATATTATACTACCGCCCCCAATGTATTATATATTATACTACCGCCCCCAATGTATTATATATTATACTACCGCCCCCAATGTATTATATATTATACTACCGCCCCCAATGTATTATATATTGTCCTACCGCCCCCAATGTATTATATATTGTCCTACCGCCCCCAATGTATTATATATTATACTACCGCCCCCAATGTATTATATATTATAGGAATCAGAGTCTCTGCAGCCTGCGGGTAACAAGCTAAAATGCCCAAACTTGTGTCACTGTCCAAATATTTCAGGACCTATGTGACCCCCTCCTCTATTACGTGTGACCCCCTCCTCTATTACGTGTGACCCCCCCCCCTCTATTATGTGTGCCCCCCCCTCTATTACGTGTGACCCCCCCTCTATTATGTGTGCCCCCCCATCTATTGCGTGTGCCCCCCCTCTAGCCATCAGTGTTGGAACAGCTCCTCGCTCCCCTGTAGACTGTGAGCTCTTGGGGCAGGGTCTCCTCTTCTGGCTATAGCTGTGTACTGCGCTCTGCAGGTGATGGCGATACATAGAAGGGAAGGAGCCGTCTACGATCAGCAGATTCCATTTTATAATAACATCTTATAAAACTTGAGCAGACAGACATGAAGGATGGAAGCAGCTGCTGCAGAACCTCGCTCCCCCCCACCCCCCCAGGAAGTCATGTGTCCTCAGAGTGTGGCGAGGACGCGGTGGAGCGAGGAGCTGCTGTCACTGGGTATAAATAGCATGAAGTTAACCCCGTCCTCCCCCACAAGAGGAATCCTGGAGACCCGGCCAAAAAAAAGTGCCAGGCAAGAAGTAATGCCGGGGCGAGACCGCGACACCAGTCCCATGGTAAAGAGCGCGGCGTCCGGCAGGAGACCGGGGCCACATAAGCCAGAGGGGACATGTGACCCCGCTCACCGCATACGCTGCACAGAGCAATGTGTACCCCCGCTACCAGTCACGGCCAAAGTCATAGCCCCGACCTGAAGGCAAAATCCAGGATCCTGCGCACACGGCTCTGCTGCTCCCCGCACACACGGCTCTGCTGCTCCTGAGACACCATTACTGCATAGAAGACCCCCGATCTAGAACCACGGAGGAGCCCGGGGTCAGGACGGCTCCTCCTCATCCAGCAGCGAGAACTTTGGCTTTACCCTGACAGACATATTCCTTTTGCGGACGGTGCTCTTGGGGGAGAAGGAGCGGGGATCCTGGGGGTCCTCCTCCAGCTGTCGGGCAGTACAGGTTGGGGTGGGCACTTTCACGGTGTTTCCAAACTTGGAGTAGTCCACAGCGTAGCGGCCGTCCTCCTCCGATATGATGGGCACGAAGCGCTGGCCCCACAGGATCTCATCCGCCAGGTAGGAGGTGCGGGCCTGTGTAGTGATCCCGGTGGTCTCCACCACCCCCTCCAGGATGACAATGATCTCCAGATCCTGGTGGTGGGTGAGGTCGGCAGCGGACAGCTCGTACAGCGGACTGTCCTTGGTGATGTTGTGGCAGATGATGAGCGGCGACACCAGGAAGATGCCATTGGTACTGATGGGGTTCTCCATCTGGATGTCGATCTGGTGGAGGGGCAGCACCTCGCCCTCCGCGCTGCTGGACTTCCTGACCACCTGCATGCGGATGGTGGCACTGATGATCATGCTCTTGCGCAGGTCGCCCACCCGTAACATGAAGCACAGTTTACCGTTGCGCAGGGCGATGACGGCGAACTTGCTGAAGATGAGGGTCTCAGCGCGGCGGTGCGCCTGCGAAGTCTTCATGAAGATGCAGCCCAGCATGATGGCGTTGATGACCAGACCAACAATGTTCTGGACGATGAGGACCAGGATGGCGGCGGGACACTCCTCCGTGATCATCCGCCCCCCAAAACCAATGGTCACCTGCACCTCGATGGAGAAGAGGAAGGCGGCGGTGAAGGACTGGACGCTGGTCACACACGGCACAAAGTCGCCATCGTGGATGTCCAGGTCTCCGTGGGCGAAGGCGATGAGCCACCAGACCATCCCGAAGAGCAGCCAGGTGCACAGGAAGGACATGGTGAAGATGAGCAGCGTGTGCCGCCACCGCAGGTCCACCACCGTGGTGAAGACGTCCAGCAGGAAGCGACCCTGCTCGCGGATGTTCTTGTGCGACACATTACACGTCCCGTTCTTGGCCACAAACCGCGCCCGCCGCTCCTGCGCCCGGTACCGGGGCTCCTGCAGCTCCTCCGCCAGCCGCGGGCTCAGCACGTACTCCTCCGGGAGCAGAGCCTTCCGGGACAGCATGACTGCAGCCGCCCAAAGCCGCGGGAGAGCTCTGGCCAGCCGGCTCCGAGCGTGCGACCGGGAGCTCCATCTGTGGCCGCCAATCACCGGCGGGGGGTGCGGGGCGAGCACGGAGCTCACAGACGGGACCTGCAGACCGTGCACCCGCAGCGGAGGGGCCGCAGCCCGGGACCTGCAGACCGTGCACCCGCAGCGGAGGGGCCGCAGCCCGGGACCTGCAGACCGTGCACCCGCAGCGGAGGAGCCGCAGCCCGGGACCTGCAGACCGTGCACCTGGAGCCGCAACTAAAGATAGCGACACCTGCAGCCGGAATATCCCAGGAGCAGCCGCCAGAGGGCGCAGGAGGTCAGGAGCGGACAAAGAGGAGAGGAGAGATCCCAGGAGCAGCCACCAGAGGGCGCAGGAGGTCAGGAGCGGACAAAGAGGAGAGATCCCAGGAGTGGCCACCAGAGGGAGCAGGAGGTCAGGAGCAGACAAAGAGGAGAGGAGAGGTCCCAGGAGCGGCCACCAGAGGGCGCAGGAGGTCAGGAGCGTACAAAGAGGAGAGGAGAGATCCCAGGAGCGGCCACCAGAGGGCGCAGGAGGCCAGGAGCGGACAAAGAGGAGAGGAGAGATCCCAGGAGCAGCCGCCAGAGGGCGCAGGAGGTCAGGAGCGGACAAAGAGGAGAGGAGAGATCCCAGGAGCAGCCACCAGAGGGCGCAGGAGGTCAGGAGCGGACAAAGAGGAGAGATCCCAGGAGCGGCCACCAGAGGGCGCAGGAGGCCAGGAGCGGACAAAGAGGAGAGATCCCAGGAGCGGCCGCCAGAGGGCGCAGGAGGTCAGCAGCGGACAAAGAGGAGAGATCCCACGAGCGGCCACCAGAGGGAGCAGGAGGTCAGGAGCGGACAAAGAGGAGAGATCCCAGGAGTGGCCACCAGAGGGAGCAGGAGGTCAGGAGCAGACAAAGAGGAGAGGAGAGGTCCCAGGAGCGGCCACCAGAGGGCGCAGGAGGTCAGGAGCGTACAAAGAGGAGAGGAGAGATCCCAGGAGCGGCCACCAGAGGGCGCAGGAGGCCAGGAGCGGACAAAGAGGAGAGATCCCAGGAGCGGCTGCCAGAGGGCCCAGGAGGTCAGGAGCGGACAAAGAGGAGAGATCCCAGGAGCGGCCGCCAGAGGGCGCAGGAGGTCAGGAGCGGACAAAGAGGAGAGATCCCAGGAGCGGCCACCAGAGGGCGCAGGAGGTCAGGAGCGGACAAAGAGGAGAGATCCCAGGAGCGGCCACCAGAGGGCGCAGGAGGCCAGGAGCGGACAAAGAGGAGAGATCCCAGGAGCGGCCACCAGAGGGCGCAGGAGGTCAGGAGCGGACAAAGAGGAGAGATCCCAGGAGCGGCCACCAGAGGGCGCAGGAGGTCAGGAGTGGACAAAGAGGAGAGATCCCAGGAGCGGCCACCAGAGGGCGCAGGAGGTCAGGAGCGTACAAAGAGGAGAGGAGAGATCCCAGGAGCTGCCACCAGAGGGCGCAGGAGGCCGGGAGCGGACAAAGAGGAGAGATCCCAGGAGCGGCTACCAGAGGGCGCAGGAGGTCAGGAGTGGACAAAGAGGAGAGATCCCAGGAGCGGCCGCCAGAGGGCGCAGGAGGTCAGCAGCGGACAAAGAGGAGAGATCCCACGAGCGGCCACCAGAGGGAGCAGGAGGTCAGGAGCGGACAAAGAGGAGAGATCCCAGGAGTGGCCACCAGAGGGAGCAGGAGGTCAGGAGCAGACAAAGAGGAGAGGAGAGGTCCCAGGAGCGGCCACCAGAGGGCGCAGGAGGTCAGGAGCGTACAAAGAGGAGAGGAGAGATCCCAGGAGCGGCCACCAGAGGGCGCAGGAGGCCAGGAGCGGACAAAGAGGAGAGATCCCAGGAGCGGCTGCCAGAGGGCCCAGGAGGTCAGGAGCGGACAAAGAGGAGAGATCCCAGGAGCGGCCACCAGAGGGCGCAGGAGGTCAGGAGCGTACAAAGAGGAGAGGAGAGATCCCAGGAGCGGCCACCAGAGGGCGCAGGAGGCCAGGAGCGGACAAAGAGGAGAGATCCCAGGAGCGGCCGCCAGAGGGCGCAGGAGGTCAGGAGTGGACAAAGAGGAGAGATCCCAGGAGCGGCCACCAGAGGGCGCAGGAGGCCAGGAGCGGACAAAGAGGAGAGATCCCAGGAGCGGCCGCCAGAGGGCGCAGGAGGTCAGGAGCGGACAAAGAGGAGAGATCCCAGGAGCGGCCACCAGAGGGCGCAGGAGGTCAGGAGCGGACAAAGAGGAGAGATCCCAGGAGCGGCCACCAGAGGGCGCAGGAGGCCAGGAGCGGACAAAGAGGAGAGATCCCAGGAGCGGCCGCCAGAGGGCGCAGGAGGTCAGGAGCGGACAAAGAGGAGAGATCCCAGGAGCGGCCACCAGAGGGCGCAGGAGGTCAGGAGTGGACAAAGAGGAGAGATCCCAGGAGCGGCCACCAGAGGGCGCAGGAGGTCAGGAGCGTACAAAGAGGAGAGGAGAGATCCCAGGAGCTGCCACCAGAGGGCGCAGGAGGCCAGGAGCGGACAAAGAGGAGAGATCCCAGGAGCGGCTACCAGAGGGCGCAGGAGGTCAGCAGCGGACAAAGAGGAGAGATCCCACGAGCGGCCACCAGAGGGAGCAGGAGGTCAGGAGCGGACAAAGAGGAGAGATCCCAGGAGTGGCCACCAGAGGGAGCAGGAGGTCAGGAGCAGACAAAGAGGAGAGGAGAGGTCCCAGGAGCGGCCACCAGAGGGCACAGGAGGTCAGGAGCGGACAAAGAGGAGAGATCCCAGAAGCGGCCACCAGAGGGCGCAGGAGGTCAGGAGTGGACAAAGAGGAGAGATCCCAGGAGCGGCCACCAGAGGGCGCAGGAGGTCAGGAGCATACAAAGAGGAGAGGAGAGATCCCAGGAGCTGCCACCAAAGGGCGCAGGAGGCCAGGAGCGGACAAAGAGGAGACATCCCAGGAGCGGCCACCAGAGGGCACAGGAGGTCAGGAGTGGACAAAGAGGAGAGATCCCAGGAGCGGCTGCCAGAGGGCGCAGGAGGTCACGAGAGGACAAAGAGGAGAGGAGAGATCCCAGGAGCGGCCACCAGAGGGCGCAGGAGGTCAGGAGTGCACAAAGAGGAGAGATCCCAGGAGCGGCCACCAGAGGGTGCAGGAGGCCAGGAGCGGACAAAGAGGAGAGATCCCAGGAGCGGCTACCAGAGGGCGCAGGAGGTCAGGAGCGGACAAAGAGGAGAGATCCCAGGAGCGGCCACCAGAGGGCGCAGGAGGTCAGGAGCGGACAAAGAGGAGAGATCCCAGGAGCGGCCACCAGAGGGAGCAGGAGGTCAGGAGCGGACAAAGAGGAGAGATCCCAGGAGCGGCCACCAGAGGGAGCAGGAGGTCAGGAGCGGACAAAGAGGAGAGGAGAGATCCCAGGAGCAGCCACCAGAGGGCACAGGAGGTCAGGAGCGCACAAAGAGGAGAGATCCCAGGAGCAGCCACCAGAGGGCGCAGGAGGTCAGGAGCGGACAAAGAGGAGAGATCCCAGGAGCGGCCACCAGAGGAAGCAGGAGGTCAGGAGCGGACAAAGAGGAGAGATCCCAGGAGCGGCCCCCAGATGGCACACAAGGTCAGGAGCGGACAAAGAGGAGAGATCCCAGGAGCGGCCGCCAGAGGGCGCAGGAGGTCAGGAGCGGACAAAGAGGAGAGATCCCAGGAGCGGCCACCAGAGGGCGCAGGAGGTCAGGAGTGGACAAAGAGGAGAGATCCCAGGAGCGGCCACCAGAGGGCGCAGGAGGTCAGGAGCGTACAAAGAGGAGAGGAGAGATCCCAGGAGCTGCCACCAGAGGGCGCAGGAGGCCAGGAGCGGACAAAGAGGAGAGATCCCAGGAGAGGCCACCAGAGGGCACAGGAGGTCAGGAGTGGACAAAGAGGAGAGATCCCAGGAGTGGCGACCAGAGGGCGCAGGAGGTCAGGAGCGCACAAAGAGGAGAGATCCCAGGAGCGGCCACCAGAGGGTGCAGGAGGCCAGGAGCGGCTACCAGAGGGCGCAGGAGGTCAGGAGCGGACAAAGAGGAGAGATCCCAGGAGCAGCCACCAGAGGGCGCAGGAGGTCAGGAGCGGACAAAGAGGAGAGATCCCAGGAGTGGCCACCAGAGGGAGCAGGAGGTCAGGAGCAGACAAAGAGGAGAGGAGAGGTCCCAGGAGCGGCCACCAGAGGGCACAGGAGGCCAGGAGTGGACAAAGAAGAGAGATCCCAGAAGCGGCCACCAGAGGGCGCAGGAGGTCAGGAGCGGACAAAGAGGAGAGATCCCAGGAGCGGCCACCAGAGGGCGCAGGAGGTCAGGAGCGGACAAAGAAGAGAGATCCCAGGAGCAGCCACCAGAGGGCGCAGGAGGTCAGGAGCGGACAAAGAGGAGAGATCCCAGGAGCGGCCACCAGAGGGAGCAGGAGGTCAGGAGCGGACAAAGAGGAGAGATCCCAGGAGCGGACACCAGAGGGAGCAGGAGGTCAGGAGCGGACAAAGAGGAGAGGAGAGATCCCAGGAGCGGCCACCAGAGGGAGCAGGAGGTCAGGAGCGGACAAAGAGGAGAGGAGAGATCCCAGGAGCAGCCACCAGAGGGAGCAGGAGGTCAGGAGCGGACAAAGAAGAGAGATCCCAGGAGCAGCCACCAGAGGGCGCAGGAGGTCAGGAGCGGACAAAGAGGAGAGATCCCAGGAGCGGCCACCAGAGGGAGCAGGAGGTCAGGAGCGGACAAAGAGGAGAGGAGAGATCCCAGGAGCGGCCACCAGAGGGAGCAGGAGGTCAGGAGCGGACAAAGAGGAGAGGAGAGATCCCAGGAGCAGCCACCAGAGGGCACAGGAGGTCAGGAGCGCACAAAGAGGAGAGATCCCAGGAGCGGCCACCAGAGGGTGCAGGAGGCCAGGAGCGGACAAAGAGGAGAGATCCCAGGAGCGGCCACCAGAGGGCGCAGGAGGTCAGGAGCGGACAAAGAGGAGAGATCCCAGGAGCGGCCACCAGAGGGCGCAGGAGGTCAGGAGCGGACAAAGAAGAGAGATCCCAGGAGCAGCCACCAGAGGGCGCAGGAGGTCAGGAGCGGACAAAGAGGAGAGATCCCAGGAGCGGCCACCAGAGGGAGCAGGAGGTCAGGAGCGGACAAAGAGGAGAGGAGAGATCCCAGGAGCAGCCACCAGAGGGCGCAGGAGGTCAGGAGCGGACAAAGAGGAGAGATCCCAGGAGCGGCCACCAGAGGGAGCAGGAGGTCAGGAGCGGACAAAGAGGAGAGGAGAGGTCCCAGGAGCAGCCACCAGAGGGCGCAGGAGGCCAGGAGTGGACAAAGAGGAGGTGAGGAGAGATCCCAGGAGCAGCCACCAGAGGACGCAGGAGGTCAGGAGCGGACAAAGAAGAGAGATCCCAGGAGCAGCCACCAGAGGGCGCAGGAGGTCAGGAGCGGACAAAGAGGAGAGATCCCAGGAGCGGCCACCAGAGGGAGCAGGAGGTCAGGAGCGGACAAAGAGGAGAGGAGAGATCCCAGGAGCAGCCACCAGAGGGCGCAGGAGGTCAGGAGCGGACAAAGAGGAGAGATCCCAGGAGCGGCCACCAGAGGGAGCAGGAGGTCAGGAGCGGACAAAGAGGAGAGGAGAGGTCCCAGGAGCGGCCACCAGAGGGTGCAGGAGGTCAGGAGCGGACAAAGAGGAGAGATCCCAGGAGCGGCCACCAGAGGGAGCAGGAGGTCAGGAGCGGACAAAGAGGAGAGATCCCAGGAGCGGCCACCAGAGGACGCAGGAGGCCAGGAGTGGACAAAGAGGAGAGATCCCAGGAGCGGCCACCAGAGGGCGCAGGAGGTCAGGAGCGGACAAAGAGGAGAGATCCCAGGAGCGGCCACCAGAGGGCGCAGGAGGTCAGGAGCGGACAAAGAGGAGAGATCCCAGGAGCGGCCACCAGAGGGCACAGAAGGTCAGGAGCGGACAAAGAAGAGAGATCCCAGGAGCAGCCACCAGAGGGCGCAGGAGGTCAGGAGCGGACAAAGAGGAGAGATCCCAGGAGCGGCCACCAGAGGGAGCAGGAGGTCAGGAGCGGACAAAGAGGAGAGGAGAGATCCCAGGAGCGGCCACCAGAGGGAGCAGGAGGTCAGGAGCGGACAAAGAGGAGAGGAGAGATCCCAGGAGCAGCCACCAGAGGGCACAGGAGGTCAGGAGCGCACAAAGAGGAGAGATCCCAGGAGCGGCCACCAGAGGGTGCAGGAGGCCAGGAGCGGACAAAGAGGAGAGATCCCAGGAGCGGCCACCAGAGGGCGCAGGAGGTCAGGAGCGGACAAAGAGGAGAGATCCCAGGAGCGGCCACCAGAGGGCGCAGGAGGTCAGGAGCGGACAAAGAGGAGAGATCCCAGGAGCGGCCACCAGAGGGCGCAGGAGGTCAGGAGCGGACAAAGAAGAGAGATCCCAGGAGCAGCCACCAGAGGGCGCAGGAGGTCAGGAGCGGACAAAGAGGAGAGATCCCAGGAGCGGCCACCAGAGGGAGCAGGAGGTCAGGAGCGGACAAAGAGGAGAGGAGAGATCCCAGGAGCAGCCACCAGAGGGCGCAGGAGGTCAGGAGCGGACAAAGAGGAGAGATCCCAGGAGCGGCCACCAGAGGGAGCAGGAGGTCAGGAGCGGACAAAGAGGAGAGGAGAGGTCCCAGGAGCAGCCACCAGAGGGCGCAGGAGGCCAGGAGCGCACAAAGAGGAGAGATCCCAGGAGCGGCCACCAGAGGGAGCAGGAGGTCAGGAGCGGACAAAGAGGAGAGGAGAGGTCCCAGGAGCAGCCACCAGAGGGCGCAGGAGGCCAGAAGTGGACAAAGAGGAGAGGAGAGATCCCAGGAGCGGCCACCAGAGGGTGCAGAAAGGCTGGGAAACTTTCAGGATAGGTGTAAGGCGATGTTCCCACGATCAGGCTCCCCTGCGGGTTTGAAGCTGTGTTTATGCAGCGTCCAGATGTTACAGCATGGTCCCCTATGCTTCTCTGTGCACCTGCGGACCACCTGCGGACACGGATATGTGGAGCGTCTTTCAGATCCACAACAGACTGACATCAATGAGGAACATCCGCATGTGAAAAAAAAAATCGCTGCCGCTTATTTGCATAATTTTTCCTGCTGTTCAGCAGCGTCGGGGCCGCAGCGGCTCCTCATCGAGGGCACGGACCCTAAAGAGGAGAGGGTGGGCATAATGTACCACCCTGGCTGTATATGTGTGTGTATTCCCCAAAATTGCTATAGTCCCCTAGTGTATGCACATATTTGTATTTATATTCAGTGCTCTGCATAAGTAAGTACACCTCACAGATTTGTCAGGAAACCTTTCGTTTCTTTGCAGAATGAACCTTTCCTATGGTCCCCCATACTGCAGAATAATCCCGCAAACGTCGACTATTGATTGCAAATAAGATTTATTTTCACCCAAAAAAGTAATTTTCCTAACAAATTACCTTAAGACTATTTTGCAAAAATGAGTACACCCCAAGAAGTAAAGCTAAAGCTTAGACTACAAGATTCTAATGAAGAAGAATTCAGTTCAGTGTAATCCTTCATTACGTCTCACGGAGACGACTCGGGGGACTTGGTAACATTGTTATGATAAGAAACAAAAAGCCTAAAAGCCGTCCTACCACGACACGGTGAACCCAATCTGGATGGTCCCTAACTTTTGTAGTTCACCTCACTGTGTCAGCAGATGGAAAAATTGTTGGTGACAAAACAGGACCCCGATCTGACTGTTCAGACCCCCATCCAGGGAAAGCCATATATACAAAATGCCCAGCCGAAAAGGGGGGAGCCATTGTTTGATCAAAGTAGTGTTAACTTCCTATGTGACTTCCATGCACTATTACCATTTACTTCAGGGGATTCGCTCATTGTGTTGTATCTTAATTTCTGTCTTCTAAATGGCCACAGTGTGAACGCGCACCTACACACTGCACCTGGACCAACGTCTGCTGCGGCTCATTCTTTTTATGTTTTATTCATCACTATTAATACTTGTCTGACGATCTAATATTGATATTACTTTGTGACTTGGCCAGATGAGATTTATATTTCCTTGTTCTTCGTATTCTGGTCGCCATTTCCGTGCATCATCTACCAATATGATTTCCTCTGGTTGTGCTGCGCTGCCCCCTATTGGTTGCTCGCTGTTTTGCTCTATGTCCCCTTAACTTATACACGTGATGCAGCAGCTGTTTTCTCGGTTCTTCGTGCTTTTTATTTCCTCCGTGCTGAACCTTGGACGCGTCTTTTATTTTTTTTTTGGTTCATTTCACTTTCCGCGCTGCCGGACACATGGACCTTGACCTATTGCTGCAATATATACATCTATAGTGACAGAGGAGAGGTCGCCATCACATCGGCCCTCGGTGGACGCCACGTCTACATGACAATGATACAAGACTCACATCTGCTTCATTTCTGGAGGAGACGAGGTGGCCAAGTGTCTTCTGACATCCGCACAACTATAGGGAGTTCTGGAGACAAGTTGTCACCACTCTCAGACACGGGAGGGTCCGAGGAGCATATGCCCCCTGGGCCGGTCACCAAGCAGCTGAATAAGGGCTCGCTCTCATCTGTCTAAAAAAAATTGCTCTGATGTTGATCCAGAAAAGTAGGACGAGTGTCATCCATAGGACGAGTGTCATCCGTAGGACGAGTGTCACCCGTAGGACGAGTGTCATCCATAGGACGAGTGTCATCCGTAGGACGAGTGTCACCCGTAGGACGAGTGTCACCCGTAGGACGAGTGTCATCCATAGGACGAGTGTCATCCGTAGGACGAGTGTCACCCGTAGGACGAGTGTCACCCGTAGGACGAGCGTCACCCGTAGGACGAGCGTCACCCATAGGACGAGCGTCATCCGTAGGACGAGCGTCATCCATAGGACGAGTGTCATCCATAGGACGAGTGTCATCCGTAGGACGAGTGTCATCCGTAGGACATCCATGGGACGTGCGTTTTTAATATCAGCTTTTATATACTGTAACCTCTGTCATTTAAAGCTAGTTTACAAACAAAGCAATCTTATATACAGATATAGATAGAACATGGATAAAACAGAATTCATCATCTTTCCGCCATCTCACTCAACCCCCCCAACTGACCTATCCATCATAGTCAATGGCTGCCCACTCTCCCCAGTCCCTCAGGCTCGCGGCCTTGGGGTAACCCTGGACTCTGATCTCTCCTTCAAGCCACATATCCAAGCCCTTTCCACTTCCTGCCGACTCCAACTCAAAAATATCTCCCGGATCCGCACATTCCTCAACCATGAATCTGCAAAAACACTAGTGCACGCCCTCATCATCTCCCGCCTCGACTACTGCAACCTCCTGCTCTGTGGCCTCCCCTCTAACACTCTCGCACCCCTCCAATCTATCCTGGACTCTGCTGCCTCAAATCCACCTGTCCCCCCGCTATTCCCCGGCCTCTCCTCTCTGTCATTCCCTTCACTGGCTCCCCATTGCCCAGAGACTCCAGTTCAAAACTCTAACCATGGCATACAAAGCCATCCACAACCTGTCTCCTCCATATATCTGTGACCTAGTCTCCCGGTACTTACCTGCACGCAGCCTCCGATCCTCACAAGATCTCCTGCTCTACTCCCCTCTTATCTCCTCTTCCCACAATCGCATACAAGATTTCTCCCGTGCATCCCCCCTACTCTGGAACTCTCTACCCCAATGCATCAGACTCTCGCCTACCGTGGAAACCTTCAAAAGGAATCTGAAGACCTACCTCTTCCGACAACCACAACCGTCAGCCCGACCCTCACCTACTGTATCCTCACCGATCCCTTGTAGATTGTGAGCCCTCGCAGGCAGGGTCCTCTCTCCACCATACTGCTGCACGACCAGCTGTACCCTCACCTACTGTATCCTCACCGATCCCTTGTAGATTGTGAGCCCTCGCGGGCAGGGTCCTCGCTCCACCATATCGCTGCATGACCAGCTCTACCCTCACCTACTGTATCTTCACCCATCCCTTGTAGATTGTGAGCCCTCGCAGGCAGGGTCCTCTCTCCACCATACCGCTACACGACCAGCTCTATCCTCACCTACTGTATCTTCACCCATCCCTTGTAGATTGTGAGCCCTCGCAGGCAGGGTCCTCTCTCCACCATACCGCTACACGACCAGCTCTATCCTCACCTACTGTATCTTCACCCATCCCTTGTAGACTGTGAGCCCTCGCAGGCAGGGTCCTCTCTCCACCATACCGCTGCACGACCAGCTCTAACCTCACCTACTGTATCCTCACCGATCCCTTGTAGATTGTGAGCCCTCGCGGGCAGGGTCCTCGCTCCACCATATCGCTGCATGACCAGCTCTACCCTCACCTACTGTATCCTCACCCATCCCTTGTAGACTGAGAGCCCTCGCGGGCAGGGTCCTCGCTCCACCATACCGCTGCATGACCAGCTCTACCCTCACCTACTGTATCCTCACCCATCCCTTGTAGACTGTGAACCCTGGCGGGCAGGGTCCTCGCTCCACCATACCGCTGCACGACCAGCTCTACCCTCATCTACTGTATCCTCACCCATCCCTTGTAGACTGTGAGACCTCGCGGGCAGGGTCCTCGCTCCACCATACCGCTGCACGACCAGCTCTACCCCCACCTACTGTATCCTCACCCATCCCCTGTAGACTGTGAGACCTCGCGGGCAGGGTCCTCGCTCCACCATACCGCTGCACGACCAGCTCTACCCTCACCTACTGTATCCTCACCCATCCCTTGTAGATTGTGAGCCCTCGCGGGCAGGGTCCTCGCTCCACCATACCGCTGCACGACCAGCTCTACCCTCATCTACTGTATCCTCACCCATCCCTTTTAGACTGTGAGCCCTCGCGGGCAGGGTCCTCGCTCCACCATACCGCTGCACGACCAGCTCTACCCTCACCTACTGTATCCTCACCCATCCCTTGTAGACTGTGAGCCCTCGCGGGCAGGGTCCTCGCTCCACCATACCGCTGCACGACCAGCTCTACCCTCACCTACTGTATCCTCACCCATCCCTTGTAGATTGTGAACCCTCACGGGCAGGGTCCTCGCTCCTCCTGTACCAGTTTTTCATTGCATTTTTGTAATTGTTTTTGTATGTATACCCCCTTTTTTCACATGAATGGTGCTATAATAATAAATAATAATAATAGAAAGATGTCCGTGAGATATGTAATCAGTGCTTTGCGTCTGTAGTTTCCTGTACTTGTATTTAGCTAATCTTACTACATAAAGAGCTTAATGTTGAGGTGAGTCCGAGTTAAACATCAGCTGACGTTGGACGATGATTCTGTTGTTGTAGATGACGATGACAGGGAACATTTTCCTATTGAATTTTTAAATAGTTTAACCCCATCAGGCGCCAAGTCATTGCCTTAGACTTAAGGTGGGCCGCATTATTATGTTGTTGAGACATTTGAATACAAAACGAGGACTCTGCAATGGTGCACGATTAGTTGTAACATCATTGAATAGAAATGTTCTTGAGGCAGAGATCGTAACAGGATCAGCTGAAGATGATGAGGCATACAGAGAGATTTCCACGCGATCTGCCCGGGGCAATTCACTTTTTGAATTGGCAAACGTCTCTGTAATCTTCTAAATTTTATTTTTGTGTTCCGTAATGCCATTTACTAATTTATTAATTATGACAACTTTGCTGTTTATCGTGTATGAATGGCTGAAAGTAGGTAGACATGGGTAATTTGAGTTAGTTTTTATTATGCAGAGCACACTTTTCTAGCTTCCGAAACTTATTTGTTTCGGTACTCGGGCCGCTAGTAAACTAATAACCAGCTAAGGGAAAGCAGGCAGCGGTGAGCTGGTCTTAGTATTCTGGAAAGAGGCCAATAACCATGGCGCTTCCCAGCCTATTAATATCAGCTCACAGCTATCTGTGTAGCCTTTACTGGTTATTAAAAGGGGGGACTCAAAAAAAATGACGTGGGGTCCCCCTATTTTTAATAACCAGCAAAGGCTAAGCAGACAGCTGTTGGCTGATATTAATAGGCTGGGAAGGTCTATGGATATTGACCCCTTCCCAGCTTAAGGAGACTAGCCCTCAGACGACCCAGAAATGGCGAATCAATTAGATTCATTGGCACTTTGCCCGGCTCTTTGGTTTTGGGATTGATGTCAGCTGTGTAATGTCCACTGACATCAAGTCCAGGGGTTAGCAATCAAGAGGCATCTGTCAGACTCCCCCATTACTAACCCCGTAGTCAAAAGAAACACAGAAAAGTCCTTTAATTCTAAAAAGCACTCCCCGACAATTCCCATTTTACACATTTATTACCAAAAATAAAATCCACAGGGGTCTGCTGTAAATCGATAATATGGAGGTCCCACGATGATCCCCGACTCTGCTACATTCGAAAGCTGTGGTGAGCAGTGACATCAGTAGCATGACCGCTCACCACGGCTGCAGGAACACACTGAGAGTAACGCGTGAACCCGGCTGCTGTGACCTGCAGTGACTTCAGTAAGGTTTTCACCAGTCAAAGCCGCTGTCTTCCACACTGTCACACAGTGACACTCTGACTGGCGGTGATGTTAGTAAGGTTACCGCCAGTCATAGCCACGTAGTGTGCTGGCCAATCACAGCCATGTCATTATGCCAATACTTGGTGTCAAGGAATCACAGCCCGGGAGGTCACACAGATCCACCCGCTGTGATCTTTCTGTCCCGAAGAGCTCTCTGCTGCCCCTATCGTCTGGACAATTATGCGATTGACCAATGAGTAATGGAGGAGGCCGCAGGCTGTTTCCACTAATAGGCTGGTTATTGGGAAACTAGCAGTGAGTGTATGGTATATACACCTCCGATTCCAACACATGGAATATCTGTATATACCCCCGGTACAGTTACTGCTAACTCCACGATAACCCAAGACCACTCACTGCCACCACCAGTCATTTTTATTCAGGCTGATTGGACACCTGATTCTGGTAATGTATTGCTTCGGGGTGCAGTTTACAGAACAAACAGAACAGAACTATTACATTTTATATTTAATCCAGAATGATAGGCAGTGTTTATAAAAAATATACACAAGATTTTACAAAGGGGACAAAACAATATAAAATATATAATTATGTAAAATAAAAAGGAATAACGAAAGAAACTTACTACGCTGGTCACAGAGATGATACAGCTTAGCGAAGGAGAGCACTTTGATTGGAAATGTCCAGTGAACGGGTATCATGCATCCACCATTGTGTATCTCTCTACAGGAACAAAGATCATAATTCGGTTTGACCTCTTATCACCACCTAAGTTACACCCGCACACCCCCTCCTGATGACCTTACATGGGCCGGGTTGTGGGATGTTCTCAGCCCTTATGGATTTTATGAAATTCCCAACTTATGATATATTTTTTCTCCTGACGATCGCAAAAGTTTGAGATCGCTGCCATATTTTTATCAGGATTTTACATTTCCATAGATAGTAAATATGGCATGACTATTGTCAGTTATCTTGTTAATATTGATTTGTGGCTTATAGGCGGGTGTTACAGTTATGAGTAACCTTTCCTTTACTCCCCATATCCGATCACTCACTCGCTCTTGTCACCTGCATCTTAAAAACATCTCCAGAATCCGACCTTTTCTCACCTTTGAAACTGCTAAAACTCTGACTGTCGCTCTTATTCACTCTCGTCTGGACTACTGCAACTCTCTTCTGATTGGTCTCCCTCTTACCAAACTTTCTCCTCTCCAATCCGTTCTGAATGCGGCAGCCAGGGTCGTATTTCTGTCCAGCTGCTTCACCGATGCATCCATCTTGTGCCAGTTATTACACTGGTTGCCCATCCACTACAGGGTCCAATATAAACTCATCGCTCTCACCCACAAAGCTCTCCACAGTTCTGCACCGCCTTATATCTCCTCTCTCATCTCTATCTATCGCCCTACACGTGCCCTCAATTCTACAAATGACCTAAGACTAACATCCCCCATAATCCGAACCTCGCACCTCCGTCTCCAAGACTTCTCTTGTGCTGCGCCAGTTCTCTGGAATGCTTTACCCCAGACGATCCGATTGATGCCTAGCCCCCACGTCTTCAAGCGCGCTTTAAAAGCCCGTCTCTTTAAACAAGCCGTCCACCTTAACTACTCAGTAAATTAACTTTCCCCTGTTCCCTCCTCCTAAATACTATTCAGAATCTGCTCCCTACTGTTCATCTGTCTCCACACCCTCCATGCACATGATAACTGCACTCGATACTGGATTATTGCACTTGAACATACAGGCTGATGACCGGATCATACAGCTTTATATGAAAATCCCTACTTATTAGAATTGCCAGACCTGAAATAACAAGCACTTTTCACCTATTGTGTCCCCCCATTTCCTTGTAGAATGTAAGCAGCGAGAGCCGGACCCTCACTCCTAATGTAACTGTTTAAACTGTCTTAAATTGTATTGAATTTATTGTCTGTACATGTCCCTGCTTAATTGTAAAGTGCTGCGGAATATGTTGGCGCTATAGAAATAAAAATATATAATTATTATTATTATGAGTAAATATGCATATTCTTCCCCGATTAGCCCTGAAACGGAAAATGTATGTCTCATCGATATCGGATCTATACAAACTCTGATATTCCTAACTTTTTACCAGTGCACCTGTGTCTGGTTGGAGGGGTAATATTTTCCTTAAAGGGAACAAAAGTGTCATTTCAAGTCAGGATGCATTTTGCCGTATAAATTTATCAAAGACTCTCAGTACTGTAGATGTGTCGTTAAGATACATAGGAGTCCTGGTGATGAGAGGTTGAAGTTGATTATCAATCCATTTGCTTAAATTTTTGTTGCGCGAACCGATGCCAGATATTATAGGGTGTAGGGGAGGAGGAAAGAATTGGATGCCAAATACCCACACGGAATGAATTTCAGGAATGACCTTTGTTTCATTTATTAAGATTTATGTTGTATGAAATGCGTAATTGATCGTTCATTGACAATTATTATTTGTATATATTTTTCATTATTATGCTACGTATTGGTTTGGTTCAGTTGTAGTTGCATATCAATTATTTGAACAAGAAAAGCAGCTGGTGTGTTGTTTTCATTGAATCAATCATTCTCATCAATTGGTGCGACGTACTATAAATTGTGGTGTGTGGTTTTCCCCTCATATATCCTATGAGTAAGGGTGTTGTCATACACCAGAAACGCGTCAGGTTCTGAGGTTTCAATTTTAATATATTTTAATGTTTAAAAAATAAAGTAATAGCTTTTCTATCCTGGTTGGATGTGCGATGAGCTTCCTTTTCCTCCTTACTGGGTGTAATATACTGTGTGCACCGACATCAGACGTCACCTACAGGATAACACGTGGCTGGTGTAAGACAGATGTCTGTAGTCGCCGTCTATCATCCACCATAAGAGACGAGCGGATTGCTTGGCTGAACCCCGATCCAGTGGCCTAACAGCGTTCCCAGGTCCTCTTTGGATTTGTGGTCCTGGCACAAAGTCATCCTTGCAGCGTGACACAGGCGACATTACACCAGGCTGCAAATCTACAGAGCTGCTGGGGATGTCAGCAAGTAAGAGGAGGAGCGCAGGGCTCCCACCCTGCTATTGACCACTGACCTGACTGCTGAACTAAGGTCCTGGAAATTGTCTTATCCCTATTTACCAGTATAGTGTGTGATGTTATATACAGGATTGTGCGTGAGCAGTCACATTATCCTATATACTGTATGTGCACAGACATTACGCTATATACTGGATGATACGTGGCTGATAGATCATGTGCTGTCAGCTTCATTCATTCTTGTGGAGTTCACATGTACATTTGTGACTTCAGTATCTGGCCAGTGAGCGATTTCCAGTCACATGCCGACTAGAGTCTCAGCTTCATCCATTAGTAGCAAACTGAGAGAAGCAGAGGAGAATCTAGTCGTCATGTGACCATAGTTATCCAATCGCAATGCTTGTGATCATGTGACCACCTGCTCGCTGGGAATTGTGCTGGTGTATGAATCATTGGTGAAAGCCCCTTGATCTCAGTTCTGGTCCAATATCTATGTAGTGGGTTTGGTTCTTTACAGCTTCACGCTGACGGCTGCGGCAGCCACAGGACTGTGCAGTGACTGACAGCTCGTGTATCTGCAGCGCCCCAGCGTGACTGACAGCTCCGTGTATCTGCAGCCGCCCCAGCGTGACTGACAGCTCGTGTATCTGCAGCCGCCCCAGCGTGACTGACAGCTCGTGTATCTGCAGCCGCCCCAGCGTGACTGACAGCTCCGTGTATCTGCAGCCGCCCCAGCGTGACTGACAGCTCGTGTATCTGCAGCCGCCCCAGCGTGACTGACAGCTCCGTGTATCTGCAGCCGCCCCAGCGTGACTGACAGCTCCGTGTATCTGCAGCCGCCCCAGCGTGACTGACAGCTCGTGTATCTGCAGCCGCCCCAGCGTGACTGACAGCTCGTGTATCTGCAGCGCCCCAGCGTGACTGACAGCTCCGTGTATCTGCAGCCGCCCCAGCGTGACTGACAGCTCCGTGTATCTGCAGCCGCCCCAGCGTGACTGACAGCTCGTGTATCTGCAGCCGCCCCAGCGTGACTGACAGCTCCGTGTATCTGCAGCCGCCCCAGCGTGACTGACAGCTCCGTGTATCTGCAGCGCGGCCATCATCACCAACGTTATCCTCCTAAACCCTCGCTAGTTACCTCTACTCCGTTTATGGAGCATCCGGAGGGGAGATCGCAGGTCCCGATTCATGAGCGTCGATTCACAGCTTTCTGGTGTAAAATATCCAAATGTCACCAGATTTTCTGCAGCTTGGAAGGTAAGCAACAATGCTGCAAATTTTGGTGTTTTCACTAGTACCGGACAGCTCCCACCATGTGACACCATCAGGAAGCATCTGATTGGCTACTGATGATGGAGGCGATGGGCGGTCACCAGATACTGATGATGGAGGCGACGGGCGGTCACCAGATACTGATGATGGCGGGGATGGGTGGTCACCAGATACTGATAACGGAGGTGAGGGGCGGTCACCAGATACTATGATGGAGGCGACGGGCGGTCACCAGATAGTGATGATGGAGGCGATGGGGGGTCACCAGATACTATGATGGAGGCGACGGGCGGTCACCAGATACTGATGATGGAGGGGATGGGGGGTCACCAGATACTGATAATATGTCTTGACAAAGAACGCACCTTTTGTGTTCGAAACGCGTTGCCCTGGCTATACACCATGACTATGGAATCTGAATTTTAAATTTTGTTTACAATAAAAGAACATTTTTTGGGCTATTCATGAAGCTGGATACCGTTTCTTTCTATATTTTCTGGAGTTTTGCGAATGGTTCATCGCATCCGTGCTTCAGAAACATCTGTGCTCAGGTGAGCTGGTGAAACCCCCTTCTTCTACTAACCATATACTGATGATGGAGGCAACCGGCGGTCACCAGATACTGATGATGGAGGCAACAGGCGGTCACCAGATACTGATGATGGAGGCGACGGGCGGTCACCAGATACTGATAATGCAGGTGACAGGCGGTCGCCAGATACTGATAATGCAGGTGACAGGCGGTCACCAGATACTGATAATGCAGGTGACAGGCGGTCGCCAGATACTGATAATGCAGGTGACAGGCGGTCACCAGATACTGATAATGCAGGTGACAGGCGGTCACCAGATACTGATAATGCAGGTGACAGGCGGTCACCAGATACTGATAATGCAGGTGACAGGCGGTCACCAGATACTGATGATGGAGGGGACGGGCGGTCACCATATACTGATGATGGAGGCAACCGGCGGTCACCATATACTGATGATGGAGGCAACGGGCGGTCACCAGATACTGATGATGCAGGCGATGGGCGGTCACCAGATACTGATAATGCAGGTGACAGGCGGTCGCCAGATACTGAGGATGAAGGCAACGGGCGGTCACCAGATACTGATGATGGAGGCGACAGGCGGTCACCAGATACTGATGATGGAGGCGACAGGCGGTCACCAGATACTGATGATGGAGGCGACAGGCGGTCGCCAGATACTGATAATGCAGGTGACAGGCGGTCGCCAGATACTGATAATGCAGGCGACGGGCGGTCACCAGATCATAGAATCATAGAATGGTAGAGTTGGAAGGGACCTCCTGGGTCATCTGGTCCAACCCCCTGCTCAAAGCAGGATTCACTAGATCATCTCAGACAGATGTCTGTCCAGCCTCTGTTTGAAGACGTCCATTGAAGGGGAACTCACCACCTCTCGTGGCAGCCTGTTCCACTCATTAATCACCCTAACTGTCAAAAAGTTTTTTCTAATATCTAATCTGTGTCTCCTCCCATTTAGTTTCATCCCATTGCTTCTAGTCTTTCCTTGTGCAAATGAGAATAAAGATGATCCTTCTACAATGTGACAGCCCTTGACATATTTGTAGACAGCTATTAAGTCTCCTCTCAGTCTTCTTTTTTGCAAGCTAAACATTCCCAAATCCTGCAACCGTTCCTCATAGGACATGGTTTGCAGACCAGTCACCATTCTGGTCGCTCTTCTCTGAACTTGCTCCAGTTTGTCTATGTCTTTTTTAAAATGTGGTGCCCAAAACTGTACACAGTATTCCAGATGAGGTCTGACCAAAGAGGAGTAAAGACCGATAATGACTTCACGTGATCTAGACTGTATGCTTCTGTTAATACATCCCAGAATTGTATTTGCCTTTTTTGCTGCTGCATCACACTGTTGACTCATGTTCAGTCTATGATCTATTAGTATACCTAAGTCTTTTTCACATGTACTGTTGCTTAGCTCTATTCCTCCCATTCTGTATATGCTTTTTTCATTTTTATTGCCCAGATGTAGTACTTTGCATTTTTCCCTGTTAAAAACCATTCTGTTGGTTGCTGCCCACTGCTCCAGTTTATTTAGGTCTTTTTGAATCCTCTCTCTCTCTTCTCTAGTATTAGCTATCCCTCCTAGCTTTGTGTCATCAGCAAATTTAATCAGTTTACCCTCAATTCCTTCATCTAAATCATTGATAAAGATGTTGAACAATACAGGTCCCAGGACGGAGCCCTGTGGTATCCCACTTGAGACATTCATCCAGCTGGATGTGAAGCCATTTACAACCACCCTTTGAGTCCGATCACTAAGCCAGTTATGAATCCACCTAACAGTTGCCTGGTCCATTGCATGCTTGGTCATTTTTTCAATAAGGATGGTGTGAGATACTTTGTCAAATGCTTTGCTGAAGTCAAGATATACTATATCTACAGCATTTCCCTGATCCACCCAGTCAGTGATTCTGTCATAGAAGGAAATTAAGTTAGTCTGACATGACTTGTTAGTTACAAACCCATGCTGACTCTGGTTAATCACTTCATTCTTATCCATGTACTTACATACATGTTGTTTAATAATTTGTTCAAAGATCTTTCCTGGTATAGAAGTCAGACTCACCGGCCTATAGTTCCCTGGGTCCACCTTCTTCCCCTTTTTGAAGATAGGAACAACATTTGCTCTTCTCCAGTCTTCTGGGACTTCTCCTGTTCTCCAAGAATTTTCAAAGATTATGGAGAGTGGTTCTAAAATTTCTTCTACGATCTCCTTCAGTACTCTGGGGTGTAATTCATCTGGACCTGGAGACTTGAACTCATTTATGTTAGCTAAATATTCCCTCACAATCTTTCTGTTTACAGATAACTTTGATTCCTCTATTCCTTTAAAAGGACAGTGAAGATCAGTTGATGTTACATTTTCTTTCTGAGAGAAAACAGATGCAAAATAGGAATTAAAAAGTTCGGCCTTCTCAACATCCTCTCTTACCATTTCTCCATTTTCATCCTGTAAAAATCCTATAGCATCTTTGACTTTTCTTTTACTTTTGACATACCCCCAAAATCCTTTTTTATTGCTTTTGACATCTCTTGCAAGCCTTAATTCATTGTCAGCTTTAGCTAACATGATACGTGCCCTACAGGATCTGCAGACTGCATTATAATCTTCTTTAGATATGCCTCCCTCTTTCCATTTAATAAACATTTCTTTCTTTCTTTTTAGCATGTGTTTAAGTTCTGTGTTCATCCATCCTGGTTTCCTTAAATGCTTCCCATTCTTCCTACTGATGATGGAGGCAACGGGTGGTCACCAGATACTGATAATGCAGGTGACAGGCGGTCGCCAGATACTGATGATGGAGGTGACGGGCGGTCACCAGATACTGATGATGGAGGCAACGAGCGGTCACCAGGTACTGATGATGGAGGCAACCGGCGGTCACCAGATACTGATAATGCAGGTGACAGGCGGTCGCCAGATACTGATGATGGAGGGGACGGGCGGTCACCATATACTGATGATGGAGGCAACGGGCAGTCACCAGATACTGATGATGGAGGCAACGGGCGGTCACCAGATACTGATAATGCAGGTGACAGGCGGTCGCCAGATACTGATGATGGAGGCAACGGGCGGTCACCAGGTACTGATGATGGAGGCAACCGGCGGTCACCAGATACTGATAATGTAGGTGACAGGCGGTCGCCAGATACTGATAATGCAGGCGACGGGTGGTCACCAGATACTGATGACGGAGACAATGGGTGGTCACCAGATACTGATAATGCAGGTGACAGGCGATCGCCAGATACTGATAATGCAGGCGACGGGCGGTCACCAGATACTGATGGGATTTGCTTTTCTCTTTTCTTCAGTCATTTTGTATTTTGTTAATTGGAAAAATTAACCATTAACCCTTCTGTGTGTGAAGCTTCTGACTGCAGCGTTTTTTCCACACCCACCTTAGACTTTTGCACATCGCTGTATATGACCCATAGAATATATAAATGGCAGCAGAGATGTGTTGCCCCGAGTGCTGGCAGTGTAAGGGTTAGTGACCGGCATGGCACCCGGCAGCGCCCGCGATGCTTCTCTCTGCAGCTGGTGAATAATTCACTGCGTTATCGTATTACAGATCCTGCGCGGTTATTCGAGACGTCTGCAGGATGAGGGTCACTGTCTTAGCCTGCGAGATGTCTCACGTAGGTGTAATCTGCAGAGAGCGCAGCGGCCACAGAATCGCAGGAAACCGGAGAATATGTTACAAGGACAACATGGCGGCCTGATCGTACCACGCTGAAGAAGCCCTGACATAATGACGGCTGGTCAAGGGCAGGAATAATGCTGCGAAGGAAGACGCTTTCAAGAACAGAAGTGTTAATTATTTTTAGCAATTATCAAAATACAAAGTGACCGAAGAAAAAATAAATATAAATCTGGTGACCGCCCGTCGCCTCCATCATCAGTATCTGATGACCGCCCGTCACCTCCATCATCAGTATCTGGTGACCGCCCGTCACCTTCATCATCAGTATCTCGTGACCGCCCGTCACCTCCATCATCAGCATCTGGTGACCGCTTGTCTCCTCCATCATCAGTATCTGGTGACCACCCGTCTCCTCCATCATCAGTGTCTGGTGACCGCCCGTCCCCTCCATCATCAGCATCTGGTGACCTCCCGTCACCTCCATCCTCAGTAGCTGGTGACCGCCCGTCCCCTCCATCATCAGCATCTGGTGACCGCCCGTCCTCTCCATCATCAGTATCTGGTGACCGCCCGTCCTCTCCATCATCAGCATCTGGTGACCGCCCGTCACCTCCATCATCAGCATCTGGTGACCGCCCGTCCTCTCCATCATCAGCATCTGGTGACCGCCCGTCACCTCCATCCTCAGTAGCTGGTGACTGCCTTTCGCCTCCATCATCAGCATCTGGTGACCTCCCGTCCCCTCCATCATCAGCATCTGGTGACCTCCCGTCCCCTCCATCATCAGCATCTGGTGACCGCCCGTCCCCTCCATCATCAGCATCTGGTGACCGCCCGTCCTCTCCATCATCAGTATCTGGTGACCGCCCGTCCTCTCCATCATCAGCATCTGGTGACCGCCCGTCACCTCCATCATCAGCATCTGGTGACCGCCCGTCCTCTCCATCATCAGCATCTGGTGACCGCCCGTCACCTCCATCCTCAGTAGCTGGTGACTGCCTTTCGCCTCCATCATCAGCATCTGGTGACCTCCCGTCCCCTCCATCATCAGCATCTGGTGACCGCTTATCTCCTCCATCATCAGTTTCTGGTGACCGCCCATCACCTCCATCATCAGTTTCTGGTGACCGCCCATCACCTCCATTGCTTATTCTCGTCACTTGTTCGCAGGTTATGGAGGATCACGGCAGGATCTTGTGCCAGACATCTTGTAGACCCCAGATCTTCTGTGTATCTTGTGCGGATCCTTCTGTCTCTTCCTGTGATCCCAGACAGATGGGATGATGGGAGATCAGGGCTCTGGATCATCATCCCTGTTCATATCTTTGCCAGTCTCCTGTGACTCCTTCATGCCCTCCATACCCGCAGACCTGCTGATTAACCCTCTGCTTGCTCCCTCCTGGTTAACTCATTGGTTGCAGGAAGCATCACAGACGTTTATTGAACTCTGTTCATACTTTGCTTTCATCCTTTCTATATGAACACCTACAAAGAACCGCTAAGAGTCATGGGAGGTCAACAACACATATTTAGACAAAATACGATTTTATTAGTAGACAGACAGAAACATTGTAAAATACATCATATAGAGCCATGCGCAGCGGCAATGGGCTCCGAACAAGGGAAAAATGTCCCCACAGTAACACAGAGGTATCAGGAAGACTCGCAGAAAGGCTGATGGAAGACTCACAGTGTTAGAACCTTGCTCTTAGGTTTTTTTTCCTTTGCTGGTCACATGACCTTGTTGGACTATTTAATCCTGCTCCGCCCTTCTGGCTTTGCTGGACTTCATTGTATATCTACTTTCTAGCTAGCCTGTGCTCTGTATCTAACTCTGTTAGTTTGCTTGGTCTACGGACCTCTATGTTCTATATATTTTGTTTGTTCGTCTGTCTGCTACTATTTCTGTTAGGAGGTGTCCCATATTCCTCCCAGTCCTTAGTACTTGTAGGGATTCCTTCCCCACATCTATAGGTCTCCGTACAGACTAGCTGAGGACTTTAGCGGGTCTGATCGCAGGATCAGGTCCCCTGTTACATCGTAGGGATTCAGCTGAGTCTCATAGTAGGGACAGATCTCCTCTCTTTCCTTAGCTCTGGTAGCAGAACATAACAGTAAGTCCAGCCAGCAAATTCTCTAAGGAAAGATTTTTCTGTTCCATCATGGTGTCGGTTCAGGATTTGGCTCATCACCTGCAGGGACTCTCTCTGGAGGTGGCCGAGCTCCGTCAGCACGTGAGTAACTGTCCTGGAGCACATTTCTTGGAGCCTAAGGTATGTTTGCCGGATTTATTTTTTGGTGAACACCGAGAATTTTTTTCATTCAAAAATGCTTGTTTATTGTATTTTCGTTTGAGACCTAAGTCCTCTGGGGATGAATCCCAGCGCGTAGGGTTCATAATGTCACTTTTGCGCAAAGAGCCTCAGGAGTGGGCCTTTTCTTTGCAACCTAGTGATACATGCTTCAGATCAGTGGATAGTTTTTTTTCTGCTTTGGGACTATTATATGATGATCCTGACCGTGTCGCATCAGCTGAGACTGAGTTGAGACGTTTAAAACAAGGATCAGGTAATGTGGAAAAATATTGTACTCATTTCCGTCGTTGGTCTACTCAAACAGGGTGGAACGATTCTGCTCTGAAAAGTCTATTTCTTGCTGGGCTCAGTGAAAGGGTTAAAGACCTGCTAATTGCTTATCCTACACCTGAAGATTTGCAACAGGCTATGCAATTAGATATACGGGTGGATAGAAGACTGCGTGCAAGGGTTAATGAGAGCAAATCCTCTGCTATGTCAGTTTCTGGTTATGAGAATGTGTGTACTGACAGTGGAGAGCCGATGGAGATTGGAGCGATGGCACCTCGCTCTCAAGAAAAGGACCGCAGATTTTCTGAAGGCTTGTGTTTCTATTGCGGAAAATCTGGTCATTTGATTAAAGGCTGTGAGCTTCGTATGAAGAAAGAAAAAAAAATGGTCAGTCATGCCCGTATTGCCTGTTTAAATTCCAAGGGTGTATTTTTAGCTGCTTCCACGATTGCTCAGGAAAAATTAATGGAATTTCGGGTGTTTGTTGATTGTGGGTCTACTCTGAAGGTAATTGATGGGGGATTCGTGGAAAGACTCAATTTAAAACCTGAACCTTTATCATCCCCCATTGCTGTGGTTTCTGTGGATGGTTCCCCTTTGAAGAATATTACTCTCAAGGTCTGTGAATTTCCTCTCACTATTAATGGTGTTCACCATGAGAAATTGGATTTGGTAGTGTTGAATAACTTGCCTTCTCCAGTAATATTGGGATTGCCCTGGTTAAAATTTCACAATCCTGTACTGGATTGGTCTACCAGTGAAATTAAATCCTGGAGCCATAAATGTTATGACAAGTGTTGTAACGGGCGTATTGCAGCTTTGGATAGGGGAGAATTGCCTGTTCCTATTCAGGATTTTTGGAGAGTTTTTTCTGAGAAGGAATCGCAGGTTTTGCCTCCCCATAGAGACTATGATTGTTCTATTGAATTTGTCCCTGGAGCGACTCTTCCTAAAAGTCGTTTATTTAACTTTACTATTCCTGAGAGGAAGGCTTTGGAGGAATACATACAGACAAGCTTGGCCGCCGGTCACATTAGGCCCTCTAAGTCTCCTGTGGCGGTTGGATTTTTTTTTGTAAAAAAAAAGGACGGCGGTTTACGTCCTTGTCTGGATTTTCGTGAGATTAACAAAATTACGGTACGCAATCCTTACCCACTGCCATTGATTCCTGATCTGTTTAACCAGTTAATGGGGGCCAAGTGGTTCTCTAAAATTGACCTTAAGGGGGCATACAATCTGTTGCGCATGAAGGAGGGTGATGAATGGAAGACTGCTTTTAACACTCCTGTGGGTCATTTTGAGAATCTGGTTATGCCTTTTGGTCTTACTAATGCTCCTGCATTTTTTCAGAATCTGATTAATGACATCCTTAGACCTTTGATCGGTAAAAATGTGGTTGTGTATTTGGATGACATTTTGATTTATTCGCCGGATCTGGAGTCTCATTGGCGGAGCGTGCGTGAGGTATTACAGTTATTAATGGACAATTCGCTTTTTGCTAAGCTGGAGAAATGTGAGTTCACTGTACAGAGAATTAGTTTTTTGGGCTACATTATCTCCAGCGAAGGTTTTGAGATGGATCCGGTTAAGGTTCAGGCGGTGCAGGAATGGCCTAGGCCTATTGGTTTGAAATCGATACAGAGGTTTTTGGGTTTCGCCAATTACTATAGAAAATTCATAAAAAAATTTTCTAGTATTGTCAAACCTCTGACTGATCTCACCAGGAAAGGTGCTGATGCGGTTCAGTGGTCTTCTGAGGCCATTGAAGCTTTTGTGTATCTCAAGGAGAGGTTCACCTCTGCTCCCATCCTTATGCAGCCTGATGTTACTAGGCCGTTTTTGGTTGAGGTTGATGCTTCCTCTGTGGGGGTTGGCGCAGTATTGTCTCAGGATAACGGGGATGGATTACATCCCTGTGCCTTTTTTTCAAAAAAATTTTCGGAGACTGAACTGAATTACGATATTGGTAATCGGGAATTATTGGCTATTAAACTCGCATTTGAACACTGGCGCCACTTTTTGGAAGGTGCGGAATTTCCCGTTCAGGTTCTTACGGATCATAAAAATCTGATATATCTTGATGCTGCCAAGCGCCTGAATGCCCGTCAGGCTAGGTGGGCACTGTTTTTCTCGCGGTTTAATTTCTCCGTTACTTACATCCCTGGTACTAAGAATGTTAAGGCGGATGCCTTGTCTCGCAGTTTTTCTCCCATAGTCGGTGCTGAGAAAGAGGAAAACATTTTACAAGAAGGTGTTGTGATTGCTGCTTTAGACTCCGTTTTGGAAGATGAGATTCTTAAAGCTCAGGAGAATGCCCCATCTAACACTCCTCATGGGAGGTTGTTTGTGCCTGGGACCTTTAGGAGAGATTTGTTTGTTGAGTGTCACGAATCTCGGTTGGCAGGTCATCCCGGAATCTCTGAGACCAAGAGACTGGTGGGTCGCAGTTTTTGGTGGCCTGGATGGCAGAAGGAAGTCATTAAGTGGGTGCGTCAATGTACTATATGTGCTAGATCTAAGTCCTCACATACTCCTGCTGCGGGGTTGCTTTGTCCTTTGGAGGTTCCCAGTGCTCCTTGGACACATTTGGCTATGGACTTTATAACTGACCTTCCCCCCTCTGAGGGTTTTACTGTCATCTGGGTGGTCGTGGACCGTTTTAGCAAGATGTGTCACTTGGTTCCTTTCGTCAAACTGCCCTGCGCTAAAACTCTCGCTAAGGCCTTTGTCAAGGAAATTGTCAGACTTCATGGCGTTCCTACTGACATTGTTTCTGATAGGGGACCTCAGTTCGTGGCTCGTTTTTGGCGTGCCTTTTGTGATAGGTTGGGAGTTCATTTGTCGTTCTCGTCCGGATATCATCCTGAATCTAATGGCCAGACAGAAAGGAAAAACCAGGATGTTGAGCAGTTCTTGCGTTGTTTTGTGGCAGACAATCAAGAGGGGTGGTCTGAGTTTCTGCCACTTGCTGAATTTGCTCTGAACAATCATACATCTTCTTCTGCTGGTTGTTCGCCTTTTTTTTGTTGTTCTGGGAGACATCCGTCGTTTGGGTCGTTCTCCAAATTGGGATCTGCCGTGCCTGAGGAGGAGAATTTTTCCGGTGATTTGGAGAGAGTTTGGACGGATGTGCGTGGTAATCTTCAGGAGGCCAACAGAAAATCTAAAGACTACTTTGATAGGAAACGACAGGAGGTTTTGTTCGCTGTTGGTGACATGGTTTGGTTGTCCTCTAGGAATCTGCGGTTGAGGATTCCTTCAAAGAAATTGGGTCCCAAGTTTGTAGGGCCCTTTAAGGTGCTTCAGGTTGTCAACCAATCTGCTGTTAGGTTGGAGGTTCCTACCTCCTGGAGAATTAATCCGGTATTTCATGTCTCTCTGTTGAAAAAAGCTGTTGTATCGGATTGTGACGCCTCTGCCTCTGTTCCTCCGGTGGTGGAGGACGGGGAATATGAAATTTCTCGCATCCTTGACTCTAGACGGTATAGAGGTAGTTTGCAGTATCTTGTGGCCTGGAAAGGTTTCGGTCCCGAGGATAACTCTTGGGTAAGGTCGGATGATGTTTCCGCGTCCAGACTTATCAGAGCGTTTCACAGGAGATTTCCTGATAAGCCTGGTCCTAGGGGATCCGGAGGATCCTCTTAGAAGGGGGGGTACTGTTAGAACCTTGCTCTTAGGTTTTTTTTCCTTTGCTGGTCACATGACCTTGTTGGCCTATTTAATCCTGCTCCGCCCTTCTGGCTTTGCTGGACTTCATTGTATATCTACTTTCTAGCTAGCCTGTGCTCTGTATCTAACTCTGTTAGTTTGCTTGGTCTACTGACCTCTATGTTCTATATATTTTGTTTGTTCGTCTGTCTGCTACTATTTCTGTTAGGAGGTGTCCCATATTCCTCCCAGTCCTTAGTACTTGTAGGGATTCCTTCCCCACATCTATAGGTCTCCGTACAGACTAGCTTAGGACTTTAGCAGGTCTGATCGCAGGATCAGGTTCCCTGTTACATCGTAGGGATTAAGCTGAGTTCTATCGTAGGGACAGATCTCCTCTCTTTCCTTAGCTCTGGTAGCAGAACATAACACACAGGTAATGGAAGATTCACAGGTAACGGAAGACTCACAGGTAATGGAAGACTCACAGGTACTGGAAGACTCACAGGTAACGGAAGACTCACAGGTAATGGAAGACTCACAGGTAATGGAAGACTCACAGGTAACGGAAGACTCACAGGTAACGGAAGACTCACAGGTAACGGAAGACTCACAGGTAATGGAAGACTCACAGGTACTGGAAGACTCACAGGTAATGGAAGACTCACAGGTACTGGAAGACTCACAGGTACTGGAAGACTCACAGGTAATGGAAGACTCACAGGTAATGGAAGACTCACAGGTACTGGAAGACTCACAGGTAACGGAAGACTCACAGGTAACGGAAGACTCACAGGTAATGGAAGACTCACAGGTACTGGAAGACTCACAGGTAACGGAAGACTCACAGGTAATGGAAGACTCACAGGTAATGGAAGACTCACAGGTAACGGAAGACTCACAGGTAATGGAAGACTCACAGGTACTGGAAGACTCACAGGTAATGGAAGACTCACGGGTAACGGAAGACTCACAGGTACTGGAAGACTCACAGGTAACGGAAGACTCACAGGTAATGGAAGACTCACAGGTAACGGAAGACTCACAGGTAATGGAAGACTCACAGGTACTGGAAGACTCACGGGTAACGGAAGACTCACAGGTACTGGAAGACTCACAGGTAATGGAAGACTCACAGGTAACGGAAGACTCACAGGTAATGGAAGATTCACAGGTACTGGAAGACTCACAGGTAATGGAAGACTCACAGGTAATGGAAGACTCACAGGTAACGGAAGACTCACAGGTAACGCATTAATGTAACATGGTAGCAAAAATGGAGGAATGAGGACAAGTATAGAAAGCCCATAGTAACCTCAAAGGTCAGGGTCTTCCCTGTCACATGCACATCGATGTAAATACAAAAGTAAAAAACTAAGTTGTGTGTGCAGGGTGATGTGACCAGACCTGTGACCTGTGACCTGTGACCTGTGGTTCTCAAAGTTGCATTTGATCAGATGAGGAAACCATGCTGCCCATAAGAGTCGTCTCCTCCAGCTCAATGACAGAATCTAAGCATGTAAAAGTCAAGTTAAATCAATCCATCATGAGTGTAATATAGTATATACCTAGCTTCCACGCCACAGATCTTGTCCTGCCCCAACGCACGTTTCGGTGCCAGCAGGCGCCTTTCTCAAGGGAAGTAAAGCAGCCTAATGTGTGCATACAGGTGCTGCTGCTTTTAAACACCCTCCACAGCTGCCCCCTGTGATTAGCATGCTGAGTAACCCCGCGCGTGCCTGTCATCCCCCACGGCACAGGAAGCCCGGCGTCCAGGTCACCGCGGCCACGCACACAGGTCAAGGAGTGCAGATTACATGACCTGATGTGTGTGCGCGCGCCGCGCGGACCCCAAACACCGCGCACCAGCGCCAGGAAATCGGGACTCACGTGCGCATCCAGCGTCTGCGTATTGTGAACCAACATGCAGCGCAGCTCACATCCCCATTAGCCGTCCGCTCGCCGTAAACCTACCTTTTTCTTTCCCTTCTCTTCTCTTTTCTTCCCTTTTAATAATGATAAAATGAAAAATAATACAAAGGGAAGGAGTATAGGTTGGAATAAGAGGAAGAGGGGAATGGGGAAGAAGTGGGAAGAAGAGCGGGGGGACATAGAAAGGGGAGAAGAAAGAGGAGACACATATCCTATTGCCATAAAGAATCATCATGTCCTAATTGTATCACCACAAACCTACATCAATTGCACATATTCCCTAACTACATATGTGTCACTCTGACCTGGATGCCACAAGTGTAATAAAGCTGTGTCTGAGAGCAAGGGGGAGGTTCTCTAGTCAGGGGAACATTAGCATGCAGTACCTCCTGTCTCAGGCCAGTAGGGGGAGCTGGCTGCCCCTATAAAAGCTGGTACTGGGGACAGGGTTAAGGAGAACCAGATGACCTGTCTCAGGACTGAGACGTGTCCCAGAGTGGAGCAGGGACAGACAGTTGATTGCACCTAAGAGGAAGTGTGGCAGAAGGAGAGCCACCAGCCAGAGACAAGAGGCGAAGAGAGCCTGTCTTGGCAGATAACAGACTTAATTTACCAGACTTTGGTGTCTGAGGCTGGGAGGGTTCCACATCCCCCAGCAGAGAACCAGCCCGCAAGGGACTGTATATTCCTTGGCCTAAGAAGCCTGGAGGCCCTGCCACAACCGAAGGGACCAGTAAAGCCATACAAGGCTGGGAGCAGAAAGGAACCCACGTCGCAGGCCATACAGGCGAGAATACACGGAAAGCTTGGAAACGTGGGCTGTTACCCTATAAAGAGGAGATAGCCAGAAGGAGCGCAGAAAGCACGGTAGGCCTACACCCTCACCCTGACCAGGGCCAATTTCCCCGTTGCTCTCAGACATCCAGGTCCCCTCCTAGCCGGGACTGTTTGTGGGTCAATTTACCTGTTTTAGTAAAGACCCTGGACTGCAACCTGTTGTCTGTGTGCTCCTTGCTCCTCCAGCACTACCAGCACTGGGACTCTCACTACCATCACTCCCAACATCCACTATACTGCCCTGGGGCCGCACTCTTCCCGTGGGGAGTCACACTACCATAGCTGCACACCTCATCAGCCCCAGTGGTCTGCATGCAGCGGCGGTTCCTAATAACCGCAAATCCACGGGTGGCGTAGTCGGACATAATCACTAACACATAACGGACTACCACTGGCCTGACCACCCTGAGCCACGGAACCGGGTTGCCACTACTACCCCCATCGTTCCCTATTGCCCGGATCCGAGTGCCCCACGGCCCAGGGGGCGAGTCAGCTTTGGCGTAGTCGGCAGGATCTCGTGCCCGCAACCACCGGGTACTGCGTGCCTGAAAAAAGACTTTTGTAACTTACCTGTGGCGAAGTTTCCCGCCGTCCTGAGTCGTTTCCCGCCATCCGGAGCCGATTCCCGCCATCAGACGCCATCTTGGACCGTTTCCCGCCGTCTTCTGCCGTCTTCCCGCCATCCGCAGCTGTTTCCCGCCATCGGACGCCATCTTCAGGACGCCGCGCGGGAAGAAGAGGGGCGTGGACGTCAAAACCGCGCGAGATCCGAAGCTCCGCCCCACGCACCGATGCTGCGCAAGGTCCTGGAAGGGAGAGACAGCGACGCTGACGTCATCAGGACGCGACGCCAGGTCCTCGTCCATAGCAGCAGCAGCGGAGCCCCGGCCTACAGAAGAGGATCGTCGGAAGGTAGGCCACGCTTAACTAGGGGGGAGGAAGATGTCGGACACAGAGGCGCCCACTACCACCAACGCAGCTGCAGCAGCGGTGATGCCCTTTTCCCTGCCCTACATCCCTGGAGCGGCCTGGCTGCCCAAATACTCAGGGGAGCCCCATGCCCTAACTGACTTTAAGGAAAGGCTGTACAGTTTGTTCCAGGTTTACCCCCTGACAGAGGAACAGAAGGTCAGCATATTGACAGGGCAGTTAACTGGCGCAGCCCAGCGGGAGGTAAAATCATGGCCCGCTGAGGAGAAAAGGACTGTGAAGGGTATTCTGGCCCGGCTGCAGGGTACCTTTGACACACGTACCTCCGCTGAAATTAAAATGAGGTTCTATGGATGTAAGCAGCGGGCACAAGACAGCATCAGAGACTATGCCCTAAATCTGCAGGAAGCCTTGAGGGCTATTCAACAAACTGACGCTGGCAGTGTGCAGGAAACCGATAAGCTGCTAACAGAGCAATTCATAGAAGGTCTGCTGTCTAGCGCCCACAGGGCCCAACTGCGCCTCATGTTCTTTCAGAACCCCGACCTGACCTTTGCCCAATTTAAGGACAGGGCCATAAGGGTGCTCCGTGAATCTGCAACCAGTGGCGCTATAAACCCCCGGCGCCCTGCTCTCACCTACCACCAGGAGGCGGCGCCCTCCTCTATGGACTCCGTGGAGGCTGATGCACAGGCCCTGAACCAAGCCCCGTCGAAAGATCTGCACCACCAAGTCCAGGAGCTGACCAGGAGCGTCGCGGCGTTGACCAGGACCGTCCAGGCGTTGCAAGTGGACCCGTCAAGACCAATCGAGCTGGCTTCAAGTCCGGAGGATGTCCCGTGGCATTGACAGAGGAGGAAACCGTCGTTCCGAGGGAGGCCCACAGACCGCTACGCAGAGGATGGACAGCCCATTTGCCGTCGATGCAACCAGCCCGGACACATTTCCAGGTACTGTAATTTAAACGGGTCCAACCTGGGGCAGAGGGCTGACCCCCAGGCATAAGATCACCAGGCCCTTATAATTGGCGTGATAAGTACGTTAGGGGGCGCCCAGTTTTACCCGTGGTGCTGGACGGTATCCCCATGAGTGCCTTGCTGGATACTGGGTCGCAAGTAACCACAATCCCTTATGTACTTTTTAAGCAGCATTGGACTGATGCTGATATCACACGGTATCCAGACAGTAACTTGAGCATCATCGCCAGTAATGGCTTACCCGTGCCGCAGATGGGGTTCAAGGAGATGACCATTAAAATTGGTAAAGTTGAACTGCCGGCACAGGGAGTGATTATTGTGGACATTGACCGTCATGAAAGTCACCCTAAAATAACTGTGGGTACTAACATAATTGAAAATTGTCTTTCAGAGGTAATTGTAATTCTACAACAGGTGGCGGTGAATGCTAGTTCCAGCCAACAGAGGGTCCTCAACAAGGAGATAAAAGCCCTGATGAGACGGCAGCCGGTAGAACTGTCTGGTGGTGAGATCGGTAGCGTAAGACTCAGTGATCCATTCCCCATTTCCATGCCTCCCAAAAGTGAAATGATGATCTGGTGTCGGACTGCAATCGGGTTGAGAGGTAGAGACTACCAAGCCATGGTAGAACCCGTGTACTCAGACAGCAGGCCCACCATTTTGACAGCCCGGGGGGTGGTTGATGTCCGTCATGGGAGGGTGCCCGTCCGCATCCTCAACATTGGGGAGAGGGAGGTACACTTACCCAGGTACGCTACACTCGCCAAACTGTTTGTTGTCGAACACAAAGCTATCAGGGCCGTGGAACCCTTGCCTCCATCTCCTCAGGCGGAGGGTAATGGCTCCCAGAAACAAAAGGAGGACTGGTGCCAGAAACTCCACGTGGGTGCTGACTCCACTCCCCTGCACCAAAAACAAGGAGTCTACCGGGTGGTACAGGAGTACGAGAGAGTCTTTAGTAAGCACCCGCTAGACTTCGGCAGAGTAAAGGGGATAGAACACCACATCCCCACAGGGAGCCACCCACCAATAAAAGAAAGACACAGACCTGTACCCCCTGCACATTATCAGAACGCCAAGGGTATGCTAAGAGAGATGAAAGAAGCTGGGGTTATTAGAGACAGCTGTAGCCCCTGGGCAGCCCCCTTGGTTCTGGTGAAAAAGAAAGACGGCACCATGAGAATGTGCGTGGACTATAGACAAATCAACCGTATCACCCACAAAGACGCATATCCGCTGCCTAGAATAGAAGAATCTTTAGCCGCACTAAAATCAGCTAACTTCTTTTCTACTTTGGACCTTACTAGCGGGTACTGGCAGGTTCCTGTGGCAGAGGCTGACAAGGAGAAGACCGCCTTCACCACCCCGATGGGACTGAGCGAGTTCAACTGTATGCCTTTCGGGCTCTGCAACGCACCAGGGACCTTCCAGCGGCTGATGGAATGCTGTCTAGGGCACCGAAACTTCGAGACGGTCCTCCTTTACCTGGACGACGTGATCGTCTATTCGAAAACCTACGAGGACCATCTAAAGCACCTGGCCGAGGTGTTCGAAGCCCTGGCAGGCTATGGCCTGAAGGTGAAACCATCGAAGTGTCACCTGCTGAAACCAAAGGTCCAGTACCTAGGGCACGTGGTAAGCACGGAAGGAGTGGCCCCCGACCCTGACAAGGTCACGGCAATCAAGAGCTGGCCAAGCCCCTCGAACATCAAAGAGGTGAGACAGTTTCTCGGGTTGGTAGGCTACTACCGAAGATTCATCCCCGGGTTCACCAAGATGGCAGCTCCTATGCAGGACCTCCTGATCGGACAGTCTAAGTCCAGGAGTCAAAAGCCACCCTTCAAGTGGGATAAACCGGAAGAGGAGTCCTTCCGCCAGCTAAAGATGGCCCTCACGGGGGATGAGATCCTGGCCTACCCTGATTATGGCCAGCCTTTCATTCTCCACACAGATGCCAGTAATGTGGGACTGGGAGCCGTACTGTCCCAAAACCAACAGGGCAGAGAACGGGTGATCGCATACGCCAGCCGGAAGCTGAGGCCCACCGAGAGGAACCCGGAGAATTACAGCTCCTTCAAGCTAGAATTCTTGGCGGTGGTGTGGGCCGTGACGGAACGCTTCAAGCATTACCTGGCCTCCGCAAAGTTCACCGTGTACACGGACAACAACCCGTTGACACACCTGGACAATGCAAGACTGGGTGCCCTGGAACAGCGGTGGATGGCCCGTCTCTCCAACTATGACTTCGTGATCAAGTACCGGGCAGGCAAAACCAACGCCAACGCGGACGCCCTATCAAGGATGCCTCACTTACCTGAAGGTGACAAAGACCCAGAAGAGCTGGAGGAGGTAGAACTCCCTGCGTTTCACCGGTATGGAGCCGCTCAACACTCTCACCGCGTGAAGGAGGAGGATCTAACAACTGTGATGATGAATCCCCTACCTCACCACAGCTGGGCCGAGACCCAAGATAGTGACCCTGCAGTCCGCCTGGTGAAAGATCTGCTGACCCGGGAAGACGCCCGCCTAGATCCAGATGCCCCAGAGGAAGCCAAGCAGCTATGGAAGGAGAAGAGCAAGCTGTTCCTCTACGAAGGCAAGTTGTGCAGAAGGATTGTTAACCACCGGACGCACGAGCTGACCTGGCAAGTCGTGGTCCCAAGGCGAGATGCAGCTATGGTCCTGGGGGCTTACCATGACAGAGCGGGACACTTCGGTTGGAAGAAACTGGAGTTCCTGCTAAGAGGAAGGTTCTTTTGGGTCGGCATGAGAGGAGCAGTAGAAAAATGGTGCAGAGACTGTGGCCCTTGTCACCTGAGGAGGAAGGACCGCACCAGCCAGAAGACACCCTTGAGGCCCATCGTCACCACGCAGCCTCTTGAGCTGGTAGCTCTGGACCACGTCAAATTGGCTCCAAGCCGGTCTGGATACATCTATGCCCTGACAATCGTGGACCACTATTCCCGTTTCTAGTGGTGGTCCCGGTAAAGGACTTGACAGCCCAAACAGCGGCCAGAGCCTTCCAGCAATATTTCTGCCGTCCACACGGGTATCCGGAACAGGTCCTGACAGACCAGGGTCCAGCGTTCGAAGCTGAAATCTTCCAGGAGTTCTGCAACCTCTATGGCTGTAAGAAAATACGGACAACGCCTTACCACCCCCAAACCAACGGGATGTGTGAGAAGATGAACAATATAGTCATTGATCTCCTGAAGACATTGCCCCTGGAGGAACGCAGCCTGTGGCCAGAAAAATTGCCGGACCTGGTAGACATGTACAACAACATCCCGGTGAACGCTACAAACTGCACCCCGGCTTACCTGATGCGAGCTAGACCAGGTAAGCTGCCCGTAGACCTGGAGATGGGAGTCCTAATACCTGAGGACACCTCCCCGGATGCGGACTGGGATACGGAAAGGCAACTGCAGTACAAGAAGGTACAGGAGAGTGTGGAGAAGAGCCTGGCCCAGGTGAGAGAGAAGCAAGAAAGACTCTTCAATCAACACGCCCCTGCTGGTCCCCTAGAACCTGGTGAGCAAGTCCTAAAGCGGAAAAGAAGGCTACATAAGTTGGACGACCAGTGGGAAAGGGAACCCTACACCGTACTGCAGTCTGACCACGACAACCCAAAGGTGTGCGTAATCACCAAGGACGGAGGAGAAACCACTAGTGTCGTCTCCAGAGACCACCTCAAAAGGTGCCCCGAGCAACTCCGTAGTGCAGAAGAGGATCAGAGTGACCTTGAACCCGCAGAGGACAAGGAAGAATTGATCAGCACCGTTCTCGGAGAGTTCCCTCAGTCCTGGACTCGCATAAATGATGCCATAGTGGTACCCGTCCTGCATTTCCTGCAACCGGCCCAGCAACAACCAACACCAGAGCCGGAAGGTGAAGAGGAGCAAGCGGTTCCAGAGGCAGAAGAGCCTGTACCAGCAGCCCAGGAGAGTCAACCCTCTGCTGACAGTGAGCCTGCCATGCCTGCGGTAAGCCAAAGAACCCGCAGACAGCTGCCTGCCTTACCTGTACACCCAGCTGGTAGCTGTACCCCTAACGCTAGTGGGGAAAGCCAGGTTGGTCCACCACCAGACAGTGAGCTACGTAGGTCAACCAGGAGCACAAAGGGACAGATACCCGCTCGCTGGAGAATATAGAGTGTACTAAAAGTGTAAATAACCCTGTTGCCAAATGTTGAATCGTTTGCAAAGTTACCTGCATGTTTGGTAATACTCTGTTTCAGTTTCTTGCAGCTACCGTAAGGACTCACAGGTTATGGACTTTTTATAACCAGGACCTTGTATGGACTGCGTTCGGAGCCTAACCCAGGAATGAACTAAGACTGTGAAGGACTTGGGGTAGGACAGACCCCCACCTGGTTAAGGCTCCCCGTTGTTTTGGTGATATGGACACCCGGTCACAGACCACACTGTGACCTTAAGAACTCAATCTGTGCGTCGTTTGTCTATTAATGTTTTATTGTCATGTATATTATCCTTGTTTATTGTTTAGTCCCGGAGTACTAAATTTCACTAGGGGGGAATGTGTCACCCTACCTGGATGCCACAAGTGTAATAAAGCTGTGTCTGAGAGCAAGGGGGAGGTTCTCTAGTCAGGGGAACATTAGCATGCAATGCCTCCTGTCTCAGGCCAGTAGGGGGAGCTGGCTGCCCCTATAAAAGCTGGTACTGGGGACAGGGTTAGAGAGAACTGGATGACCTGTCTCAGGACTGAGACGTGTCCCAGAGTGGAGCAGGGACAGACAGTTGATTGCACCTAAGAGGAAGTGTGGCAGAAGGAGAGCCACCAGCCAGAGACAAGAGGCGAAGAGAGCCTGTCTTGGCAGATAACAGACTTAATCTACCAGACTTTGGTGTCTGAGGCTGGGAGGGTTCCACATCCCCCAGCAGAGAACCAGCCCGCAAGGGACTGTACATTCCTTGGCCTAAGAAGCCTGGAGGCCCTGCCACAACCGAAGGGACCAGTAAAGCCATACAAGGCTGGGAGCAGAAAGGAACCCACGTCGCAGGCCATACAGGCGAGAATACACGGAAAGCTTGGAAACGTGAGCTGTTACCCTATAAAGAGGAGATAGCCAGAAGGAGCGCAGAAAGCACGGTAGGCCTACACCCTCACCCTGACCAGGGCCAATTTCCCCGTTGCTCTCAGACATCCAGGTCCCCTCCTAGCCGGGACTGTTTGTGGGTCAATTTACCTGTTTTAGTAAAGACCCTGGACTGCAACCTGTTGTCTGTGTGCTCCTTGCTCCTCCAGCACTACCAGCACTGGGACTCTCACTACCATCACTCCCAACATCCACTATACTGCCCTGGGGCCGCACTCTTCCCGTGGGGAGTCACACTACCATAGCTGCACACCTCATCAGCCCCAGCGGTCTGCATGCAGCGGCGGTTCCTAATAACCGCAAATCCACGGGTGGCGTAGTCGGACATAATCACTAACACATAACGGACTACCACTGGCCTGACCACCCTGAGCCACGGAACCGGGTTGCCACTACTACCCCCATCGTTCCCTATTGCCCGGATCCGAGTGCCCCACGGCCCAGGGGGCGAGTCACATAGAAGGTACAAAAATAAAAGGTTATATTTAAATACATCTTCACTTCACAGACCACCCCTCAATAAGTTACCCCCCCCCAGTGAGTTCCCACTCCCCCCCACCCCGCCCCCCACACTCCACTCAGTTAATAGGCAGGGAAGCAATGCGTGAGTGCAGGGTACAGTCCAGCGCCAAAGGGAATTCCAGCACAAATACACTCCATGTCCCAAAATGTTGTTCTAATAATACACCCCTCTTCTTATTGAATTACATCCATTATTAGAATGTTTTGAGTCTTGAAGACGTTCACACGGGGATCGAAAGGAGTTCCACACGGAGATATATCTCAACAAGGGACAACATGTTCATCTAAGGAGTATGGATGACTAAAGTGAATAAACAAAAAAGGACAATTAAAATCAAGATAAAAAGGTACCAGAGCAGAAAACAGGGGAGAACAACCCTAAATAAAGGGAGAAAAGCTTAACTTCTCCTTCAATCCATTCGGTGTCGTGGAATCTAACGTCACAATCCAGCGGCACTCCATTTGGGCCAAAAGACGTTTTAAGTCACCACCCCTAATGCCGCAACAGAGCTGATCTATGCCCCGTACTTTAAATGAGGTAGGATCACATTTGTGAAAGGATCTAAAATGTCTTGGTAATGTTTTGAAGCCAGTGGGGTCCAGGACTTCTCTCACAGCTAGAATGTCTCGCACATGCTCCCTTGTTCGGACCCGTAACTCACGGGAGGTAAGTCCCACATAAATTAGGCCGCATGCACACGTAGCATAACAGATTACATGTGTAGAAGTACAAGAGATGTGGTGAGTAATCTGGAACTGTTTCTTCCCATTGGATGGGTGGAATTCATGTGCCCTCACCATGTTCTTACATGCTAAGCAGTCGCCACACAGGAAGAAGCCCCACCTGGGACCACTGGATCCGAACAAGGGAACAGTGTCGGCCACATAGTGACTTCTGACTAATCTGTCCCTAATGTTCTTATTCCTCCTTGCTGTTAATTTAGGTCTATCAGGTAAGGTCACGGCTAACGTAGAGTCCGTCCTCAACACTTCCCAGTGTCTCCCCAGAATGTGACGGATAGTGTTCCACTGAGAGTTGTATGTGGAAATGAATCTTCTGGAGTTATCCTCCTTCTTTTCTCTGGTGGTGTTAAGCAGGCGCGATCTGGGAGTGGGTTTAGCTCTCACATAACCCCTATTTATACATCACTTACTGTAACCTCTTGCTAGAAACCTTTCCTTAAGATCCTCCGCCTGTTGTTCAAATCTGGCGTCTGAGGAACAGATCCTCCTCATTCACAAGAACTGACCTATAGGGATAGCATTAATTGTGACAGGGTTATGAGCTGACGATGCATGCAGCAAGGAATTCACTGATGACTCCTTCCTGAATACATCCATGTGTATAAAGCCATCCTCTGCCACAATCAGTTTGATATCCAGAAAATCAATTTGTTGTCTGTGATACCTATGTGTGAGTCTGATATTGGAGTCGTTGTGGTTCAAAAGTGCCATAAATTCCCCTATTTCACTCTCGACTCCCTGCCAAATAATTAGTAAATCGTCAATATAACGATACCAGCACTGCACATGGGAGGCGGCGGGTGCGCCGTCCCCGAAGACACCCCTCTCCCAGTATCCGAGAAAGAGGTTTGCGTACAACGGCGCACACGCTGTGCCCATGGCGGTGCCTTGTTTCTGTAAATAAAACCTGTCTTTAAAGAGAAAAAAGTTGTGTGTCAATATGAACCGCAGCAACTCCAAGATGAGATCACACAAAAGTGGATCCAGATTGCTTGCACCAAGAAAACATTTTGTAGCTTCAAGGCCATCCCTATGCCTTATACATGTATAAAGGGACTCCATGTCAGCCGTGACCAAATACATATCAGACTCCATCTGAATGCCATCTATTTTAGCTAGAACGTCCTTCGTGTCCCTGACATAGGAGGGCAGGGTCTCAACAATTGGATGTAAATAGTGTTCAATAAACTTACAGACCGGGTCACAAAGCCCTCCTATGCCAGAGACAATAGGACGTCCCGGTGGATCCACCAGACTCTTGTGGACCTTTGGCAACAAATAGAAGGTCGGTATTTTGGGTTGAGTTGCCAAAAGCCCCACAAGAATCTGTTTAGGAATAATACCCTTTTCCAATGCTGTCTCGAGTATAAGAAGTAGTTCCCTGGAATATGCCATTACCGGATTACTCGCAAGGGGCATATAAGTGTCCCTATTCCTCAATTGCTTAAGTGCTTCATTCTCATACAGGTGGGTCGGCCACACAACGACGTTTCCCCCCTTGTCCGCAGGTGCCGTACGCTGTTGTCGAGTCAAATTGTTGTCCTGATGGGTACTTCCTATTTTTCAGAAGTCCTCGATAACCATCTTAGTGAAAATTTCAATTTGTGGACATAATGAAAAGGGGGGAAAGGCCGTTGATCTGGGCCACACTGACCGAGGTAACCCACCTGTATGATCAGAAGACTGCTCCCTTATAAGATCTTCAAGCGCTGCCAAGTCCTCGAGTTCTTCCCTCATATTGGGGCTTTTGGCAACTCAACCCAAAATACCGACCTTCTATTTGTTGCCAAAGGTCCACAAGAGTCTGGTGGATCCACCGGGACGTCCTATTGTCTCTGGCATAGGAGGGCTTTGTGACCCGGTCTGTAAGTTTATTGAACACTATTTACATCCAGTTGTTGAGACCCTGCCCTCCTATGTCACGGACACGAAGGACGTTCTAGCTAAAATAGATGACATTCAGATGGAGTCTGATATGTATTTGGTCACGGCTGACGTGGAGTCCCTTTATACATGCATAAGGCATAGGGATGGCCTTGAAGCTACAAAATGTTTTCTTGGTGCAAGCAATCTGGATCCACTTTTGTGTGATCTCATCTTGGAGTTGCTGCAGTTCATATTGACACACAACTTTTTTCTCTTTAAAGACAGGTTTTATTTACAGAAACAAGGCACCGCCATGGGCGCAGCGTGTGCGCCGTCGTACGCAAACCTCTTTCTCGGATACTGGGAGAGGGGTGTCTTCGTGGACGGCGCACCCGCCGCCTCCCATGTGCAGTGCTGGTATCGTTATATTGACGATTTACTAATTATTTGGCAGGGAGTCGAGAGTGAAATAGGGGAATTTATGGCACTTTTGAACCGCAACGACTCCAATATGAGACTCACACATAGGTATCACAGACAACAAATTGATTTTCTGGATATCAAACTGATTGTGGCAGAGGATGGCTTTATACACACGGATGTATTCAGGAAGGAGTCATCAGTGAATTCCTTGCTGCATGCATCGTCAGCTCATAACCCTGTCACAATTAATGCTATCCCTATAGGTCAGTTCTTGCGAATGAGGAGGATCTGTTCCTCAGACGCCAGATTTGAACAACAGGCGGAGGATCTTAAGGAAAGGTTTCTAGCAAGAGGTTACAGTAAGTGATGTATAAATAGGGGTTATGTGAGAGCTAAACCCACTCCCAGATGACGCCTGCTTAACAACACCAGAGAAAAGAAGGAGGATAACTCCAGAAGATTCATTTCCACATACAACTCTCAGTGGAACACTATCCGTCACATTCTGGGGAGACACTGGGAAGTGTTGAGGACGGACTCTACGTTAGCCGTGACCTTACCCGATAGACCTAAATTAACAGCAAGGAGGAATAAGAACATTAGGGACAGATTAGTCAGAAGTCACTATGTGGCCGACACTGTTCCCTTGTTCGGATCCAGTGGTCCCAGGTGGGGCTTCTTCCCGTGTGGCGACTGCTTAGCATGTAAGAACATGATGAGGGCACATGAATTCCACCCATCCAATGGGAAGAAACAGTTCCAGATTACTCACCACATCTCTTGTACTTCTACACATGTAATCTGTTATGCTACGTGTGCATGCGGCCTAATTTATGTGGGACTTACCTCCCGTGAGTTACGGGTCCGAACAAGGGAGCATGTGCGAGACATTCTAGCTGTGAGAGAAGTCCTGGACCCCACTGGCTTCAAAACATTACCAAGACATTTTAGATCCTTTCACAAATGTGATCCTACCTCATTTAAAGTACGGGGCATAGATCAGCTCTGTTGCGGCATTAGGGGTGGTGACTTAAAACGTCTTTTGGCCGAAATGGAGTGCCGCTGGATTGTGACGTTAGATTCCACGACACCGAATGGATTGAAGGAGAAGTTAAGCTTTTCTCCCTTTATTTAGGGTTGTTCTCCCCTGTTTTCGGCTCTGGTACCTTTTTATCTTGATTTTAATTGTCCTTTTTTGTTTATTCACTTTAGTCATCCATGCTCCTTAGATGAACATGTTGTCTCTTGTTGAGATATATCTCCGTGTGGAACTCCTTTCGATCCCCGTGTGAACGTCTTCAAGACTCAAAACATTCTAATAATGGATGTAATTCAATAAGAAGAGGGGTGTATTATTAGAACAACATTTTGGGACATGGAGTGTATTTGTGCTGGAATTCCCTTTGGCGCTGGACTGTACCCTGCACTCACGCATTGCTTCCCTGCCTATTAACTGAGTGGAGTGTGGGGGGCGGGGTGGGGGGGAGTGGGAACTCACTGGGGGGGGTAACTTATTGAGGGGTGGTCTGTGAAGTGAAGATGTATTTAAATATAACCTTTTATTTTTGTACCTTCTATGTAGTTAGGGAATATGTGCAATTGATGTAGGTTTGTGGTGATACAATTAGGACATGATGATTCTTTATGGCAATAGGATATGTGTCTCCTCTTTCTTCTCCCCTTTCTATGTCCCCCCGCTCTTCTTCCCACTTCTTCCCCATTCCCCTCTTCCTCTTATTCCAACCTATACTCCTTCCCTTTGTATTATTTTTCATTTTATCATTATTAAAAGGGAAGAAAAGAGAAGAGAAGGGAAAGAAAAAGGTAGGTTTACGGCGAGCGGACGGCTAATGGGGATGTGAGCTGCGCTGCATGTTGGTTCACAATACGCAGACGATGGATGCGCACGTGAGTCCCGATTTCCTGGCGCTGGTGCGCGGTGTTTGGCGTCCGCGCAGCGCGCGCACACATCATGTCATGTGATGTGCCCTCCTTGACCTGTGTGCATGGCCGCGCTGACCCGGACCCCGGGCTTCCTGTGCCCTGGGAGCTGGCACCATAGGCAGATTATAATGAGGGCAATCCGGGCTACCGCCTGGGGCCTCGGCCCTCCAGGGGGCCCAGGGCTCCGGGGTGTCTATGGCCAGATTGCCCTCATTATATATGCGGCGCTGCGGCACATACTGACAGACAGTGGCGGGGGGGACCCGGACCGCTCCCCCAGCAGCGGCGCACGGACGCTGCTTCTTCTCCGGCTGAGCCAACACTGCAGCAGTTAACTTCCCTGTGCACGGCCGTGTCTCCTAGCTGTGACGTCACACAGCCCGGCCTGCAGTGCTGCACCAGAGAGGAGCAGCAGGAGGACTGGAGCGGAGCCGGGGGATGGTGTATCTGTGTGTGTGTGTCTGTGTGTGTGTGAGAGAGTGTGTGAGAGTGTGTGTGAGAGAGTGTGTGTGTGAGAGAGTGTGTATGTGTGAGAGTGAGTGTGTGTATGTGTGATTGAGTGTGTGTGTGTGTGTGCAGGCAGATATCATTGTGTGATGTCTGTTCATATGTATTTTTGTGTTTCAAATGTGTTTATGCGTGTATGTATATATCTATATATGTTTGTGTGTGCGTAACTGCGTGTGGCCTCCCGCTGTCTCTGAGGGTGGCGCCGTGCGGCCTCCCGCTGTGTATAGATGGCGCCATGCGGCCTCCTGCTGTGTATAGATGGCTACATGCGGCCTCCTGCTGTGTATAGATGGCGCCGTGCGGCCTCCTGCTGTGTATAGATGGCGCCGTGCGGCCTCCTGCTGTGTATAGATGGCTACGTGTGGCCTCCTGCTGTGTATAGATGGCGCCGTGCGGCCTCCCGCTGTGTATAGATGGTGCTGTGCGGCCTCCTGCTGTGTATAGATGGCACTGTGCGGCCTCTTGCTGTGTATAGATGGCACTGTGCGGCCTCTTGCTGTGTATAGATGGCTACGTGCGGCCTCCCGCTGTGTATAGATGGCAACGTGCAGCCTCCTGCTGTGTATAGATGGCTATGTGCGGCCTCCTGCTGTGTATAGATGGCTATGTGCGGCCTCCTGCTGTGTATAGATGGCTATGTGTAGCCTCCTGCTGTGTATAGATGGCTACGTGCAGCCTCCTGCTGTGCATAGATGGCTACGCGCGGCCTCCTGCTTGTGTATAGATGGCGCTGTGCTGCCTCATGCTGTGTATAGATGGCGCTGTGTGGCCTCCTGCTGTGTATAGATGGCTACGTGCGGCCTCCTGCTGTGTATAGATGGCTATGTGCGGCCTCCTGCTGTGTATAGATGGCTACATGCGGCCTCCTGCTGTGTACTGATGGCGCTGTGCGGCCTCCCGCTGTGTATAGATGGCTATGTGCGGCCTCCCGCTGTGTATAGATGGCGCCGTGTGGCCTCCTGCTGTGTATAGATGGCTACGTGCGGCCTCCCGCTGTGTATAGATGGCGCCGTGTGGCCTCCCACTGTGTATAGATGGCTACGTGCGGCCTCCCGCTGTGTATAGATTGCGCCGTGCGGCCTCCTGCTGTATATAGATTGCTACGTGCGGTGTGGCGCCCCTGAGGGTTCAGTCGCCACAGGAGTACTGCACCTCAGATAGAGGTGTGGTATCTCCTCTTCCAGGTAAGGATGGAGCATCTCACAGGACCCCACTTCACCACTCAACACTACACCACTCCTGTCCTGAAGGGGGCCTAAATGCACCAGGGTGCTGCCCCAGCCCGGGATAGAGGAGATGGGGGGAACCAAAGATAGGGGGAACCATGTAGTGGGTGAGGGTGGAGGACACACTTTTAGGAAACACTTATTGATTCATATTTAATCTACGGCCATCTTTGGTTCAAGGTCTTTGAAAGAGGGTCTTCTGTCGGGGTCCAGCAAGAGGCTGTAGCTGATTGAAGGTTCGCGGTCCTCGTAATCTGGCCTTGAGACGAGGAGCGGGTCACAGTTAACCACTGTCTCTACCCGGTCAAGGTCCCTACCTAAGAAGGCCTTGGAGGGGAGCAGAGGAGTTAGGCTCCACAGGCAAAAGGATCCCAGGGGGATACGGACGGAGCGGCATACGCCACCTGTATTCTTCACTCTGGCCTAGTCAGAGGGATTCCTGCTGCAAGAGGGGTACCCGGTCCCCGATATCTGACTTTGTTACTTCACGTCTCAGTCAGAAAAGCCCGGAGGCCTAGTGGATCCCAGGGGGATACGGACGGAGCGGAGTCGCCACCTGTATCTCTCACACTGCGTTTATCCAGTGGGACCCGGCCTTACACCACGTTCATACCACACATAGTCAGGAGAAGACTTAGTGGGAGAACTTACTAAGGAGAGGAACACACACCAGCGGGGTCTCGACAGGTGCTCCTGATCTACCTGGGAAGTGCTGAACCCCCTTCCCGGTGGCCGCAGTACGCCATGTGTAGCAGAGAGAAGCTTTGCGGCTGAAAGTGCATCTAAAGTGAGTAAAGACCCGGATGACTTCATACACCGCCTCAGCTTGTTTATTCCTGCGCGGCACTGCACCCACCATACTTCCACATAGTCCTCCTTCTCTCTGCCCTGAGGCCTACTCCACCTGTGGGGAGTAGTACCATCTTAGCTGCTAGAACAGCGTCCTCAGAGGACTCACGCAGCGCTGGTGGCCGTCACCAGGAACCGCAGGTAGCGTAGTCGAAATACCACTCATCCTTGAAAGCCCAATATTTTTATGTGACAGCCCTGGGCACGGAACGGGTCGAGGCCACGACTGCATCCCCCGCGACCCCCTACACTGACCCAGCTCCGAGTAACCCCACCGCTCAGGGAGGGCGAGGTGTCACAACTTGGCGTAGTCGGCAGGATTGCGTGCCCGCTGCAACAGAGGAAGATAATCCCCATTGCCAACGGGTACTATGCGCCTTTTCACAAAAAGACTGTCGTTTCACACTCAATGTGGCGCCCGCCCAGGAAGAACAGACGCCATTATGTGCAAAAACAACAGCAACCAATGTCCTCCCATCATGGGCCTTGCTCCCCAATGGCGCCAAAAGTGCAGACCGCCCCCTCCAGCAGAGACAGTCCGCATATTAGTGTCCGTCAAGACGGATGGGACGTCCCAAGGAGTGCCCGTCAGCCAGCTGCCCTGGAGCCGCCCCAAAAGAAGGAGGAGAAACAGACCACACCTAGCAGCAGAGATGGAAGCAGCCAAGGAACAGCTCTCCGTCGCTGGCCCACCAGCTGCTACCCCCCTCACTAAGGCCGACTTCCTCCGCGGTGAAACGCAGGATCTGACCCGGAGGGTCGAAGAGGCCCAGCGACTGGCCGCCGCAGAAAGGAGGTGCTGCAAAAGATCCAGGCCCGCCGCCAGGGCCCGTTGCGCCTGACCAAAGAGGCCCCAGCCCAGGCGGAGGAAGCCCAGGAGGCCCAGTGCAGCCCAGGAACAGGTAAGCCTGAAACCCCTACCCGGGCGCGAGATGCACCGAAGCCCTCCTTGATCTCATGCCGTCACCCCCGTCCCCGGGCGCCATCATTTGGGAGCAACTCCTGGCTCCGGAGGCTGAGGCCCAAGCCACCGCCACTCCCGGAAGTCTGCTAAGCCTCCCGACTCCCGGTCCAGTAAAGCCTGCACGCTCCGGGGTGTACACCTGCCCCAACCCAGACGGGGCCGCACCAATAGAGGCCCCGCAGCAACCCCCGCTATTGCCACTGCCCGCGCCACCGGTCGGTTGCCCGGCGGCAGAAGTGTTTGCCTGGGACAACCGGGGGGGCGACCTGATGGGCTTCCCCCGGGAGACCAAGTCCGAAGCGCGGAGGCGGGAGGAGACCTGTCGTAAAGAGCTCCTCCAGCTCGAGAAAGAGCGGCGGGAGAAGAGGGTCCGCTGTGAGCGTCTGGAGGTGCGCGCCAAGGCTGCCAAGTCCCAGGCCCTTCAGGCGGAGGCCACCCATCCAAGCCCCCGGGAGTAAGGCCTTATCGTGCGCTTCCACCAGGAGGCAGGATGGGGCTTCATTCGTAGCCCACAGTTTAACCGGGACGTATTCGTCAACCGGCGAAACGTCGAGCTGCGGCTGGAGCAGGGCCACCCTGGCCGGAACCTCTACCCGGGCGATTTAGTGTCCTACACTCGCCACCACGGGGAGCGTGGGTGGTATGCCCTAGATGTCCACAGGGTATTCAAGGAGGATGCCCCCACTCACCTACCCACAGAGGACGGGTCAGGCTCCGTCGGGAAAGATGAGCCATTTCCCCGGTGGGGATACCACTTTTGAGCAGCCCCGGGAGATGTATCTCCCCTTTGTTTAAACTGTTATTTTATGTTATGCTCCCCTTTACACCCAGATTTAGTTAAAAGAGACATTTGTCCCTGCGGACGCTAAGCAGTAGACAGACTAACTTTGTATATAGTTTGCATCTATTTAGGTGCCCCCTATTGGTTTTATGCAAAACCACTTCTACCTCAGACCTCAGAAGCAAAACCTGTCTGGAGTGGCTCTCCTGGAGGTCCAACTCGGGATCTCCATGCCCTGCAGCCACCCCAGGGCCTACGTTGAGGGTTTGGGACAGGTCCCTCATGCTGCTGAACTGACACTTTCTACCGTATTTTCTACAGTACTGTCTACATGCATAATGTCTCTTTGATGTTTTTCTATATTTATATATATATATATATATATATATATATATATATATATATCAATCATGCAACGTTAAAGTGTCCTAACCTCCCATAAAGGGAAGATAGTTTCATGTTTGCAAAAAAACTTTTAAAATTTGAATGTCTGTACCAATTCTTTACTCTATTGCAGCCCGCGGACGTGCTGTGTCTCACCGGGGGGGAATGTGGTGCCCCTGAGGGTTCAGTCGCCACAGGGGTACTGCACCTCAGTTAGAGATGTGGTATCTCCTCTTCCGGGAAAGGATGGAGCATCTCACAGAACCCCACTTCACCACTCAACACTACACCACTCCTGTCCTGAAGGGGGCCTAAATGCACCAGGGTGTTGCCCTGGCCCGGGATAGAGGAGATGGGGGGAACCAAAGATAGGGGGAACCATGTAGTGGGTGAGGGTGGAGGACACACTTTTAGGAAACACTTATTGATTCATATTTAATCTACGGCCATCTTTGGTTCAAGGTCTTTGATAAAGGGTCTTCTGTCGGGGTCCAGCAAGAGGCTGTAGCTGATTGAAGGTTCGCGGTCCTCGTACTCTGGCCTTGAGACGAGGAGCGGGTCAGAATTTAACGATTGTCTCTACCCGGTCAGGGTCCTGTTCTAAGAAGGCCTTGGAGGGGAGCAGAGGAGATAGGCTCCACAGGTAAAAGGATCCCAGAGGGTGCGGACGGAGCGGAGTCGCCACCTGTATTCTTCACTCTGGCCTAGCCAGAGGGATTCCTGCTGCAAAAGGGGTAACCGGCCCCCGACATCTGACTTTGTTATTTCACGTCTCAGTCAGAAAAGCCCGGAGGCTTAGTGGATCCCAGGGGGATACGGACGGAGCGGAGTCGCCACCTGTATCTCTCACACTGCATTTATCCAGTGGGACCCGGCCTTACACCACGTTCGTACCACACACAGTCAGGAGAAGACTCAGTGGGAGAACTTACCAAGGAGAGGAACACACACCAGAGGGGTCTCGACAGGTGCTCCTGATCTAGCTGGGAAGTGCTGAACCCCCTTCCCGGTGGCCGCAGTACGCCGCGAGGAGCAGAGGGAAGCTTTGCGGCTGAAAGTTCATCTAAAGTGAGTAAAGACCCGGATGACTTCATACACCGCCTCAGCTTGTTTATTCCTGCGCGGCACTGCACCCACCATACTTCTACATAGTCCTCCTACCCGCTGCCCTGAGGCCTACTCCGCCTGTGGGGAGTAGTACCATCTTAGCTGCTAGAACACCGGCCTCAGAGGACTGACGCAGTGCTGGTGGCCGTCACCAGGAACCGCAGGTGGCATAGTCGAAATACCACTCATCCTTGAAAGCCCAATATTTTTATGTGACAGCCCTGGGCACGGAACGGGTCGAGGCCACGACTGCATCCCCCACGACCCCCTACACTGACCCGGCTCCGAGAAAACCCACCGCTCAGGGAGGGCGAGGTGTCACAGCGGCCTCCTGCTGTGTATAGATGGCACTGTGCGGCCTCCTGCTGTGTATAGATGGCGCCGTGAAGCTCCCTGCTGTGTATAGATGGCTACGTGCGGCCTCCCGCTGTGTATAGATGGCGCCGTGCGGCCCCCTGCTGTGTATAGATGGCTACGTGCGGCCTCCCGCTGTGTATAGATGGCGCCGTGCGGCCTCCCGCTATGTATAGATGGCACCGTGCGGCCTCCCGCTGTGTATAGATGGCTACGTGCGGCCTCCCGCTGTGTATAGATGGCTATGTGCGGCCTCCTGCTGTGTATAGATGACGCCGTGCGGCCTCCCGCTGTGTATAGATGGCTAAGTGCGGCTCCCTGCTGTGTATAGATGGCTACGTGCGGCCTCCTGCTGTGTATAAATGGCTACGTGCGGCCTCCTGCTGTGTATTGATGGCTACGTGCGGCCTCCCGCTGTGTATAGATGGCGCCGTGCGGCCTCCCGCTATGTATAGATGGCACCGTGTGGCCTCCCGCTGTGTATAGATGGCTACGTGCGGCCTCCCGCTATGTATAGATGGCTACGTTCGGCCTCCCGCTGTGTATAGATGGCTACGTGCGGCCTCCTGCTGTGTATTGATGGCTACGCGCGGCCTCCTGCTGCGTGTAGATGTCTACGCGCGGCCTCCCGCTGTGTATAGATGGCTCCGTGCGGCCTCCCGCTGTGTAGATGGCTACGTGCGGCCTCCCGCTGTGTATAGATGGCTACGTGCAGCCTCCTGCTGTGTATAGATGTCTACGCGCGGCCTCCCGCTGTGTATAGATGGCTCCGTGCGGCCTCCCGCTGTGTTTAGATGGCTACGTGCGGCCTCCCGCTGTGTATAGATGGCTACGTGCAGCCTCCTGCTGTGTATAGATGGCTACGTGCGGCCTCCCGCTGTGTATAGATGGCTACATGCGGCCTCCTGCTGTGTAAAGATGGCTACGTGTGCTCAATATTGAGTCATACAATTAATGTAAGGCTATGTGCCCACGATGCAGAAATGCTCCGGATTTTTTTTGAGCGTTTCTGCATCTCCCTGGCAGAAAAAACGCATGCGGATTGTACATGCGGATTATACATGCGGATTGTACGTGCAGATTGTACATGCGGATTGTACTTGGGAATTGTACGTGCGGATTGTATGTGCAGATTGTACATGCGGATTGTACGTGCGGATTGTACGTGCGGATTGTATGTGCAGATTGTACATGCGGATTGTACGTGCGGATTGTACGTGCGGATTGTATGTGCGGATTATACATGTGGATTGTGCATGCGGATTGTACATGTGGATTGTACATGCGGATTGTACATGCGGATTGTACATGCGTTTTTCCTGCCAGGGACTTGCGGATGTGAAGCGTTCTTCACTTGCATTTCCGCATGCGGGTTGACAAGCGATTTTACCATCACTTGGAAAGTGCTTGACAACTTGGTCACACGATATAAATCCATGCAACCGGCAACCGGCATATATAGTGTGACCGAGAGAATGGTAAAAAATAAATATATAATTACCTTCTGATGGCCTGCCAATGTCAGCGGTCGTGTGACCCGTCACATGACTAAATTACATCACGGCAGGTCCTTTTCAGACCATCGCGAGCTGCCGGCAAGCGAGGACGCGTCGGATAAAGACACCGGGGGCCATCAGAAGGTGAGTATAATGTATATTTTTTATTTTCTTTTTTTACAGGTTCTATGGTACCCGGGTCCGGAGGAGAGTCTCCTGTCCTCCAGACCCGGGTACCATCTGCACATTGATACACATGGATTCTGCATGTACAGATGCAGTGATGCGGATTCCATGCGTTCCAATGCAAGTCAATGGCGGTGAAAACGCCGCGCTTCCGCAAAATAATTGTTAGTGTTGCGGATTGTTCCACAATGATAATCCACAGTGGATATTTCCGCACCATGTGCACAGCATGCGGATTATCATTGGGGAACATGGCAGACCTTCTACCATGAGTTTTTTAAGCGTTTCTGCAGCGGAATTTCTTAAAAAACGCATAGTGGGCACACAGCCTAAAAAAAATTATTATAATTAATATTGTGCCAAATTAATTTCACGTGAACTATCACATGATCTATCACAGGGGATCATGTGACATGTGATACATCAGGTGTGTGTGTGGGGGGGCCGCGCCTTCTAAACTGCCCGGGGCCCTTGCTACTCTTAATCCACCCCTGGCTGACAGGCACGCGCGGGGTTACTCAGCATGCTAATCACAGGGGGCAGCTGTGGAGGGTGTTTAAAAGCAGCAGCACCTGTATGCACACATTAGGCTGCTTTACTTCCCTTGAGAAAGGCGCCTGCTGGCACCGAAACGTGCGTTGGGGCAGGACAAGATCTGTGGCGTGGAAGCTAGGTATATACTATATTACACTCATGATGGATTGATTTAACTTGACTTTTACATGCTTAGATTCTGTCATTGAGCTGGAGGAGACGACTCTTATGGGCAGCATGGTTTCCTCATCTGATCAAATGCAACTTTGAGAACCACAGGTCACAGGTCACAGGTCACAGGTCTGGTCACATCACCCTGCACAACTTAGTTTTTTACTTTTGTATTTACATCGATGTGCATGTGACAGGGAAGACCCTGACCTTTGAGGTTACTATGGGCTTTCTATACTTGTCCTCATTCCTCCATTTTTGCTACCATGTTACATTAATGCGTTACCTGTGAGTCTTCCGTTACCTGTGAGTCTTCCGTTACCTGTGAATCTTCCGTTACCTGTGAGTCTTCCGTTACCTGTGAGTCTTCCGTTACCTGTGAGTCTTCCGTTACCTGTGAGTCTTCCGTTACCTGTGAGTCTTCCGTTACCTTTGAGTCTTCCGTTACCCGTGAGTCTTCCGTTACCCGTGAGTCTTCCGTTACCCGTGAGTCTTCCGTTACCCGTGAGTCTTCCGTTACTTGTGAGTCTTCCGTTACTTGTGAGTCTTCCATTACCTGTGAGTCTTCCATTACCTGTGAGTCTTCCATTACTTGTGAGTCTTCCATTACCTGTGAGTCTTCCATTACCTGTGAGTCTTCCGTTACCCGTGAGTCTTCCGTTACCTGTGAGTCTTCCATTACTTGTGAGTCTTCCATTACCTGTGAGTCTTCCATTACCTGTGAGTCTTCCAGTACCTGTGAGTCTTCCATTACCTGTGAGTCTTCCATTACCTGTGAGTCTTCCATTACCTGTGAGTCTTCCGTTACCCGTGAGTCTTCCGTTACCCGTGAGTCTTCCGTTACCCGTGAGTCTTCCGTTACCCGTGAGTCTTCCGTTACCCGTGAGTCTTCCGTTACTTGTGAGTCTTCCGTTACTTGTGAGTCTTCCATTACCTGTGAGTCTTCCATTACCTGTGAGTCTTCCATTACTTGTGAGTCTTCCATTACCTGTGAGTCTTCCATTACCTGTGAGTCTTCCGTTACCCGTGAGTCTTCCGTTACCTGTGAGTCTTCCATTACTTGTGAGTCTTCCATTACCTGTGAGTCTTCCAGTACCTGTGAGTCTTCCGTTACCCGTGAGTCTTCCGTTACTTGTGAGTCTTCCATTACCTGTGAGTCTTCCATCAGCCTTTCTGCGAGTCTTCCTGATACCTCTGTGTTACTGTGGGGACATTTTCCCCTTGTTCGGAGCCCATTGCCGCTGCGCATGGCTCTATATGATGTATTTTACAATGTTTCTGTCTGTCTACTAATAAAATCGTATTTTGTCTAAATATGTGTTGTTGACCTCCTATGACTCTTAGCGGTTCTTTGTAGGTGTTCATGTATTGCGAGTCGGAGGGGTCCGTTATGTATTGGCCTGTCAGAAATATTTTTTCTTTTGTTGTCATCCTTTCTATATGCCTCTGATTCCTCTGCCTTTCTATGTGTGAAGCCCCAGGCTTGCCATTTCCACCTTCGTCTGCCCTCCTGGTTCTGTGGTTTCCGGTGTTCCCAAGTCCTCGCTGTTCTTCATCTCATGAAGTCTGCTGTGTCCACACCTGGGGTCTATGTTTCCACCCAGACTTGCGCTTTCGTGCATGTACCTCACCAGGTGAACCTCATAGAATACTGAGTACATGGATTCCGTAAGTGCAACATCTACGCTGCCATTGACGATGTGTCTGGACGGATTCTCCCGCTTGCTGTGAGCTGATGGAGTCTTGTCCAGCCTGTGGAACGCCTCTCCGCCCGTATGGACGCACAGTATTCTGCTGTATTCACTACTGACTTCTCAACACCGGCCACAGCCTAATTTTTACCTGGGACATTCTGCTTGGAGAACGTCGTCCACATTTACCCACTTCTGAGCAGTTTGAGGAACACCTTAAGGCATGCTGGGGCGTTGTGAACCAGTGCACCGTACACCATGAGTTGTGTCCCCAGGAATTTATTTTCTGACCGTCAAAAGTGGCCAACATTTTTTCGTTGTTATCCAGAGATGCTTTGGTGCGTATTGCACCATTGCTGGAGCGATGCGTTCTCTGCCGTCCTTTTTTTTTGTCTTTTGTAGTCTAATAAACCAGGTCGTGTCCTCTCAGCGGCTGATTTCCTCCTGCGGCTCAGACAAGACTCTAACTCTGTGAGACATTTTGCCATCCGCTTCGGCACCGTCTGCTGAATCAGCCTGGGACACTCTCCTGGCCATCCTCTACGCTGGGCGAAAAGATGAAATTCCTGGTGGAGATTTATCTTCCTCCACTGATTTCCTTTGCCAACCAAATGGACTTACAGTTATATGAAAAAGTTTGGGCACCCCTATTAATCTTAAGCTTAATGTTTTATAAAAATTGGTGTTTTTGCAGCAGCTATTTCAGTTTGATCTATGTAATAACTGTTGGACACAGTAATGTTTCTGCCTTGAAATGAGGTTTATTGTACTAACAGAAAATGTGCAATCTGCATTCAAACAAAATGTGACAGGTGCATAAGTATGGGCACCTCACCAGAAAAGTGACATTAATATTTAGTAGATCCTCCTTTTGCCTCTAGTCGCTTCCTGTAGCTTTTAATGAGTTCCTGGATCCTGGATGAAGGTATTTTTGACCATTCCTCTTTACAAAACAATTCCAGTTCCTGTAAGTTTGATGGTCGCCGATCATGGACAGCCCTCTTCACATGATCCCACAGATGTTCTATGATATTCAGGTCTGGGGATGGGATGGCCTTTCCAGAACATTGTAATTGTTCCTCTGCATGAATGCCTGAGTAGATTTGGAGCGGTGTTTTGGATCATTGTCTTGCTGAAAGATCCATCCCCTGCGTAACTTCAACTTTATCACTGATTCTTGAACATTATTGTCAAGAATCTGCTGATACTGAGTGGAATCCATGCCTCCCTCAACTTTAACAAGATTCCCGGTGCCGGCATTGGCCACACAGCCCCAAAGCATGATGGAACCTCCACCAAATTTTACTGTGGGTAGCAAGTGTTTTTCTTGGAATGCTGTGTTTTTTTGCTGCCATGCATAACGCCTTTTTGTATGACCAAACAACTCAATCTTGGTTTCATCAGTCCACGGGACCTTCTTCCAAAAAGTAATTGGCTTCTCCAAATGTGCTTTTGCATACCTCAGCCGACTCTGTTTGTGGCGTGCTTGCAGAAACGGCTTCTTTCGCATCACTCTCCCATACAGCTTCTCCATCTGCAGCAAGTTGATGCTGCAGCTCTCTGGAGGTGGTCTGAGGATTGTCCTTGACTGATCTCACCATTCTTCTTCTCTGCCTTTCTGATGTTTTTCTTGGCCTGCCACTTCTGGCCTTAACAAGAACTGTCCCTGTGTTCTTCCATTTCCTTACTATGTTCCTCACAGTGGAAACTGACAGGTTAAATCTCTGAGACAGCTTTTTGTATCCTTCCCCTGAACAACTATGTTAAATAATCTTTGTTTTCAGATCATTTGACAGTTGTTTTGAGGAGCCCATGATGCCACTCTTCAGAGGAGATTCAAACAGGAGAACAACTTGCAAGTGGCCACTTTAAGTAGCTTTTCTCATGATTGCATATACCTGGCTATGAAGTTCAAAGCTCAATGAGGTTACAAAACCAAAAAAAGTGCTTTAGTAAGTCAGTAAAAAGTAGGCAGGAGTATTTAAAACAAGAAAATGATAAGGGTGCCCATACTTATGCACCTGTCAAATTTTGTTTGAATGCAGATTGCACATTTTCTGGTAGTACAATAAACCTCATTTCAAGGCAGAAACATTACTGTGTCCAACAGTTATTACATAGATCAAACTGAAATAGCTGTTGCAAAAACACCAATTTTTATAGAACATTAAGCTTAAGATTAGTAGGGGTGCCCAAACTTTTTCATATAACTGTATGTTGTAAAGAGCAGTCGAGAGAGAAACTATGGCTTCCCATATCTCACATCCCAGAACAGGGCTCTGTTTATAATGTGATCATTTTCACATAAATTGTTCCAAGCTGTAGGGAAACTTTGGACCCTATGTGAAGAAGGAGGGATCGCCTTTGGGTTAACTCTATCCTCAACTAAAGAAAATCTGGTGTCTATGTTTGTTTCCTTGAGTTCCTCTGTTTCAGGACAAGGTCTCATTGATTCCGGAGCTGCAGAGTTTTTTATGGACTTCTCTTTGGCTATCAGACACTTCTGAAGCTTATCTCTGTGGATGGCTAATCCGGGCCAGTGGTAAATCCTGGAGGTTGTATCCAATCCCAGGCGGAGAAGGTAACTCCTCAGATTGGGGCACTACATGTTGAGGACATTTCTCTTTTTAATTTTGCCACTTTCAGATTCACCAATGCTTTTGGGACTTCCTTGGCTAGGGCTACAAGCTCCAATCAGTGACTGGTCATCCCACCAGGGGAGATCATCTTGTTTCTGTAATCTCCTTAAAGCTCTACCTCGGCCAACTTCTCCGGAACTGTGTTCTGCATCCATTACCTCCAATTTGGCTGCCTCCTATTGGGACTTTACAGCAGTCTTCTCTAAATAGAGGGCCGAGACAATACCTCCATATTGGCCGTATGACTGCGCTATTCTCCTGCTTCCAGGTACGGAGCTTCCCATGGAGTGAGTGTATTCTCTGTATCCTCCAGAGACTGAGACAATGTCCACCTTTATTAAAGAGTTGCTTTAAATGGAATTAATCCAAAAATGTTCATCTCCAGCCTGTGCAACCTTCTTCCTTGTAAGAAAGAAAGACAAGTGTCTGAGACCATGCATAGTATCAAGGTCTGAATAAAATCAAGCTAAAAGACCTTTCTCCGTTACCCCTCATCTCTAAATTATTTTACAGTATTAAATATGCTGCAATCTTCACCAAATTAGAGCTGCTTGGAGTTTATAACATAATCTGCATCAAAGAGGGCGATGAATGGAAGCTGGAGAAATCTCTCTTGAGTGATGAGAATATAACTCGCTCAGCTACATCATCTATCTGGAGGTCTACACATGGATTTGACGCGCCCCCTGGGCCGTGGGGTACTCAGGAGTCGGGCCTCTGTGTCTGCCGGTGGGGGATATCACGGTGGCTGGCCCGGTCCGTGACCCAGGGCGGTCAGTAAAAAGGGGGATATTTATAAGGGATTTAAGGTGTTCGTGACACCACCTGTGGAATGCGGCTATGTGGAGCCGCCGCTGCGGAGCCATCCTCTGGAGCTGGTGTTACGGCAGCAGGGATGGTGTGGCTCTCCACAGGAAGAGCTAGCTCCAGGGCAGCGTGGGGTGTAATGGATGGTGGTGCAGGAGAGAGACGGCAGGACGGTCCCGGAGGAGAGACGGACACTCACACGGGGGTAAGCTTCAGTACCTTTACTGGTGATGGTACAGGCACGGTCCAGGGTACTGCAGGTGAAGGGCGCACTTCTGGACTCTCCCCAGTGAGCGGGTATAGGGCCTCCTGATCCGTTGCTTTCACTCACTAAGCTTCTGACCTGCTAGGAGCTGGGCCTAGCTTGGTCACTGTCTCTCTTTGCACCTGCTGACCTGGTGGTAGGGCCTTCTCTTGGAGATCACTCTCCCTGGACGCTGGGGCCTCCGTGACTCCTAGCCCTGGTACTGTAATCAGCATTTGGTGAACCTGGGACCTGTAGTCCTCCAGGGGTTCTGGTGGTTCCTACTGGGTGTAAAGGGTCCCTGTAGGCGTGGACCCGGTGTCCGGTATATATCTCGGGGTGAGCCTGGTATGCTCCTCTGCCCCCTCGCTACTTCTTCCTTCTCCTCTCGCCTTCGGCCCACTCAGGGCCCTCACTAGGCATTCACATGTGCTGTAGGCCTTGGCTCGCCTAAGCACAGCAGCCAGCTTGCTGCCTCTTCGCTGCTCTCTGAGCTTCAGCACGCTCTCAGACCCTCTCTGTCTGACTCCAACTAAACTCTAGACTCTCACTGAGCTGCCTGGCTCCACCCTCCCTATATATATTCCTAACGGGCTCCCTCTGCTGGTCTGAGGTGGTAGGGTGGAGGTGTGTGAATGTGTGAGGGCCTCTTGTGGAGAAGTCCATCCATGCACCCTTCTGGGTTCTGTGGCACCAGTGTGGAGCAGGGCGCCACAGATTCATAGAAAGTTTCTACTACTTTGGATTGGCCACAACACGTTGGTCTAAAAGCCGTCCAAAGGTTTCTCAGCTTTACAAATTATTACTACCAGTTCATTAAAAACTACTCTCTCTTGGCCCTAACTTTGAAGGGTGCTAATTCCCGGAACCGGTTGGATTCTGCTAGTTACAAGAAACTAAATCTTGCTTTTCTACTGCTCGAGTCGTCCGCTATCCTGATGTCGACAGACCGTTCTTCCTTGTAGTGGATGTCTCTGCTATTGAGGTAACAGTGGATTCTTTTCTAAGAAACTATCTCCAGAAGAATGGAATTCTTCCATAGGTGACCTTGAGCTCTAAATCATGAAATAAGCTCTTGAGGAATGGTGACACCTTCTTGGACGAGCTAAGCTCCTGATGATCATTTAAACTGACCACAAAATCTGAGATAATTTAAGTCAGCCCATAGTCTAAATCTCTGCCAAACACAATGGTTACTCTTCTTCTCACAGATTAACTTCATCCTCACCTATTGTCCTGCTGAGAAAAACGCAGGACTTGATGCCCCGTCTGGATTCTTAAATCATTCTGATACCTCCTGAAGATTTGCCTCACATAGAATTAAACCTGAATGTATCCTTGCTACCATTTCTTCTATTTGGATTATCTAACTAAAGGACCTTCAAAGTGTTATCTTGACTCACTCTTCCCCTCCTCTCTGGTCTTCAACTAAACTGCTTAACTACTTCTTGTGTCTAATGGTGGCCTAAATGGAGACAAGACATCAAGGAATTCACAAACTCTAGCCCTCAGTGTGTGCAATTGAAGCCCTTAGGTCATGCACCTCTCGGTCACCTTTGGGGTCATGCTACTCCTCAAGTGCCTTAGGCTGAGATTTGTAAGGACTTTTTACTTACCTTACTGAGGCGCTCAGTACTATCTGGGTCATAGTGGATCACATCTCCAAGATGCCTTGTGTTGTTCCCTTATCAGGACTTCCATCGGTTCCGCGGCGGCCACAAGTGCTTTCCTCAGGCAGTTTCCGGCTCCATGGTTTCCCAGCTCATGTTGTCTCTGGCTGTGATGAGCTGGGACACAATGGAGGAAGCTTAGCAAAATTTTAAAACCTCCTTGGACTTCTCAGCCTAGCACCTTCAAAGTAATGGACAGACTGAGAGAATCAATCAGTCCATAAAGCAATATTTAAGAATTAAAAAAAAAAATACCATGAATATAAATGTCTGGATTTGTTTCCTTTCTCTGAATTTGCCCTCAATTCAGTTTGAGAGTCTTCTGGGAAATCTCTGTTTGTTACAATGTATGGTCGAGAATCTTGTCTTCCCTCGTTCTTCAAATAAAAAAGCTTTATTATATGTCAAGAAGTACAAGTACACATTTAATAAAACAAATTGAAAACTATATCGTTATAACTTTTGTTTAAATAAGGATGATCTTTGCCCCTGCCCCCGTTCTCCATGTTTATCTCATCCAACCCTCCCCTTTACCCCTTTCTTCCCTCCCCTCTAGCTTTGCTAATTTGACCATTTCTTTCCCTTATCCTTTCCCTTTGTCCTAATCCTTCTTTCTCCCTTGTTTATTGTATGAATATTGCTCCTTTCTTGTTTAATTTGAATAATTTTTGAATCATTGTTTACTATTTTGATACAGGGAATACATATATCTTTGTACCGTGTTAGGCAGTAGATAGAAAAATATTAACATTTGAGAGTCCTCAGTGGTTGATACCTTTTAATGGCTAACTGAAAAGATGGTTTACAAGTCGCAAGCTTTCGAGACTACTCAGGTCTCTTCATCAGGCATAGTATACCACAAAATCTGAAGAGTCACATATTTATACACAATGGGACACAGAAATAATGTAATAGATGAGTCAGGTGACGTAAAGCATTGATATTTCTATGGGAGAAAGATAAACAGTTCTGGCCATAAATATTGGATTAGTTCAGAGGTAAGGACTGTGTAAATTTTATTGGCCGGTGATTGAGTTCTGGTCCAGGGTTATGATGACCCCAAAGTTCTGAGGAGCACATTCCTTAGTTGATGTAGAATGACATAAATCCATGCGACACATTCATTCCTGCTCGGAAGGTGTCAAAGATCACCATCAGTTTACATTCCCAAACTTTTCTGTCTCTCTGAGATTTGAAGTTACCTTTTAATGCCAATAATTTCATCTCTGTGATGCTGTGATCAGGGAAACAAAAATGCTTGGCCACAGCTAGATCTATTTTTTCTTCTTTTATTGTGTGGCGATGATGATTCATCCTTGTCCTAAGCTTTTGCCCTGTCTCCCCCCTACATACAGACCCCCAGCTGGACATTTGGTACATATAATTAAGTACACCCCATTAGATGTGATACAGCTGAACGTGCCTGGGATCTTATAGTCCTGATGTGAGTTGGGGATCTTTATCTTGTCTGTGGTCATTATACACGGACAGGTTTTACACTTTTTCTGGTTGCAGGGAAAGGTACCTGTAGCTGGTGGAGATGACAGGGAGCTTCTGACAATGATGCTTCTTAGATTTGGGGTTGCCTGAAACACAGAAGTGGGTGGTCTGGAAATATGGATTGTAATCGGGCATCTTCTTGTAGTAAGGGTTGTAGTTTCCGTGCAGCTCTCCTTAGCGCCTCCAGATTTGGATTGTAGGTGACTACTAGAGGCACCCGGCTGCTTTCTTGTTTGGTTTTGTAATGTAGGAGATGATTCCTTGATATTCTGGTGGCTCTTGTAATCTGGTTCTCAATTGTTCTTGGATGGTAGCCCTGATTCAAAAAGGTTTTTCTGAGGCCATCAAGGTGTTTGTCTCTATCCATCTGGTTGGAACATATCCGATTGTATCTGATGGCTTGGCTGTAGACAGTAGAGTTCTTTATGTGTTTTGGATGGAAACTGTCCCATTTAAGGTATGTTGGACTCTCGATTGGTTTCCGGTACAGGGATGTCTCTATTTCATTGTTCTGTAGCTTGATGATAGTGTCCAGAAAGTTAATTTCAGTACAGGAGTAGTTGAGTGTTAGGTTGATGGTGGGATGAAATTGATTAAAGTGTTCATGGAACGTCTTCAGCTGTTGCTCAGACCTCGTCCAGATGATTAAAATATCGTCAATGAAACGATAGTAGGCCAGAGGCCTGATGGGACATGAGGACAAAAAGTCACTTTCAAGCGTGGCCATGAAAAGATTTGAGTACACCTGAACTGAAGGAAAAGGGATCTTGACAACCAAGAAGAGGTCAGATTGGACACCTCCACCTGGACGAAACCCTCATTTGGATACATATATAGACTCCTTCAGACAAGTGATAAAATCCACCATCCTAGACACAAACAGGAGACAAGCATCCAACATCAGTGCCCAGGAGAGAAAGGCCATACAATATATGGAGACCAACAAAGAAATCCTCATTAAACCTGCTGACAAGGGTGGTGCAATAGTGATGATGAACACATCAGACTACATGAAGGAAGCAAACAGACAACTGGTGGACACGCGCTACTACAAAAAACTGCAGTCTGACCCTACACAGGACTATTACAAGGAACTAAACAAGTTAGTATCGTGTCTGCCTGACGAATCCATAAGAGCCGATGACCTGATACCAGAGAGTCCAAGAATAGGGACATTCCATATGCTCCCCAAAATCCACAAATCTGGAAATCCAGGAAGACCGATTATCTCATGTGTGGGCTCCTTACTGAGCAAGTTTCTGGATGGGTAGAGTGTGTTCTTAAACCCCTGGTAAAGAGTACACCCAGCTACATTCAGGGCACGACGGACCTACTGAATAAACTATCAGCAGTAGGTCCTCTACCAGAAGGAACCATCCTGGCCACCATGGATGTGGAATCTTTGTATTCTAATATCCCACACCAGGATGGATTAAATACTGCAAAATCTTCATAGAAAATACAGGAATTGATGCCGGTGAAACTTACAGAATTCATCGTCACCCACAATTACTTTGAATTTGATAACATATATCTACAGGAGGCTGGTACAGCGATGGGAAGTAAAATGGCTCCACAGTACGAAAATCTTTTCATGGCCACGCTTGAAAGTGACTTTTTGTTCTCATGTCCCATCATGCCTCTGGCCTTCTACCGTTACATTGACGATATTTTAATCATCTGGACGGGGTCTGAGCAACAGCTGAAGACGTTCCTTGAACACTTTAATCAATTTCATCCCACCATCAACCTAACACTCAACTACTCCTGTACTAATATTAACTTTTTGGACACCATCATCAAGCTACAGAACAATGAAATAGAGACATTCCTGTACCGGAAGCCAATCGGCCGTCCAACATACCTTAAATGGGACAGTTTCCATCCGAAACACATAAAAAACTCTATTGTCTACAGCCAAGCCATCAGATACAATCGGATATGTTCCATCCAGATGGATAGAGACAAACACCTTGATGGCCTCAGAAAGACCTCTTTGAATTAGGGCTACCATCCAAGAACAATTGAGAACCAGATTACAAGAGCCACCAGAATATCAAGGAATCATCTCCTACATTACAAAACCAAACAAGAAAGCAGCCGGGTGCCTCTAGTAGTCACCTACAATCCAAATCTGGAGGCGCTAAGAAGAGCTGCAAGGAAACTACAACCCTTACTACAAAAAGATGGCCGATTACAATCCATATTTCCAGAACCCCCACTTCTGTGCTTCAGGCAGCCCCCAAATCTAAGAAGCATCATTGTCAGAAGCTCCGTGTCATCTCCACCAGCTACAGGTACCTTTCCCTGCAACCAGAAAAAAATTAAAACCCGTCCATTTATAATGACCACGGACAAGATAAAGATCCCCAATTCACATCAGGACTATAAGATCGCAGGTACATTCAGCTGTATCACATCTAATGGGGTGTACTTAATTATATGTACCAAATGTCCAGCTGGGGTCTTTATGTAGGGGGGAAACGGGGCAAAAATTTAGGACATGGATGAATTCTCATCACCACACAATAAAAGAAGAAAAAATAGATCTAGCTGTGGCCAAGCATTTTTGTTTCCCTGATCACAACATCACAGAGATGAAATAATTGGTATTAAAAGGTAACTTCAAATCTCAGAGAGACCGAAAAGTTTGGGAATGTAAACTGATGGTGATCTTTGACACTTTCCGAGCAGGAATGAATGTGTCGCATGGATTTATGTCATTCTACATCAACTAAGGAATGTGCTCCTCAGAACTTTGGGGTCATCATAACCCTGGACCAGACCTCAATCACTGGACAATAAAACTTTCAGAGTCCTTACCTATGAAGTAATCCAATATTTACGGCCATAACTGTTCATCTTTCTCCCACAGTAATAGCTCTGCTTTACGTTACCTGTCTCATCTATTACATTATTTCTGTGTCCCATTGTGTATAAATATGTGACTCTTCAGATTTTGTTATGCTATGTCTGATGAAGAGACCTGAGTAGTCTCGAAAGCTTGCAACTTGTTACCATCTTTTCGGTTAGCCATTAAAAGGTATCAACCACTGAGGACTCTCAAATCTTAATATTTTTCTGTTTACTATTTGTCACTCATTATATTGACTATAACTATAACCCCTTCCCCAAAAATTGTTAAAACTTCCCCAAATAAAAAGAATATTGTTGAGAACCTTGTCTTCCCCCGCCAATTGCAACTAAAAGTCTGCTTCCAGCAGTGAACAGTGTCTTTCAGGACATCCATAACATCTGGACTAAAGTGCAATTCAATTTGCCAGCAAAGTAGCATGCTGATAGATGCCACCGACCTGTTCCCAACATCACACCCGGAGTTATGGCTCTCCACTAAAAACATCAGTTTTACAATAAGTTGATCAGCGTGTCACTGTAACATCATCTTCCTTGGCCACTTAAAGGGAACCTGTCACCAGGGTTTCCCCATATAAAGTAGGGCCAGAACCTGTAAGCCCTCATATGCAGCAATCAAGTATGTTGTATACATGTCCCCAATCCGCTCTGCAAGGCAAAAAAATAGCTTTTATTATACCAGTTTACGGCGAGGTCCGGCCCGATGGACACCTCCTCTCTTTTTGAGATCATCATCCTCCTTTCTTGCTTCATGTGAATAACGTGTCCTACCTCATCCACACAGTGTTCTCCATCATGCTCCTACGCAAATGTACTTCTCTCACCCCTGCTGAGGGCAGAGCTAAGTACTGTAATGCACATCCGTGGGGAAAGGCCAAAGAGCGCACTATAGTATTGGTGATGTATTCATGTACTAATAATGGTTCTGGTAATGATTTCATGTAGTGATGATGTATTCCTACACTAATGGTGGTTTTGAGATGTACTCCTGTACTGATGGTTCTGGTGGTGTATTCATGTACTGATGGTGATTCCAAAGATGTATTCATGTACTGATGATAGTTTGGAAAAAGTATTCATATACTGATATTGGTTCTGGTGATGTATTCATGTTCTGATGGTGGTTCTTGTGCTGTAGTCCTATACTGATATTTTAGATATATCTTACATCTTCTGAATGATATATTAACCTGTGTGATATGTCCTTTACACAAGGACCCCGATTCTTAAGCTTGTGGTACATTGTATATTTCTGGAAGAATCATTGGGTTTTTTACCTACGTACAGACTGTGGCATTGCTGTGGGACCTGTGATCTGTGTGCACTGCCGCTGGGTAATTACATATTGATTTGGCAAATTTCATCACAGAAGACATATATGCTCAGTGGCAAAGATCTGACAGCAGTAAGTCAATTAGGTAATTATTAGTATTGAGTGAGTATGTCCTGTTAACCCTTTCGGCGAGTATGCTCGGGCAAGTACCGAGTAGTTACAGCTGCTCGGTGATATGTTTAAATCGCTCCTGTGTGCATGATTTGCAACTGTTTGGCAGCTTTATTACATGGGAGGAATGTGTAAGAAATAGACTCTACTCACATGTAATAAAGCTGTCAAACAGTTGCAAATCATGCACACAGGAGCGATTTAAACATATCACCGAGCAGCTGTAACTACTCGGAGCTCGGCCCGAGCATACTCGCCAAAAGGGTTAACAGAGCATACTCGCTCAACACTAGTAATTATCTCTTGGTGTAAGAAATAATCGTGCTGCGACCGTTGACTGCACAGCTTGCTATATCAGATAGCTTGTTTAATCACGTGGAACATTACAACGAGCCGTCTGATATAACAATCCGCGTGAAGAAACAAGCTGTGCGATATTTCATGAGGATTATATGGGTCGTTATATCACGTGGTTCATGGATGTGTGATAGATATAGTGAGCCACATATCACACAGATCGTTATTTCAGCATTTATGTAGAAGTTTTGTTCACTGCGTGATTCCATGAGGCGGCGATCAGGGGATAAGCTGGTAGTTTAGCACAATGTAAAGGTTAGCATGCTCCTGCCCCTCAGATTTGGAGGTGACCCCACGTTCACACTCACAGGATCCAGCAGACTTTGACTTTACCCACAGGTGCCAGCCAGGGCCAATTCTGTCCTCCAGGGCCGGGGCCACATGTCAGTAAGGCAGCAGTAAAGCCTCGGCCTCCATGTGCAGACCTTTATTATGAAAATCTCTTTATTTACAGATCATTTACACAATTAGAAAATGAGGAGACGTGAGAATTGCACTTCTGGAAGTTTCTTCTTACTTATCGGCTTGTACGTAGGAGGTGAACATGCTGTCCTCGCGCTCCAGTAGAACCTCAGGCTTGTCGTACTCCATAATGGCGCCTCTCTTCATGACGATCACCAGATCTGCGTTCAGGATGGTGTGTACCCGATGCTGCGTGAAGAAAATCAACAGGTGAGCACCGGAGCCGCTGCAGCGCGAGGGGAGCTGGCTCCGGGGAAGAATGTGCGGTGTGGGGAGCAGGTCAGGGGGAGAATTTGCGGTGTGGGGAGCTGGCTCCGGGGAAGAATGTGCGGTGTGGGGAGCAGGTCAGGGGGAGAATTTGCGGTGTGGGGAGCTGGCTCCGGGGAAGAATGTGCGGTGTGGGGAGCAGGTCAGGGGGAGAATTTGCGGTGTGGGGAGCAGGTCAGAGGAGAATGTGCGGTGTGGGGAGCAGGTCAGAGGGAGAATGTGTGGTGTGGGGAGCAGGTCAGGGGAAGAATGTGCGGTGTGGGGAGCAGGTCAGAGGAGAATGTGTGGTGTGGGGAGCAGGTCAGGGGGAGAATGTGTGGTGTGGGGAGCAGGTCAGGGGAAGAATGTGCGGTGTGGGGAGCAGGTCAGGGGGAGAATTTGCGGTGTGGGGAGCAGGTCAGGGGGAGAATTTGCGGTGTGGGGAGCTGGCTCCGGGGAAGAATGTGCGGTGTGGGGAGCAGGTCAGGGGGAGAATTTGCGGTGTGGGGAGCAGGTCAGAGGAGAATGTGCGGTGTGGGGAGCAGGTCAGAGGGAGAATGTGTGGTGTGGGGAGCAGGTCAGGGGAAGAATGTGCGGTGTGGGGAGCAGGTCAGAGGAGAATGTGTGGTGTGGGGAGCAGGTCAGGGGGAGAATGTGTGGTGTGGGGAGCAGGTCAGGGGAAGAATGTGCGGTGTGGGGAGCAGGTCAGGGGGAGAATTTGCGGTGTGGGGAGCAGGTCAGGGGGAGAATTTGCGGTGTGGGGAGCAGGTCAGGGGGAGAATGTGTGGTGTGGGGAGCAGATCCAGGGGAGAATGTGCGGTGTGGGGAGCAGGTCAGGGGGAGAATTTGCGGTGTGGGGAGCAGGTCAGGGGGAGAATGTGCGGTGTGGAGAGCAGGTAAGGGGGAGAATGTGCGGTGTGGGGAGCAGGTCCGGGGGAGAATGTGGTGTGTGGGGGGGCGGCTCCGGGGGAGAATGTGCAGTGGGAGGGCTGGCTCCGGAGGAAAATGTGCGGTGTGGGGGGTCAGCTCTGGGGGGAGAATGTGCTGTGTGGGGGGCGGCTCCGGGGGAGAAAGTGCAGTGGAGGGCTGGCTCTGGGTAATAAAGTGTGGTGTGGGGGGCGGCTCTGGGGAGAATGTGCAGTGTGGGGGGCGGCTCCGGGGAAGAATGTGCGGTGTGGGGGGCTGGCTCCAGGGGGAGAATGTGGTGTGTGGGAGGGCTGGCTCCGGAGGAAAATGTGCGGTGTGGGGGGTCAGCTCTGGGGGGAGAATGTGCTGTGTGGGGGGCGGCTCCGGGGGAGAATGTGCAGTGGAGGGCTGGCTCTGGGTAATAAAGTGTGGTGTGGGAGGCGGCTCTGGGGAGAATGTGCGGTGTGGGGCGGCTCTGGGGGAAGAATGTGCGGTGTGGGACGGCTCTGGGGGAAGAGTACGGTGCAAAAAGAGACAGCTCTGGGGAGACAGGAGAGTACAGCACGAGAAGCACATGATCCAGGGGGAGAGGGTGCGATGCGAGAAGAGTCGACGCATTGGGAGCGGTTCTGGGGCTCCAGGAGAGGAAGGGAGTGCGGTACGAGGGAAACCGACTCCAAAGGGAGAGGGTTCAGGGTGAGAATGAGGACTATACACCCCCCTCTTGTGATCGGCCCCTGTGCCGCCACTAAGGATACAGGAAGAGTAGAGTCACCACGTATCTGTGTACACAGCTGCGAATGTCCTGGCACAGAAACTGTGGGGGAGGCTGCAGTCCTATGTAAATGACTCTTCACGCCATGTAAAATATTAGCAGATTGCCTACAGACTTCATGTTTCCATGGATCACTATTTTCAGGATCACTGCTTGCTTACAATGAGTAGAAGTATTTATTGTTTGCATCCAGAAGCTGAACGCTCCTCCTGGCTAGGTACTGCTCATGCAGCTGAGAGTTTGTTACAATGTGTCAGGAGCACAAGTCTCTGCTCTGCCCCCTTCCATTGTGATAAGCTCAGCTGTGTGAGCAGGTCAGGACCCTTGTGTTATCAGACAGCGAGCGCTGCAGTCACCTCCCCTCCCTCTTACATACCGCAATAGTGACCACCGTTCGCTCCTGAAATGCCGTCATCACCACCTTCTGCAGGATGTTCTCCTGAGGGAAGAGAAACATTACCAGGACATCACGGACCCTCGCACCAGTTACAGTGATCTGGGGGACCAAGGAGCTCACATCCTGCACCCAAGTCAGTGAGAGGGTTAATCCAGGGGAGACCGTACAGATGCTGGTGCCGCCATGACACAGCACCCCCAACCCCCGAATCCCACCGACCGGCATTACTGTAATGTTACATCCCCCAATACCGCAGGCGGGGACGTCCTGACTATAGTATCAGCGTTATAGACCCGCCAGACCATGCAGAGGGGATCTAGGGGTGTGTAAAGCACAGGGTGAGCCCCCCGTATGTTGCCGGTGACAACTATGTAACATAAGACAGGGTTGGGGGACTCCTTTTGCTGTTGTCAGACATACGGTGGCCATGTCTATCGATGCTGTAGCTTCATCCATGATTAATATGCTGCTTTTCCGTACAAAAGCTCTGGCCAGACAGAAGAGCTGCCGCTGCCCAGCGCTGAAGTTCTCTCCTCCTTCTGTGACCACGGCGTCTGCAAGAAGAGGCAAGGGAAAGGGTGACTGAGGAACATGGACATGGGTGGGAGAGTCGCCATGACAATGTGGGAGGGAGAAGGAGCCGCTATGACGGTGGCGTGAGAGAAACGCCGTGAAAGTCCCGGGAGGGTGAAGGAGCTGCCATGATGGTGCTGGGCGGGAGGAAGGAGTCGCATGGTGGAAGGAGCCGCCGTGACAGTGCCCGGAGGAAGAAGGACCTGCTGTGACGTGACAGTACCAGGAGGGAGAAGGACCCGCCGTGACAGTGCCAGGAGGGAGAAGGACCCGCCGTGACAGTGCCAGGAGGGAGAAGGACCCGCCGTGACAGTGCCAGGAGGGAGAAGGACCCGCCGTGACAGTGCCAGGAGGGAGAAGGACCCGCCGTGACAGTGCCAGGAGGGAGAAGGACCCGCCGTGACAGTGCCAGGAGGGAGAAGGACCCGCCGTGACAGTGCCAGGAGGGAGAAGGACCCGCCGTGACAGTGCCAGGAGGGAGAAGGACCCGCCGTGACAGTGCCAGGAGGGAGAAGGACCCGCCGTGACAGTGCCAGGAGGGAGAAGGACCCGCCGTGACAGTGCCAGGAGGGAGAAGGACCCGCCGTGACAGTGCCCGGAGGAAGAAGGACCTGCTGTGACGTGACAGTACCAGGAGGGAGAATGACCCGCCGTGACAGTGCCAGGAGGGAGAAGGACCCGCCGTGACAGTGCCAGGAGGGAGAAGGACCCGCCGTGACAGTGCCAGGAGGGAGAAGGACCTGCCGTGACAGTGCCAGGAGGGAGAAGGACCCGCCGTGACAGTGCCAGGAGGGAGAAGGACCCGCCGTGACAGTGCCAGGAGGGAGAAGGACCCGCCGTGACAGTGCCAGGAGGGAGAAGGACCCGCCGTGACAGTGCCAGGAGGGAGAAGGAGCTGCCATGATGGTGCTGGGTGGGAGGAAGGAGTCGCAGGATGAAAGGAGCCGCCGTGACAGTGCCAGGAGGAAGAAGGACCCGCCGTGACGTGACAGTGCAAGGAGGAATAAGGACCCGCCGTGACAGTGCCAGGAGGGAGAAGGACCCGCCGTGAAGTGAAAGTGCCAGGAGGGAGAAGGACCGGTCATGACGTGACAGTGCCAGGAGGGAGAAGGAGCTGCCATGATGGTGCTGGGCGGGAGGAAGGAGTCGCAGGGTGGAAGGAGCCGCCGTGACAGTGCCAGGAGGGAGAAGGACCCACCGTGAAGTGACAGTGCCAGGAGGAATAAGGACCCGCCGTGACAGTGCCAGGAGGGAGAAGGATGTGCCGTGATAGTGCCAGGAGGAAGAAGGACCTGCCGTGACGTGACAGTGCCAGGAGGAAGAAGGACCCGCCGTGACAGTGTCAGGAGTAAGAAGGATGTGCCGTGACAGTGCCAGGAGGAAGTAGGACCCGCCGTGAAGTGACAGTGCCAGGAGGGAGAAGGACCCGTCATGACGTGACAGTGCCAGGAGGGAGAAGGAGCTGCCATGATTTGGCTGGGCGGGAGGAAGGAGTCGCAGGATAAAAGGAGCTGCCGTGACAGTGCCAGGAGGAAGAAGGACCTGCCGTGACGTGACAGTGCCAGGAGGAAGAAGGACCCGCCGTGACAGTGCCAGGAGGAAGAAGGACCTGCCGTGACGTGACAGTGCCAGGAGGAAGAAGGACCCGCCGTGACAGTGCCAGGAGGGAGAAGGACCCGCCGTGAAGTGACAGTGCCAAGAGGGAGAAGAACCCGTCAGGTCGTGACAGTGCCAGGGGGAAGAAGGACCTGCCGTGACGTAACAGTGCCAGGAGGAAGAATGACCCACCGTGAAGTGACAGTGCCAGGAGGGAGTAGGACCCGCCGTGAAGTGACAGTGCCAGGAAGGAGAAGGACCCGTCGCGAAGTGCCAGTGCCAGGAGGGAGAAGGACCCACCATGACAGTACCAGGAGGGAGAAGGACCCACCGTGACAGTGCCAGGAGAGAGAAGGACCCACCGTGACAGTGCCAGGAGAGAGAAAGACCCACCGTGACAGTGCCAGGAGAGAGAAGGAGCCGCTGTGACAGTGCCAGGAGAGAGACAGATCCGCCATGATGTGACCGTGCCAGGAGGGAGAAGGAGCCGCCGTGACAGTGCCGGGAGGGAGAAGGAGCCGCCGTGACAGTGCCGGGAGGGAGAAGGAGCCGCCGTGACAGTGCCGGGAGGGAGAAGGAGCCGCCGTGACAGTGCCGGGAGGGAGAAGGAGCCGCCGTGACAGTGCCGGGAGGGAGAAGGAGCCGCCGTGACAGTGCCGGGAGGGAGAAGGAGCCGCCGTGACAGTGCCGGGAGGGAGAAGGAGCCGCCGTGACAGTGCCGGGAGGGAGAAGGAGCCGCCGTGACAGTGCCGGGAGGGAGAAGGAGCCGCCGTGACAGTGCCGGGAGGGAGAAGGAGCCGCCGTGACAGTGCCGGGAGGGAGAAGGAGCCGCCGTGACAGTGCCGGGAGGGAGAAGGAGCCGCCGTGACAGTGCCGGGAGGGAGAAGGAGCCGCCGTGACAGTGCCGGGAGGGAGAAGGAGCCGCCGTGACAGTGCCGGGAGGGAGAAGGAGCCGCCGTGACATTGCCGGGAGGGAGAAGGAGCAGCCGTGACATTGCCAGGAGGGAGAAGGACCCTCCGTGACAGTGCCAGGAGGGAGAAGGACATGCTGTGACAGTGCCAGGAGGGAGAAGAACACTCCGTGACAGTGCCAGGAGGGAGAAGGAGCTGTCTTGACAGTGCCGGGAGGGAGAAGGAGCTGTCTTGACAGTGCCAGGAGGGAGGAGCCGCTGTGGAGGGAAGAGTTGCTGTGATGGTAGCGGGAAGGAAGAGCTGTTGTGATGGTGGCCGAAGGGAGGAGCCATTGTCACGGTGGCGGGAGGGAGGAGCCGTTGTCACGGTGGTGGGAGGGAGTAGCCATTGTGACGGTGGCGGGAGGGAGGAGCTGCGGTGACGGTGGCCGAAGGGAGGAGCTGTTGTCACGGTGGCGGGAGGGAGGAGCCATTGTGACGGTGGAGGGAGGGAGGAGCCATTGTGATGGTTGCGGGAGGGAGGAGCCGCTGTGACGGTGGCGGAGGGAAGAGCCGCTGTGACGTTGAAGTACATCATTGGTATAAGAATGGGCATCTCACCCAGGCCTCCGGGCAGCGCCTTCACCACATGTTTGAGTTGGGCGATCTCCAGCGCCTCCCACAGCACGCAGTCGTTGCATTTATTCTCAGGGTCCAGATTAAACCTGCAGAAGAGAGGAGAATCAGGTGAGATGTCAGAGCTGATACCAGAGAACAATACCCTGACCATGTGACAGCTGGGTACCTTATGCTCCCGCTGAATAATATCGGGTCCTGGAGAATGATGGACAGGCGAGAGCGCAGCGTCTGCAGCGGCAGTTTAGCGATATCTATCCCATCAATTATAATCCGTCCTGAAGGAAATGGTAATCAGACAGATGAAACGGTGCGGTCCTGAGGACCATATTATCATGGTGTGCAGCTGCTGACAACCGGCGGTATATCAGGTGTGAAAGGTCGTCGGCCGCCCCCGGGTGATGGCGGCACTGATAAAACTTCCGGTATATTAGTTCTCACCCTGAAAAGTGTCGACCATCCGGAAAAACGCCAGCGAGAAGGAGGATTTGCCGCTGCCGGTTCTCCCACAAATGCCGATCTGTTGTGAGAGAGAGAGATGGATGAGTCTCCACGAGACAGGATGACTACTACTCCCATCAGGCACATCCCACCTTCTGCCCCGGGGTGATGTGGGCGTTCACGTGCTTCAGGACGGGTTTCAGGGAGCTGTCGTAGCGCACGCTCAGGTTCTGGATCTGGATCTCGCCGCTGTCTGGCCAGTTCTGTGGGATCTGGGTGGCGGCTGTGGGAGGAGGCTCATTAATTATTCATGATGGGTGATGGGACGTCAGTGATTACGGGGGTCACTCACATAGGAGCCCCTTGTAATTCTCCGGCTCGGTCTTCAGGAGGCTGTTAATCCTCTTCACGGCTCCCAGCTGAATCTCCATGTCGGAGAGGTTACGCACCATCCAGTTCAGGTAGTTGGAGACCTGTGTACATGAGATACGTGACCCTGAGCACGCGCCGAATAATCTCATGGTCCACGACGCGGCTAAATCCAGAGAGGCTGCCAAGATGATACACTGAAGTGATCCACTCTGCTCTGACCCGTACTCACCTGTCCTCTGCTTCCTGTCTGACCTGTACTCACCTGTCCTCTGCTTCCTGTCTGACCCGTTCTCACCTGTCCTCTGCTTCCTGTCTGACCTGTACTCACCTGTCCTCGGCTTCCTGTCTGACCCGTTCTCACCTGTCCTCTGCTTCCTGTCTGACCTGTACTCACCTGTCCTCTGCTTCCTGTCTGACCCGTTCTCACCTGTCCTCTGCTTCCTGTCTGACCCGTTCTCACCTGTCCTCTGCTTCCTGTCTGACCCGTACTCACCTGTCCTCTGCTTCCTGTCTGACCCGTTCTCACCTGTCCTCTGCTTCCTGTCTGACCCGTTCTCACCTGTCCTCTGCTTCCTGTCTGACCCGTTCTCACCTGTCCTCTGCTTCCTGTCTGACCCGTTCTCACCTGTCCTCTGCTTCCTGTCTGACCCGTTCTCACCTGTCCTCTGCTTCCTGTCTGACCCTTTCTCACCTGTCCTCTGCTTCCTGTCTGACCCTTTCTCACCTGTCCTCTGCTTCCTGTCTGACCCGTTCTCACCTGTCCTCTGCTTCCTGTCTGACCCGTTCTCACCTGTCCTCTGCTTCCTGTCTGACCCGTTCTCACCTGTCCTCTGCTTCCTGTCTGACCCGTACTCACCTGTCCTCTGCTTCCTGTCTGACCCGTTCTCACCTGTCCTCTGCTTCCTGTCTGACCCGTTCTCACCTGTCCTCTGCTTCCTGTCTGACCCGTACTCACCTGTCCTCTGCTTCCTGTCTGACCCGTTCTCACCTGTCCTCTGCTTCCTGTCTGACCCGTTCTCACCTGTCCTCTGCTTCCTGTCTGACCTGTACTCACCTGTCCTCTGCTTCCTGTCTGACCCGTTCTCACCTGTCCTCTGCTTCCTGTCTGACCCGTTCTCACCTGTCCTCTGCTTCCTGTCTGACCCTTTCTCACCTGTCCTCTGCTTCCTGTCTGACCCTTTCTCACCTGTCCTCTGCTTCCTGTCTGACCCGTTCTCACCTGTCCTCTGCTTCCTGTCTGACCCGTTCTCACCTGTCCTCTGCTTCCTGTCTGACCCGTTCTCACCTGTCCTCTGCTTCCTGTCTGACCCGTACTCACCTGTCCTCTGCTTCCTGTCTGACCCGTTCTCACCTGTCCTCTGCTTCCTGTCTGACCCGTTCTCACCTGTCCTCTGCTTCCTGTCTGACCCGTACTCACCTGTCCTCTGCTTCCTGTCTGACCCGTTCTCACCTGTCCTCTGCTTCCTGTCTGACCCGTTCTCACCTGTCCTCTGCTTCCTGTCTGACCCGTTCTCACCTGTCCTCTGCTTCCTGTCTGACTCGGTCTCACCTGTCCTCTGCTTCCTGTCTGACCCGTTCTCACCTGTCCTCTGCTTCCTGTCTGACCCGTACTCACCTGTCCTCTGCTTCCTGTCTGACCCGTTCTCACCTGTCCTCTGCTTCCTGTCTGACCCGTACTCACCTGTCCTCTGCTTCCTGTCTGACCCGTACTCACCTGTCCTCTGCTTCCTGTCTGACCCGTTCTCACCTGTCCTCTGCTTCCTGTCTGACCCGTACTCACCTGTCCTCTGCTTCCTGTCTGACCCATTCTCACCTGTCCTCTGCTTCCTGTCTGACCCATTCTCACCTGTCCTCTGCTTCCTGTCTGACCCTTTCTCACCTGTCCTCTGCTTCCTGTCTGACCCTTTCTCACCTGTCCTCTGCTTCCTGTCCGCCTGTTCCCACCTGTCCTCTGCTTCCTGTCTGACCCGTTCTCACCTGTCCTCGGCTTCCTGTCTGATCCGTACTCACCTGTTTTCTGATTCCTGTCTGACCCGTAGTCACCTGTCCTCTGCTTCCTATCCGCCTGTTCCCACCTGTCCTCTGCTTTCTGTCTGACTCGGTCTCACCTGTCCTCTGCTTCCTGTCTGACCCTTTCTCACCTGTCCTCTGCTTCCTGTCTGACCCGTACTCACCTGTCCTCTGCTTCCTGTCTGACCCATTCTCACCTGTCCTCTGCTTCCTGTCTGACCCATTCTCACCTGTCCTCTGCTTCCTGTCTGACCCTTTCTCACCTGTCCTCTGCTTCCTGTCTGACCCTTTCTCACCTGTCCTCTGCTTCCTGTCCGCCTGTTCCCACCTGTCCTCTGCTTCCTGTCTGACCCGTTCTCACCTGTCCTCGGCTTCCTGTCTGATCCGTACTCACCTGTTTTCTGATTCCTGTCTGACCCGTAGTCACCTGTCCTCTGCTTCCTATCCGCCTGTTCCCACCTGTCCTCTGCTTTCTGTCTGACTCGGTCTCACCTGTCCTCTGCTTCCTGTCTGACCCGTTCTCACCTTTTCTCTGATTCCTGTCTGACCCGTACTCACCTATCTTCTGCTTCCTGTCTGACCCTTTCTCACCTGTCCTCTGCTTCCTATCCGCCTGTTCCCACCTGTCCTCTGCTTTCTGTCTGACTTGGTCTCACCTGTCCTCTGCTTCCTGTCTGACCCTTTCTCACCTGTCCTCTGCTTCCTGTCCGCCTGTTCCCACCTGTCCTCTGCTTTCTGTCTGACCTGTACTCACCTATCTTCTGCTTCCTGTCTGACCCTTTCTCACCTGTCCTCTGCTTCCTGTCTGACCCTTTCTCACCTGTCCTCTGCTTCCTGTCCGCCTGTTCCCACCTGTCCTCTGCTTCCTGTCTGACCCGTTCTCACCTGTCCTCGGCTTCCTGTCTGATCCGTACTCACCTGTTTTCTGATTCCTGTCTGACCCGTAGTCACCTGTCCTCTGCTTCCTATCCGCCTGTTCCCACCTGTCCTCTGCTTCCTGTCTGACCCTTTCTCACCTGTCCTCTGCTTCCTGTCTGACCCTTTCTCACCTGTCCTTTGCTTCCTGTCCACCTGTTCACCGCTGTCCTCTGCTTCCTGTCAGACCCGTTCCCACCTCTGTCCTGTCCTCTGCTTCCTTACCCCGCATAATTAGCATCTGAGCCAATCCTTGGTGGAGGCAGGCCACAATGTGGTCAGTGATTGGCTTAGCAGTAATTTACCCCATTTCCAGCATATCGCAGGTTGCTCAAGTGAACGAGACCACTGAGGACCAGGTCAGTGCGGGATAAGGAGCTGCAGTGAGCGCTCATCTTTTTATCAAATGCTGGACATAGGTAGAGGTGTCCTGCCGGCAGCTCCCTCCTGGCTTCTCCCTGCCCACCAGCTGGGTCCACAGTTTTCTCATGGGAGCCTAATACTCAGCAATGTTTTCTCACTGTGGCGTAGTTCCTTCGCGGAGCCTGTCAGCAGTCCCTGCGACCCTAACCGCCGGAAGCATGAAAAGCGGACAGTTACTCTTTACACTCTGCCTGTGCCATGCTGCGCGCTGCTTCCCCGGGCACGGTCTGCCTGTGCCATGCTGCGCGCTGCTTCCCCGGGCACGGTCTGCCTGTGCCATGCTGCGCGCTGCTTCCCCGGGCACGGTCTGCCTGTGCCATGCTGCGCGCTGCTTCCCCGGGCACGGTCTGCCTGGGCCTTACACCTGCCTCTGACGCTACAGACTTCCAGGAAACCCGAGCAATGTGGTCAATGTATCCGTACACCACCAGCAGCGCAAGCAGGCCTGTCTGTAAGGTCATGGGGGTACGACCCTCCCCCAATACTCACCACCCAACATCTATAATATAATCGCTTGCTTACCATCAGAGCATAAGTGAGTCCGAGCCCGACCTGTCCTGACGGCAATAGAGAATTAGTGATGGAGGCGACGGCAGCGACCAGCACCACACATGCACCAATGTATTCCTGCAAACGGAAGGAGTGGGAGAGATCTAACCACAATAAACTTCCTATCACTGCCGCCGACACCTCATCATCCCTCATGTCACTCACCATGCGGACCTCTAGCCATCGGTTGGCCGCTGTGAGGAACAGAGAAGCAATATTATTGGAGTCTGTGAGTTCTAGAAGCTTCTGCCTGAATCGGATCTCGTACCTGCAAAAGTCATAAATCCACTACGTCACCCGACACGTACTGAACCCAAACACCACGTCACCCGGGTCATGAACTCAACTTTGATAACACGTCACCTGGACTGTGCATCACCCGGACAACACATCACCCAGACATGAACTCAACCCGGACAACACATCACCCAGACATGAACTCAACCCGGACAGCACGTCACTCAGACATGAACTCAACCCGGACAGCACTTCACCCAGACATGAACTCAAACCGGACAGCACATCACCCAGACATGAACTCAACCCGGACAGCACATCACCCAGACATGAACTCAACCCGGACAGCACATCACCCAGACATGAACTCAACCCGGACAACACATCACCCAAACATGAACTCAACCCAGACAGCACATCACCCGGACATGAACTCAACCTTGACAGCAAGTCACCCAGACAGCACGTCATCCAGACATGAACTCCACCTGGACAGCACATCACCAAGATATGAACTCCACCTGGACAGCACGTCACCCTGACATGAACTCCACCTGGACAGCTCATCACCCAGACATGAACTCAACCTGGAGAGCACATCACCCAGACATGAACTCAACCCGGAGAACACATCACCCAGACATGAACTCAACCCAGAAATCACAACACCCAAACATGAACTCAACCCAGACAGCACATCACCCAGACATGAACTCAACCTTGACAGCAAGTCACCCAGACATGAACTCAACCCGGACAACACATCACCCAGACATGAACTCAACCTTGACAGCACGTCATCCAGACATGAACTCCACCTGGACAGCACATCACCAAGATATGAACTCCACCTGGACAGCACGTCACCCTGACATGAACTCCACCTGGACAGCTCATCACCCAGACATGAACTCAACCTGGAGAGCACATCAGCCAGACATGAACTCAACCTGGAGAGCACATCAGCCAGACATGAACTCCACTCGGACAGCACGTCACCCAGACATGAACTCCACCTGGACAGCACGTCACCCAGACATGAACTCCACTTGGACAGCACGTCACCCAGACATGAACTCCACTTGGACAGCACGTCACCCAGACATGAACTCCACCTTGACAGCAAGTCACCCGGACAGCACGTCACTCAGACATGAACTCAACCTGGACAGCACATCACCCAGACATGAACTCAACTCGGACAGCACGTCACCCAGACATTAACTCCACCTAGACAGGACATCACCCAGACATGAACTCCACCTAGACAGGACATCACCCAGACATGAACTCCACCTGGACAGCACGTCACCCAGACATGAACTCCACCTGGACAGCACGTCATCCAGACATGAACTCCACCTGGACAGCACATCATCCAGACATGAACTCAACCTTGACAGCAAGTCACACGGACAGCACGTCACCCAGACATGAACTCAACCTGGACAGCACATCACCCAGACATGAACTCAACTCGGACAGCACGTCACCCAGACATTAACTCCACCTAGACAGGACATCACCCAGACATGAACTCCACCTGGACAGCACGTCACCCAGACAGCACGTCATCCAGACATGAACTCCACCTGGACAGCACATCATCCAGACATGAACTCAACCTTGACAGCACATCATCCAGAAATGAACTCAACCTTGACAGCAAGTCACACGGACAGCACGTCACCCAGACATGAACTCCACCTGGACAGCACATCAATCAGACATGAACTCCACTCGGACAGCACATCACCCAGACATAAACTCAACTCGGACAGCACATCACCAAGACATGAACCCAACCTTGACAGCAAGTCACCCAGACATGAACTCCACCTGGACAGCACATCACCCAGACATGAACTCAACCTCGACAGCACATCACATAGACATGAACAGCAACCTCGACAGCACATCACTTGGACAAAATCTGAACCTGAACTCTTCATTATCCGGACAGGGCAACAACCAGATACCACATAATCCAGACATCACGTCACCCAAACAGAGCATCAATTGGACATGTGCCGCCCCCAGACAATGCATCACCCAGAAATGTACTGGACCCAGACAGCGCATCGCCTGGAATCATAACATGACCCGGACAGTACCTGAAGGCTCGTATGGTAGTCAGTCCTTCCACTGTCTCAGAGAAGTGTGCCAGCAGGGGGAGCTGCGTACTGTCCTCCAGCTGCTGTAGATCCCTGGAGCCGCGATAAGGACAACACATTAATGCGCGCGAGGTGAGGAGGTTATAGTGATCCCGGCCTGGCTCCCTCTCATTCATGTAACACTCGGCTCTAGGTCTCCCCATAACACTTCATTACTATAACACCATAATATTCTATAATAGCAACAATTCAGCTGGGATAGATGTGTATCTAAACGGTGCAATATTCTGCAGAGGGGACAGCTGGCGCAGCTGACTGTGCCATAGGAACATGTCGGCCCCTTCCTACCACACTCGGTGGGGGGTTATTAATACGCGGCTTAGAACGTTTTCAAAGCTCCAGACCACAAGATCAGGGAATAAGGCTCCAATGTAATAATGGAAATCCATGGCAGCGGAGGGTCTTTACATTCCATGGTTTAACCTCAATATCTAGAGGATTAACCCCTCACACCCACATCACCTCGCTGTACATGACAGATGGTGCAGAAGGTAACACATCGTCTCCATTAGAGCCAGCGCTGCAGAGGTCAACCCCTTTTATGAGGATGTCCCACCCCTCTTGCACCGTTATACACACATGACCCGTTACCTGGCAGCCACGCGGAAATGCTTCTGGATAAAGTAGCAGGTGATGACCAGAGGGACCAGGGAGATGAGGAAGATGGGGGTGACGTAGGAGATAACGGCCAGCGCCGACACACACAGTAGGGTGGAGCGGCTCAGACATTCAAGGGTGGCCGGGATGTGCTGCCGAGGAACAGGAGACCGTAAAAGGGTATATCATGTATCTGGCCCTTCCACAACCCATCCAGGACCCTCTTAAGACTGCGGGGGAGTGCTCTGCTCACACTTTATGTGGAGGCGACTCAATACGTGACCGCAAACTCAACCTTCCACCTCGCAGAATAAACCACCCGCCAAGCAGCGCAAACCTACCGCTCTGCAGCGTAAACCTCCCGCTTCCCAGCATAAACCAACCGCCAAGCAGAACAAACCTCCCACCCGGCAACGTAAACATCCCACCAAACAGTGCAAGCCTATGGCTCTAGAGTGTAAACCCCCCGCTCTACAGTGTAAATCTCCCACCCTGTAGCGTATATCTCCCGCCCCGCAGTGTAACTCGCCTGCTTCACAGCTTAAACTGCCCACCAAGCAGTGCAAACCTACCGCTCTGCAGCGTAAACCTCCCGCTTCCCAGCATAAACCACCCGCCAAGCAGAACAAACTTCCCACCCTGCAACGTAAACATCCCACCAAGCAGTGCAAGCCTATGGCTCTAGAGTGTAAACCCCCCGCTCTACAGTGTAAATCTCCCACCCTGCAGCGTATATCTCCTGCCCCGCAGTGTAAACCTCCAGCCCCGCAGCGTAACTCGCCTGCTTCACAGCATAAACTGCCCACCAAGCAGTGCAAAGCTACCGCTCGGCAGCGTAAACCTCCCACCCGGCAGTGCAAACTTCCCGCACTGCAGTGTATACCTCCCGCCCCACAGTGTAAACCTCCGAACCCGCAGTGTAAACCTCCCGGCCAGCAGTCTTAACCTCCCGCCAAGCAGTGTAAACCTCCCACCTTGCAGTGTAAACCTCCCGCCACTCAGTGTAAACCTCCCGGCCAGCAGTCTTAACCTCCCGCCCCACAGTGTAAACCTCCCGGCCAGCAGTCTTAACCTCCCGCCCCACAGTGTAAACCTCCGAACCCGCAGTGTAAACCTCCCGGCCAGCAGTCTTAACCTCCCGCCCCACAGTGTAAACCTCCGAACCCGCAGTGTAAACCTCCCGGCCCACAGTGTAAACCTCCGAACCCGCAGTGTAAACCTCCCGGCCAGCAGTCTTAACCTCCCGCCCCACAGGGTAAACTTCCGAACCCGCAGTGTAAACCTCCCTGTCAGCAGTCTTAACCTCCCGCCAAGCAGTGTAAACCTCCCACCTCGCAGTGTAAACCTCCCGGCCAGCAGTCTTAACCTCCCGTCACTCAGTGTGCGCCCCTGGCCTTCTGCCTACTCCAGAGACTGGGTTGCCTCACAAATAAGGTCGCAGTCAGACCCTCTCCTTCATGTCCAACCATACAACAGTCCGCCATACCTGATCAATGGTGTTGAAGTCTGCAGAGAATCGGTTCAGGATGCTGCCCAGAGGTGTTGTCTCAAAAAACCTGTGGAGGAACCAAAATTCAGGTAATCTGTGAGGATCAGCAGCGTCAGCCCCCTTCATGTGGACCCCTCCACTCGTGCGCTCCCCTTCCCCTCATGCTCCACCTCATGGGCGCCAGGATGATGGCATTTAGGAGACTGTTGTGCAGCTTCTTGGCGACACGCAGCCCAGTCCATTCCACAGCGATGGAGGTCGCAAGGCACATGATGATGGCGAGGCAGGACAGGACACTGAACATCATGGAATACGGAGAGTGGTCAAAGCTGCAGCTCTGGGGAGAGGATGGGCGTTATAGTCCTGATAGATTGCACTAGCATTTAACTGGAGAACCCCACAGATGTGTCACAGACATGATGTGTCTATTATTAGGGTTTACCTGCCCAGTGCAGCCTGTGGTGGAGGCATTGGAGATCGCGTCTGACGTCCACTTCGCAAGCCAGAAATCAATGGCAACCATGAGCGAGTGCTTGAGGAGCTGAGAAAAGACGAGGATCGGGAGGAGCAGGATCCCAGCAGAGCTCAGGTATTTCCCGCAAGCTCGCCACGGCATCTTTGCCCGCTGGTGTAGAACCGAGGAAAGGTTGTCATCATCATCGCTCTCCGAAATCTCTTCTGTAGAGGAGACAACATGACAGGAGAGGAGAACCCCACGGCATCAAGAAGCTGAGTAGAAGTGTCGGGAGCAGAGGAGAACTCCTAGTGGCAGGGAGGTGAGGAGAACCCCTGGATTCAGGGAGCAGAGGAGAACTTATGTAATCAGGGAGCAGAGGAGAACCACCGGCACTGGGGAGCAGAGGAGAACAAACCTCCAGCATTAAGAAACTGAGGAGAGGTGTCGGGGAGCAGAATAAGACTCCCAGTGGTGGAGAGCTGATGAGAACCCCTGATGTATAGGAGCTGAGGGGAACCACCAGCGTCAGAGAGCAGAGAACCCCCAGCATCAAGACGCTAAGGAGAGGTGTCGGAGAGCTGTGGAGAACCTCCATCTTCAGGGAACAGAGGAGAACCCCTGGTGTAGAGGAGCTGAGGAGAAGTGTCGGGTAGCTGAGGAGAACCCCCCATCATCAGGAAGCAGAGGAGAACCCCCAGGGCTTGGGTAGCAGAGGAGAACCCCCAGGCCTTGGGTAGCAGAGGAGAACCCCTGGAGTAAGGGAGCAGAGGAGAAATCCCAGAGTCAGGGAGCAGAGGAGAAATCCCGGAGTCAGGGAGCAGAGGAGAACCCCCCGGAGTCAGGGAGCAGAGGAGAACCCCCAGAGTCAGGGAGCAGAGGACAACCCCCAGAGTCAGGGAGCAGAGGACAACCCACTGAGTCAGGGAGCAAAGGAGAACCCCTAGAGTCAGAAAGCAGAGGAGAACCCCCACAGTCAGGGAGCAGAGGAGAATCCCAGAGTCAGGGAGCAGAGGAGATCCCCCAGAGTCAGGGAGCAGAAGAGAACCCACAGAGTCAGGGAGCAGAGGAAAAACCTCCAGAGTCAGGGAGCAGAGGAGAACCTCCAGAGTCAGGGAGCAGAGGAGAACCTCCAGAGTCAGGGAGCAGAGGAGAACCCCCGACGTCAGGGAGCAGAGGAGAACCCCCGACGTCAGGGAGCAGAGGAGAACCCTAGGCGTCAGGGAGCAGAGGAGAACCATCGGCCTCAGGGAGCAGAGGAGAACCCTCCGGCCTCAGGGAGCAGAGGAGAACCCTCCGGCCTCAGGGAGCAGAGGAGAACCCTCCGGCCTCAGGGAGCAGAGGAGAACCCTCCGGCCTCAGGGAGCAGAGGAGAACCCTCCGGCCTCAGGGAGCAGAGGAGAACCCTCCGGCCTCAGGGAGCAGAGGAGAACCCTCCGTCCTCAGGGAGCAGAGGAGAACCCTCCGGCCTCAGGGAGCAGAGGAGAACCCTCCGGCCTCAGGGAGCAGAGGAGAACCCTCCGGCCTCAGGGAGCAGAGGAGAACCCTCCGGCCTCAGGGAGCAGAGGAGAACCCTCCGGCCTCAGGGAGCAGAGGAGAACCCTCCGGCCTCAGGGAGCAGAGGAGAACCCTCCGGCCTCAGGGAGCAGAGGAGAACCCCCCGGCCTCAGGGAGCAGAGGAGAACCCCTGGCCTCAGTTACCAACAGTATGTTGTGCTCACCAGTCAGCAGGACACCTAGATTCTCCTCCCAGACTCTCCCACTAACCTTCATCTTCCTCGTCATCCCCCAGCAGCGTCTCCCGGGAGTACACTGGTCTCTTCATATTCTTTCTCTCCACTGGAGTCTTCTTCTCTGTGATTTCCTGCAAAAAACAGTTACACTCAGCCATAGATGGTGGCCAGGACAGCGCAGGGGGCATAAGTGTGGAATAGTATAGAATGTTAGAGTTGGAAGGGACCTCCTGGGTCATCTGGTCCAACCCCCTGCTCAAAGCAGGATTCACTAAATCATCTCAGACAGATATCTGTCCAGCCTCTGAAGACGTCCATTGAAGGGGAACTCACCACCTCTCGTGGCCGCCTGTTCCACTCATTGATGACCTCGCTGTCAAAAAGATTTTCTAATATCTAATCTGTGTCTCCTCCCTTTCAGTTTCATCCCATTGCTTCTAGTCTTTCCTTGTGCAAATGAGACTAAGGATGTGTTAATCATCAGGAATGGTGACACATCGCCCACATCTAGTTTTATACAATATTTGAAGAACAATGATGTTAATTAGTGATGAGCGAGGTAGTGTTTGACAGGCTATCCCTGCATGTGTCACAGCTGTCTAACAGATGCGACACATGCAGCTGCGGCAGCGGTTACTGAAATACAGAGCACGCCGAAACTACTCGGCGAGTACCCGTGCGGGCTCGTTTAAAGGGTTAAACGAGCATGCTCGCTCATCACTAATGTTAATCTTACATTTACATTTTCAGGTTCGAATAAAAAAATGAATTTTCTTGACCTTACTCTAGAAGGGAATTTGAAGTCAAGTAACAGATTGTAGAATGCGCTGTAAGAGTGTCAGTGGCAATACCACACTTCGCGCTGACAGCTGTAACCCCGCCCATGTCACAGGTGTGTCAGATGTGACAGACAGTCGCCCTGCAGTTGGTTGCAGAAGATCTCTTTGTTTGGCATTACAGACACTTTCTTAGATCTGTCTCACTCTAGGACCCAGCGGCTACCTCCCTCCTGCTAATTGACACCCAGGCCTGGGTGTTTAAATACTTTCTGTTTGCTACACGGAGGTGCCGGTGATATTCACATGTTCCCTTGTGAAGACTTGGAGCTTTGCAGTCTGCTTACATGCTCTCTTGTGTTAGGAAGACGTGTGGTGTAATCTCTCTGAAGTCGGCTCAAGCTAAGTTACTTTCCCTCATGTTTGTCTCCCTTGTTGTCTTTAGTTGTTAGTGGGGACTGACTAGTACTCATCCCTCTTTTCCCTATCCAGGGCCAAGCTCTAGGGAAATACAGGGTTTAGGTTCCTGTGCGGCGATTGGTGAGGAACCAATATAGGGGCGTTAGGTGAGACAGGGTGATATCAGATCAGCTTAGGAGGTCTCCACTCCCCCTTTCCCTAGTGTCTTGGCTCCTTTCCCCTCTTCCCTTCGTGTTGCACTTAGTCTTTCCCACACCTTGCGTGACAGCCCATACAATTAATGACATCCTCTATGGAGAGTTTATTACAGCTAAAAGAATATGTTCAAATGAAAAAATCATTTTATGAAGAAATATAAAAGCGAGACTAAAAAAATCAAGGATATAAGAGGAGTAGTATTGAAAACGCTTAATAAATGCGCAAATGAAGAAAATAATTCTCAATATTTACAAAATATAAACAATAAACATAAAACTTATTCAAGAGGAACAAAACAGTTTTTAGAGACACAAAAAGGAAATATTCGAGGACGTCCCTTTTTTGGCATTGAGACTGTCGAGCGTCCAAGTAGGGGTGGAAACTGGAGAAAAAAACTGCTTCTTAGAGAAGCCTTCTAGATAATTCAATGAGATCCCAAACAACCGAAAGGGATGAACCTTAGAAACGATCCTGTGTTCATTTATTAATGTTCATATTGTGCAGAAATTAATTAATGTTTTTGAATGTTATTCACACCTCATGTGGTTTTCTTCAGCTTTGTGATTGGTCAGTGATTGTTTGAAATATTGTGACCTGATGTTAGGATATGCTCCGTGATCAAGGGCAGCTCGTGCCAGAAACGCATCGGAGCGGTCCTCTGTCTGTCATCATGAATAGAGTTTGGAAATAATTTTATGCACGTTGTCGGCACCTGGAATTCTTTCACTATTTGATTTACCGTTAGTTAGCGCGTGTCCTGGAGCGACACTACATTATCATTGTGAACGGTTCTCCATTATAATAACAGTGAGGCAAAAAACATTTGTCTATCATAAGTCTCCTCTCAGTCTTCTTTTTTGCAGCTAAACATTCCCAGATCCTTTAAAAGTTCCTCGTAGGACATAGTTTGCAGACCAGTCATCATTCTGGTTGCTCTACTCCTAACTTGCTCCAGTTTTTCGATGTCTTTTTTACAATGTGGTGCCCAGAACTGGACACAGTATCCAGATAAGGTCTGACCAAGGAGGAGTAGAGGAGGATAATTACTTCACGTGATCTAGACTCTATGCTTCTCCTAATACCTCCCAGAACTGGACACAGTATCCAGATGAGGTCTGACCAAGGAGGAGTAGAGGGGGATAATTACTTCACGTGATCTAGACTCTATGCTTCTCCTAATACCTCCCAGAACTGGACATAGTATCCAGATGAGGTCTAACCAAGGAGGAGTAGAGGGGATAATTACTTCACGTGATCTAGACTCTATGCTTCTCCTAATACCTCCCAGAACTGGGCACAGTATCCAGATGAGGTCTAACCAAGGAGGAGTAGAGGGGATAATTACTTCACGTGATCTAGACTCTATGCTTCTCCTAATACCTCCCAGAACTGGACACAGTATCCAGATGAGGTCTGACCAAGGAGAAGTAGAGGGGATAATGACTTCACGTGATCTAGATTCTATGCTTCTCCTAATACCTCCCAGAACTGGACACAGTATCCAGATGAGGTCTGACCAAGGAGGAGTAGAGGGGATAATTACTTCACGTGATCTAGACTCTATGCTTCTCCTAATACCTCCCAGAACTGGACACAGTATCCAGATGAGGTCTGACCAAGGAGGAGTAGAGGGGGATAATTACTTCACGTGATCTAGACTCTATGCTTCTCCTAATACCTCCCAGAACTGGACACAGCATCCAGATGAGGTCTGACCAAAGAGGAGTAGAGGGGATAATTACTTCACGTGATCTAGACTCTATGCTTCTCCTAATACCTCCCAGAACTGGACACAGTATCCAGATGAGGTCTGACCAAGGAGGAGTAGAGGGGATAATTACTTCACGTGATCTAGACTCTATGCTTCTCTTAATACCTCCCAGAACTGGACACAGTATCCAGATGAGGTCTGACCAAGGAGGAGTAGAGGGGGATAATTACTTCACGTGATCTAGACTCTATGCTTCTCCTAATACCTCCCAGAACTGGACACAGCATCCAGATGAGGTCTGACCAAAGAGGAGTAGAGGGAGATAATTACTTCACATGATCTAGACTCTATGCTTCTCCTAATACCTCCCAGAACTGGACACAGCATCCAGATGAGGTCTGACCAAGGAGGAGTAGAGGGGATAATTACTTCACGTGATCTAGACTCTGTGCTTCTCCTAACACCTCCCAGAACTGGACACAGTATCCAGATGAGGTCTGACCAAGGAGGAGTAGAGGGATAATTACTTCACGTGATCTAGACTCTATGCTTCTCCTAATACCTCCCAGAACTGGACACAGTATCCAGATAAGGTCTAACCAAGGAGGAGTAGAGGGGATAATTACTTCACGTGATCTAGACTCTATGCTTCTCCTAATACCTCCCAGAACTGGACACAGTATCCAGATAAGGTCTAACCAAGGAGGAGTAGAGGGGATAATTACTTCACGTGATCTAGACTCTATGCTTCTCCTAATACCTCCCAGAACTGGACACTGTATCCAGATGAGGTCTAACCAAGGAGGAGTAGAGGGGGATAATTACTTCACGTGATCTAGACTCTATGCTTCTCCTAATACCTCCCAGAACTGGACACAGTATCCAGATGAGGTCTGACCAAAGAGGAGTAGAGGGAGATAATTACTTCATGTGATCTAGACTCTATGCATCTCCTAATACCTCCCAGAACTGGACACAGCATCCAGATGAGGTCTGACCAAGGAGGAGTAGAGGGGATAATGACTTCACGTGATCTAGACTCTATGCTTCTCCTAATACCTCCCAGAACTGGACACAGTATCCAGATGAGGTCTGACCAAGGAGGAGTAGAGGAGGATAATGACTTCACGTGACCTAGACTCTATGCTTCTCCTAATACCTCCCAGAACTGGACACAGTATCCAGATGAGGTCTGACCAAAGAGGAGTAGAGGGGGATAATTACTTCACATGATCTAGACTCTATGCTTCTCCTAATACCTCCCACAAATGGACACAGTATGCAGATGAGGTCTGACCATGGAGGAGTAGAGGGAGATAATTACTTCACGTGATCTAGACTCTGTGCTTCTCCTAATACCTCCCAGAACTGGACACAGTATCCAGATGAGGTCTGACCAAGGAGGAGTAGAGGAGGATAATTACTTCACGTGATCTAGACTCTGTGCTTCTCCTAATACCTCCCAGAACTGGACACAGTATCCAGATGAGGTCTGACCAAGGAGGAGCAGAGGAGGATAATTACTTCACGTGATCTAGACTGCATGCTTCTCCTAATACCTCCCAGAACTGGGCACAGTATCCAGATGAGGTCTGACCAAGGAGGAGTAGAGGGGATAATTACTTCACGTGATCTAGACTCTATGCTTCTGCTAATACCTCCCAGAACTGGACACAGTATCCAGATGAGGTCTGACCAAGGAGGAGTAGAGGAGGATAATTACTTCACGTGATCTAGACTCTATGCTTCTCCTAATACCTCCCAGAACTGGACACAGTATCCAGATGAGGTCTGACCAAGGAGGAGTAGAGGAGGATAATGACTTCACGTGACCTAGACTCTATGCTTCTCCTAATACCTCCCAGAACTGGACACAGTATCCAGATGAGGTCTGACCAAGGAGGAGTAGAGGGAGATAATTACTTCACATGATCTAGACTCTATGCTTCTCCTAATACCTCCCACAACTGGACACAGTATGCAGATGAGGTCTGACCATGGAGGAGTAGAGGGAGAAAATTACTTCACGTGATCTAGACTCTATGCTTCTCCTAATACCTCCCAGAACTGGACACAGTATCCAGATGAGGTCTGACCAAGGAGGAGTAGAGGGGATAATTACTTCACGTGATCTAGAATCTATGCTTCTCCTAATACCTCCCAGAACTGGACACAGTATCCAGATGAGATCTGACCAAGGAGGAGTAGAGGGAGATAATTACTTCACATGATCTAGACTCTATGCTTCTCCTAATACCTCCCACAACTGGACACAGTATGCAGATGAGGTCTGACCATGGAGGAGTAGAGGGAGAAAATTACTTCACGTGATCTAGACTCTATGCTTCTCCTAATACCTCCCAGAACTGGACACAGTATCCAGATGAGGTCTGACCAAGGAGGAGTAGAGGGGGATAATTACTTCACGTGATCTAGACTCTGTGCTTCTCCTAATACCTCCCAGAACTGGACACAGTATCCAGATGAGATCTGACCTAGGAGGAGTAGAGGGGATAATTATTCACGTGATCTAGACTCTATGCTTCTCCTAATACCTCCCAGAACTGGACACAGTATCCAGATGAGGTCTGACCAAGGAGGAGTAGAGGAGGATAATTACTTCACGTGATCTAGACTCTATGCTTCTCCTAATACCTCCCAGAACTGGACACAGTATCCAGATGAGGTCTGACCAAGGAGGAGTAGAGGGGATAATTACTTCACGTGATCTAGACTCTATGCTTCTCCTAATACCTCCCAGAACTGGGCACAGGATCCAGATGAGGTCTGACCAAGGAGGAGTAGAGGGGATAATTACTTCACGTGATCTAGACTCTATGCTTCTGCTAATACCTCCCAGAACTGGACACAGTATCCAGATGAGGTCTGACCAAGGAGGAGTAGAGGGGGATAATTACTTCACGTGATCTAGACTCGATGCTTCTCCTAATACTTCCCAGAACTGGGCACAGTATCCAGATGAGATCTGACCAAGGAGGAGTAGAGGGAGATAATTACTTCACGTGATCTAGACTCTATGCTTCTCCTAATACCTCCCAGAACTGGACACAGTATCCAGATGAGGTCTGACCAAGGAGGAGTAGAGGAGGATAATTACTTCACGTGATCTAGACTGCATGCTTCTCCTAATACCTCCCAGAACTGGGCACAGTATCCAGATGAGGTCTGACCAAGGAGGAGTAGAGGGGATAATTACTTCACGTGATCTAGACTCTATGCTTCTCCTAATACCTCCCAGAACTGGACACAGTATCCAGATGAGGTCTGACCAAGGAGGAGTAGAGGAGGATAATTACTTCACGTGATCTAGACTCTATGCTTCTCCTAATACCTCCCAGAACTGGACACAGTATCCAGATGAGGTCTGACCAAGGAGGAGTAGAGGGGATAATTACTTCACGTGATCTAGACTCTATGCTTCTCCTAATACCTCCCAGAACTGGACACAGTATCCAGATGAGATCTGACCAAGGAGGAGTAGAGGGAGATAATTACTTCACATGATCTAGACTCTATGCTTCTCCTAATACCTCCCACAACTGGACACAGTATGCAGATGAGGTCTGACCATGGAGGAGTAGAGGGAGATAATTACTTCACGTGATCTAGACTCTATGCTTCTCCTAATACCTCCCAGAACTGGACACAGTATCCAGATGAGGTCTGACCAAGGAGGAGTAGAGGAGGATAATTACTTCACGTGATCTAGACTGCATGCTTCTCCTAATACCTCCCAGAACTGGGCACAGGATCCAGATGAGGTCTGACCAAGGAGGAGTAGAGGGGATAATTACTTCACGTGATCTAGACTCTATGCTTCTGCTAATACCTCCCAGAACTGGACACAGTATCCAGATGAGGTCTGACCAAGGAGGAGTAGAGGAGGATAATTACTTCACGTGATCTAGACTCTATGCTTCTCCTAATACCTCCCAGAACTGGACACAGTATCCAGATGAGGTCTGACCAAGGAGGAGTAGAGGGGATAATTACTTCACGTGATCTAGACTCTATGCTTCTCCTAATACCTCCCAGAACTGGACACAGTATCCAGATGAGATCTGACCAAGGAGGAGTAGAGGGAGATAATTACTTCACATGATCTAGACTCTATGCTTCTCCTAATACCTCCCAGAACTGGACACAGTATCCAGATGAGGTCTGACCATGGAGGAGTAGAGGGAGATAATTACTTCACGTGATCTAGACTCTATGCTTCTCCTAATACCTCCCAGAACTGGACACAGTATCCAGATGAGGTCTGACCAAGGAGGAGTAGAGGGGGATAATTACTTCACGTGATCTAGACTCTGTGCTTCTCCTAATACCTCCCAGAACTGGACACAGTATCCAGATGAGATCTGACCTAGGAGGAGTAGAGGGGATAATTACTTCACGTGATCTAGACTCTATGCTTCTCCTAATACCTCCCAGAACTGGACACAGTATCCAGATGAGGTCTGACCAAGGAGGAGTAGAGGAGGATAATTACTTCACGTGATCTAGACTCTATGCTTCTCCTAATACCTCCCAGAACTGGACACAGTATCCAGATGAGGTCTGACCAAGGAGGAGTAGAGGGGATAATTACTTCACGTGATTTAGACTCTATGCTTCTCCTAATACCTCCCAGAACTGGACACAGTATCCAGATGAGGTCTGACCAAGGAGTAGTAGAGGGGATAATTACTTCACGTGATCTAGACTCTATGCTTCTCCTAATACCTCCCAGAACTGGACACAGTATCCAGATGAGATCTGACCAAGGAGGAGTAGAGGGAGATAATTACTTCACATGATCTAGACTCTATGCTTCTCCTAATACCTCCCAGAACTGGACACAGTATCCAGATGAGGTCTGACCATGGAGGAGTAGAGGGAGATAATTACTTCACGTGATCTAGACTCTATGCTTCTCCTAATACCTCCCAGAACTGGACACAGTATCCAGATGAGGTCTGACCAAGGAGGAGTAGAGGGGGATAATTACTTCACGTGATCTAGACTCTGTGCTTCTCCTAATACCTCCCAGAACTGGACACAGTATCCAGATGAGATCTGACCTAGGAGGAGTAGAGGGGATAATTACTTCACGTGATCTAGACTCTATGCTTCTCCTAATACCTCCCAGAACTGGACACAGTATCCAGATGAGGTCTGACCAAGGAGGAGTAGAGGAGGATAATTACTTCACGTGATCTAGACTCTATGCTTCTCCTAATACCTCCCAGAACTGGACACAGTATCCAGATGAGGTCTGACCAAGGAGGAGTAGAGGGGATAATTACTTCACGTGATCTAGACTCTATGCTTCTCCTAATACCTCCCAGAACTGGACACAGGATCCAGATGAGGTCTGACCAAGGAGGAGTAGAGGGGATAATTACTTCACGTGATCTAGACTCTATGCTTCTCCTAATACCTCCCAGAACTGGGCACAGGATCCAGATGAGGTCTGACCAAGGAGGAGTAGAGGGGATAATTACTTCACGTGATCTAGACTCTATGCTTCTGCTAATACCTCCCAGAACTGGACACAGTATCCAGATGAGGTCTGACCAAGGAGGAGTAGAGGGGGATAATTACTTCACGTGATCTAGACTCGATGCTTCTCCTAATACTTCCCAGAACTGGGCACAGTATCCAGATGAGATCTGACCAAGGAGGAGTAGAGGGAGATAATTACTTCACGTGATCTAGACTCTATGCTTCTCCAAATACCTCCCAGAACTGGACACAGTATCCAGATGAGGTCTGACCAAGGAGGAGTAGAGGAGGATAATTACTTCACGTGATCTAGACTGCATGCTTCTCCTAATACCTCCCAGAACTGGGCACAGTATCCAGATGAGGTCTGACCAAGGAGGAGTAGAGGGGATAATTACTTCACGTGATCTAGACTCTATGCTTCTGCTAATACCTCCCAGAACTGGACACAGTATCCAGATGAGGTCTGACCAAGGAGGAGTAGAGGAGGATAATTACTTCACGTGATCTAGACTCTATGCTTCTCCTAATACCTCCCAGAACTGGACACAGTATCCAGATGAGGTCTGACCAAGGAGGAGTAGAGGGGATAATTACTTCACGTGATCTAGACTCTATGCTTCTCCTAATACCTCCCAGAACTGGACACAGTATCCAGATGAGATCTGACCAAGGAGGAGTAGAGGGAGATAATTACTTCACATGATCTAGACTCTATGCTTCTCCTAATACCTCCCACAACTGGACACAGTATGCAGATGAGGTCTGACCATGGAGGAGTAGAGGGAGATAATTACTTCACGTGATCTAGACTCTATGCTTCTCCTAATACCTCCCAGAACTGGACACAGTATCCAGATGAGGTCTGACCAAGGAGGAGTAGAGGAGGATAATTACTTCACGTGATCTAGACTGCATGCTTCTCCTAACACCTCCCAGAACTGGGCACAGGATCCAGATGAGGTCTGACCAAGGAGGAGTAGAGGGGATAATTACTTCACATGATCTAGACTATGCTTCTGCTAATACCTCCCAGAACTGGACACAGTATCCAGATGAGGTCTGACCAAGGAGGAGTAGAGGAGGATAATTACTTCACGTGATCTAGACTCTATGCTTCTCCTAATACCTCCCAGAACTGGACACAGTATCCAGATGAGGTCTGACCAAGGAGGAGTAGAGGGGATAATTACTTCACGTGATCTAGACTCTATGCTTCTCCTAATACCTCCCAGAACTGGACACAGTATCCAGATGAGATCTGACCAAGGAGGAGTAGAGGGAGATAATTACTTCACATGATCTAGACTCTATGCTTCTCCTAATACCTCCCAGAACTGGACACAGTATCCAGATGAGGTCTGACCATGGAGGAGTAGAGGGAGATAATTACTTCACGTGATCTAGACTCTATGCTTCTCCTAATACCTCCCAGAACTGGACACAGTATCCAGATGAGGTCTGACCAAGGAGGAGTAGAGGGGGATAATTACTTCACGTGATCTAGACTCTGTGCTTCTCCTAATACCTCCCAGAACTGGACACAGTATCCAGATGAGATCTGACCTAGGAGGAGTAGAGGGGATAATTACTTCACGTGATCTAGACTCTATGCTTCTGCTAATACCTCCCAGAACTGGACACAGTATCCAGATGAGGTCTGACCAAGGAGGAGTAGAGGAGGATAATTACTTCACGTGATCTAGACTCTATGCTTCTCCTAATACCTCCCAGAACTGGACACAGTATCCAGATGAGGTCTGACCAAGGAGGAGTAGAGGGGATAATTACTTCACGTGATCTAGACTCTATGCTTCTCCTAATACCTCCCAGAACTGGACACAGTATCCAGATGAGATCTGACCAAGGAGGAGTAGAGGGAGATAATTACTTCACATGATCTAGACTCTATGCTTCTCCTAATACCTCCCACAATTGGACACAGTATGCAGATGAGGTCTGACCATGGAGGAGTAGAGGGAGATAATTACTTCACGTGATCTAGACTCTATGCTTCTCCTAATACCTCCCAGAACTGGACACAGTATCCAGATGAGGTCTGACCAAGGAGGAGTAGAGGGGGATAATTACTTCACGTGATCTAGACTCTGTGCTTCTCCTAATACCTCCCAGAACTGGACACAGTATCCAGATGAGGTCTGACCAAGGAGGAGTAGAGGGGATAATTACTTCACGTGATTTAGACTCTATGCTTCTCCTAATACCTCCCAGAACTGGACACAGTATCCAGATGAGGTCTGACCAAGGAGTAGTAGAGGGGATAATTACTTCACGTGATCTAGACTCTATGCTTCTCCTAATACCTCCCAGAACTGGACACAGTATCCAGATGAGATCTGACCAAGGAGGAGTAGAGGGAGATAATTACTTCACATGATCTAGACTCTATGCTTCTCCTAATACCTCCCAGAACTGGACACAGTATCCAGATGAGGTCTGACCATGGAGGAGTAGAGGGAGATAATTACTTCACGTGATCTAGACTCTATGCTTCTCCTAATACCTCCCAGAACTGGACACAGTATCCAGATGAGGTCTGACCAAGGAGGAGTAGAGGGGGATAATTACTTCACGTGATCTAGACTCTGTGCTTCTCCTAATACCTCCCAGAACTGGACACAGTATCCAGATGAGATCTGACCTAGGAGGAGTAGAGGGGATAATTACTTCACGTGATCTAGACTCTATGCTTCTCCTAATACCTCCCAGAACTGGACACAGTATCCAGATGAGGTCTGACCAAGGAGGAGTAGAGGAGGATAATTACTTCACGTGATCTAGACTCTATGCTTCTCCTAATACCTCCCAGAACTGGACACAGTATCCAGATGAGGTCTGACCAAGGAGGAGTAGAGGGGATAATTACTTCACGTGATCTAGACTCTATGCTTCTCCTAATACCTCCCAGAACTGGACACAGGATCCAGATGAGGTCTGACCAAGGAGGAGTAGAGGGGATAATTACTTCACGTGATCTAGACTCTATGCTTCTCCTAATACCTCCCAGAACTGGGCACAGGATCCAGATGAGGTCTGACCAAGGAGGAGTAGAGGGGATAATTACTTCACGTGATCTAGACTCTATGCTTCTGCTAATACCTCCCAGAACTGGACACAGTATCCAGATGAGGTCTGACCAAGGAGGAGTAGAGGGGGATAATTACTTCACGTGATCTAGACTCGATGCTTCTCCTAATACTTCCCAGAACTGGGCACAGTATCCAGATGAGATCTGACCAAGGAGGAGTAGAGGGAGATAATTACTTCACGTGATCTAGACTCTATGCTTCTCCAAATACCTCCCAGAACTGGACACAGTATCCAGATGAGGTCTGACCAAGGAGGAGTAGAGGAGGATAATTACTTCACGTGATCTAGACTGCATGCTTCTCCTAATACCTCCCAGAACTGGGCACAGTATCCAGATGAGGTCTGACCAAGGAGGAGTAGAGGGGATAATTACTTCACGTGATCTAGACTCTATGCTTCTGCTAATACCTCCCAGAACTGGACACAGTATCCAGATGAGGTCTGACCAAGGAGGAGTAGAGGAGGATAATTACTTCACGTGATCTAGACTCTATGCTTCTCCTAATACCTCCCAGAACTGGACACAGTATCCAGATGAGGTCTGACCAAGGAGGAGTAGAGGGGATAATTACTTCACGTGATCTAGACTCTATGCTTCTCCTAATACCTCCCAGAACTGGACACAGTATCCAGATGAGATCTGACCAAGGAGGAGTAGAGGGAGATAATTACTTCACATGATCTAGACTCTATGCTTCTCCTAATACCTCCCACAACTGGACACAGTATGCAGATGAGGTCTGACCATGGAGGAGTAGAGGGAGATAATTACTTCACGTGATCTAGACTCTATGCTTCTCCTAATACCTCCCAGAACTGGACACAGTATCCAGATGAGGTCTGACCAAGGAGGAGTAGAGGAGGATAATTACTTCACGTGATCTAGACTGCATGCTTCTCCTAACACCTCCCAGAACTGGGCACAGGATCCAGATGAGGTCTGACCAAGGAGGAGTAGAGGGGATAATTACTTCACATGATCTAGACTATGCTTCTGCTAATACCTCCCAGAACTGGACACAGTATCCAGATGAGGTCTGACCAAGGAGGAGTAGAGGAGGATAATTACTTCACGTGATCTAGACTCTATGCTTCTCCTAATACCTCCCAGAACTGGACACAGTATCCAGATGAGGTCTGACCAAGGAGGAGTAGAGGGGATAATTACTTCACGTGATCTAGACTCTATGCTTCTCCTAATACCTCCCAGAACTGGACACAGTATCCAGATGAGATCTGACCAAGGAGGAGTAGAGGGAGATAATTACTTCACATGATCTAGACTCTATGCTTCTCCTAATACCTCCCAGAACTGGACACAGTATCCAGATGAGGTCTGACCATGGAGGAGTAGAGGGAGATAATTACTTCACGTGATCTAGACTCTATGCTTCTCCTAATACCTCCCAGAACTGGACACAGTATCCAGATGAGGTCTGACCAAGGAGGAGTAGAGGGGGATAATTACTTCACGTGATCTAGACTCTGTGCTTCTCCTAATACCTCCCAGAACTGGACACAGTATCCAGATGAGATCTGACCTAGGAGGAGTAGAGGGGATAATTACTTCACGTGATCTAGACTCTATGCTTCTGCTAATACCTCCCAGAACTGGACACAGTATCCAGATGAGGTCTGACCAAGGAGGAGTAGAGGAGGATAATTACTTCACGTGATCTAGACTCTATGCTTCTCCTAATACCTCCCAGAACTGGACACAGTATCCAGATGAGGTCTGACCAAGGAGGAGTAGAGGGGATAATTACTTCACGTGATCTAGACTCTATGCTTCTCCTAATACCTCCCAGAACTGGACACAGTATCCAGATGAGATCTGACCAAGGAGGAGTAGAGGGAGATAATTACTTCACATGATCTAGACTCTATGCTTCTCCTAATACCTCCCACAATTGGACACAGTATGCAGATGAGGTCTGACCATGGAGGAGTAGAGGGAGATAATTACTTCACGTGATCTAGACTCTATGCTTCTCCTAATACCTCCCAGAACTGGACACAGTATCCAGATGAGGTCTGACCAAGGAGGAGTAGAGGGGGATAATTACTTCACGTGATCTAGACTCTGTGCTTCTCCTAATACCTCCCAGAACTGGACACAGTATCCAGATGAGATCTGACCTAGGAGGAGTAGAGGGGATAATTACTTCACGTGATCTAGACTCTATGCTTCTCCTAATACCTCAAAGAACTGGACACAGTATCCAGATGAGGTCTGACCAAGGAGGAGTAGAGGAGGATAATTACTTCACGTGATCTAGACTGCATGCTTCTCCTAATACCTCCCAGAACTGGGCACAGTATCCAGATGAGGTCTGACCAAGGAGGAGTAGAGGGGATAATTACTTCACGTGATCTAGACTCTATGCTTCTGCTAATACCTCCCAGAACTGGACACAGTATTCAGATGAGGTCTGACCAAGGAGGAGTAGAGGAGGATAATTACTTCACGTGATCTAGACTCTATGCTTCTCCTAATACCTCCCACAACTGGACACAGTATGCAGATGAGGTCTGACCATGGAGGAGTAGAGGTAGATAATTACTTCACGTGATCTAGACTCTATGCTTCTCCTAATACCTCCCAGAACTGGACACAGTATCCAGATGAGATCTGACCAAGGAGGAGTAGAGGGAGATAATTACTTCACATGATCTAGACTCTATGCTTCTCCTAATACCTCCCACAACTGGACACAGTATGCAGATGAGGTCTGACCATGGAGGAGTAGAGGTAGATAATTACTTCACGTGATCTAGACTCTATGCTTCTCCTAATACCTCCCAGAACTGGACACAGTATCCAGATGAGGTCTGACCAAGGAGGAGTAGAGGGGGATAATTACTTCACGTGATCTAGACTCTGTGCTTCTCCTAATACCTCCCAGAACTGGACACAGTATCCAGGTGAGATCTGACCTAGGAGGAGTAGAGGAGGATAATTACTTCACGTGATCTAGACTCTATGCTTCTCCTAATACCTCCCAGAACTGGACACAGTATTCAGATGAGGTCTGACCAAGGAGGAGTAGAGGGGATAATTACTTCACGTGATCTAGACTCTATGCTACTCCTAATACCTCCCAGAACTGGGCACAGTATCCAGATGAGGTCTGACCAAAGAGGAGTAGAGGGGATAATTACTTCACGTGATCTAGACTCCATGCTTCTAATACCTCCCAGAACTGGACACAGTATCCAGATGAGGTCTGACCAAGGAGGAGTAGAGGGGATAATTACTTCACGTGATCTAGACTCTATGCTTCTCCTAATACCTCCCAGAACTGGGCACAGTATCCAGATGAGGTTTGACCAAAGAGGAGTAGAGGGATAATTACTTCACGTGATCTAGACTCTATGCTTCTCCTAATACCTCCCAGAACTGGACACGGTATCCAGATGAGGTCTGACCAAGGAGGAGTAGAGGGGGATAATGACTTCACGTGATCTAGACTCTATGCTTCTCCTAATACCTCTCAGAACTGAACACAGTATCCAGATGAGGTCTGAACAAGGAGTAGTAGAGGGGATAATTACTTCACGTGATCTAGACTCTATGCTTCTCCTAATACCTCCCAGAACTGGACACAGTATCCAGATGAGGTCTGACCAAGGAGGAGTAGAGGGGATAATTACTTCACGTGATCTAGACTCTATGCTTCTCCTAATACCTCCCAGAACTGGACACAGTATCCAGATGAGGTCTGACCAAGGAGGAGTAGAGGGGGATAATGACTTCACGTGATCTAGACTCTATGCTTCTCCTAATACCTCCCAGAACTGGACACAGTATCCAGATGAGGTCTGATCAAGGAGGAGTAGAGGGGATAATTACTTCACATGATCTAGACTCTATGCTTCTCCTAATACCTCCCAGAACTGGACACAGTATCCAGATGAGGTCTGACCAAAGAGGAGTAGAGGGATAATTACTTCACGTGATCTAGATTCTATGCTTCTCCTAATACCTCCCAGAACTGGACACGGTATCCAGATGAGGTCTGACCAAGGAGGAGTAGAGGGGGATAATGACTTCACGTGATCTAGACTCTATGCTTCTCCTAATACCTCCCAGAACTGGACACAGTATCCAGATGAGGTCTGACCAAGGAGGAGTAGAGGGGATAATTACTTCATGTGATCTAGACTCTATGCTTCTCCTAATACCTCCCAGAACTGGACACAGTATCCAGATGAGGTCTGACCAAGGAGGAGTAGAGGGGATAATTACTTCACGTGATCTAGACTCTACGCTTCTCCTAATACCTCCCAGAACTGGACACAGTATCCAGATGAGGTCTGACCAAGGAGGAGTAGAGGGGATAATGACTTCACGTGATCTAGACTCTATGCTTCTAATACCTCCCAGAACTGGACACAGTATCCAGATGAGGTCTGACCAAGGAGGAGTAGAGGGGATAATTACTTCACATGATCTAGACTCTATGCTTCTCCTAATACCTCCCAGAACTGGACACAGTATCCAGATGAGGTCTGACCAAGGAGGAGTAGATTGGATAATTACTTCACGTGATTTAGACTCTATGCTTCTCCTAATACCTCCCAGAACTGGACACAGTATCCAGATGAGGTCTGACCAAAGAGGAGTAGAGGGGGATAATTACTTTACGTGATCTAGACTCTATGCTTCTCCTAATACCTCCCAGAACTGGACACAGTATCCAGATGAGGTCTGACCAAAGAGGAGTAGAGGGGGATAATGACTTCACGTGATCTAGACTGTATGCTTCTCCTAATACCTCCCAGAACTGGACACAGTATCCAGATGAGGTCTGACCAAGGAGGAGTAGAGGGGGATAATTACTTCACATGATCTAGACTCTATGCTTCTCCTAATACCTCCCAGAACTGGACACAGCATCCAGATGAGGACTGACCAAGGAGGAGTAGAGGGGGATAATTACTTCACGTGATCTAGACTCTATGCTTCTCCTAATACCTCCCAGAACTGGACACAGTATCCAGATGAGGTCTGACCAAGGAGGAGTAGAGGAGGATAATTACTTCACGTGATCTAGACTCTATGCTTCTCCTAATACCTCCCAGAACTGGACACAGTATCCAGATGAGGTCTGACCAAGGAGGAGTAGAGGGGGATATTTACTTCACGTGATCTAAACTCTATGCTTCTCCTAATACCTCCCAGAACTGGACACAGTATCCAGATGAGGTCTGACCAAAGAGGAGTAGAGGGGGATAATTACTTCACGTCATCTAGACTCTATGCTTCTCCTAATACCTCCCAGAACTGGACACAGTATCCAGATGAGGTCTGACCAAGGAGGAGTAGAGGGGGATAATTACTTCACGTGATCTAGACTCTATGCTTCTCCTAATACCTCCCAGAACTGGACACAGTATCCAGATGAGGTCTGACCAAGGAGGAGTAGAGGGGGATAATTACTTCACGTGATCTAAACTCTATGCTTCTCCTAATACCTCCCAGAACTGGACACAATATCCAGATGAGGTCTGACCAAGGAGGAGTAGAGGGGATAATTACTTCACGTGATCTAGACTCTCTGCTTCTCCTAATACCTCCCAGAACTGGACACAGTATCCAGATGAGGTCTGACCAAGGAGGAGTAGAGGGAGATAATTACTTCACGTGATCTAGACTCTATGCTTCTCCTAATACCTCCCAGAACTGGACACAGTATCCAGATGAGGTCTGACCAAGGAGGAGTAGAGGGGATAATGACTTCACGTGATCTAGACTCTATGCTTCTCCTAATACCTCCCAGAACTGGACACAGTATCCAGATGAGGTCTGACCAAGGAGGAGTAGAGGAGGATAATTACTTCACGTGATCTAGACTCTGTGCTTCTCCTAATACCTCCCAGAACTGGACACAGCATCCAGATGAGGTCTGACCAAGGAGGAGTAGAGGGGATAATTACTTCACGTGATCTAGACTCTATGCTTCTCCTAATACCTCCCAGAACTGGACACAGTATCCAGATGAGGTCTGACCAAGGAGGAGTAGAGGAGGATAATTACTTCACGTGATCTAGACTCTGTGCTTCTCCTAATACCTCCCAGAACTGGACACAGTATCCAGATGAGGTCTGACCAAAGAGGAGTAGAGGAGATAATTACTTCACATGATCTAGTCTCTATGCTTCTCCTAATACCTCCCAGAACTGGACACAGTATCCAGATGAGGTCTGACCAAGGAGGAGTAGAGGAGGATAATTACTTCACGTGATCTAGACTCTATGCTTCTCCTAATACCTCCCAGAACTGGACACAGTATGCAGATGAGGGCTGACCAAGGAGGAGTAGAGGGGGATAATGACTTCATGTGATCTAGACTCTATGCTTCTCCTAATACCTCCCAGAACTGGACACAGTATCCAGATGAGGTCTGACCAAGGAGGAGTAGAGGGGGATAATTACTTCACGTAATCTAGACTATGCTTCTGTTAATACATCCCAGAATTGTATTTGCCTTTTTTGCTGCTGCATCACATTGTTGACTCATGTGCAGTCTGTGATGTATTAGTATACTCAAGTCTTTTTCACACGTGCTGTTGCTTGGTTTTATTCTTCCCATTCTGAAGATGTCATTTTCGTTTTTCTTGCCCCCAATGTAGAATCTTGCATTTCTCACTGTTAAATACCATTCTATTAGTTGCTGCCCATTGTTAAAGCTTATCTAGATCCTTCTGAATCCTTTCTCTGTCTTCTCTAGTGTTCGCTATCCCTCCTAGCTTTGCATCATCTGCAAATTTGATTCGTTTGCCTTCAGTTCCCTTATCTAGATCATTTATAAAAATGAGGAACAGCACTGGGGCCATAGAGCCTTGTGGTACCCCACAGGAAACACTCTTCCAATTGGATGTGCCACCATTTATTACCACTCTGAGTACGATCACTCAGCCAGTTATGAATCCACTTAACCGTAGCCTTGTCCATTTCATACTTGGTCATTTTTTCAAAAAGGATAGTATAAGATACTTTATCAAATGCTTTGCTGAAGTCAAGATATACTATATCTACCACATTTCCCTGATCCACCCAGTCAGTGATTCCATCATAGAAGGAAATTAGCTTAGTTTGGATGGCTTGTTTGGTACAAACCCATGCTGGCTTTGGTAATTACTGTATTCTTAGCCAAGTATGTACATACATGCTGTTTAATAATTTGTTCAAAGATCTTTCCTGGTATAGAAGTAAGGCTCACTGGCCTATAATTCCTTGGTTCCATCTTCTTTCTGTTTTTGAAGATGGGGACAACATTTGCCCTTCTCTAATCTTCTGAGACTTCTCATTTTCTCCATGATTTTTTCAAAGATTCTGGCTAGTGGTTCTGCAATTTCCTCTGCTATCTCTTTCATTACCTTGGGATGTAATTCATCTGAACCAGGAGATTTACATTTATGTAAATTAGCTAAGTGTTCCCTCACCATCTCTACACAGATAATGTGGATTATTTTATTCCTTTAATAGAACAGTAAAGATCAGTTGTTGTTACATTTACTTTCTTAGAGAACACAGATGCAAAATAGGAATTTAAAAGTTCTGTTCTCAACCTCATTTTGGACCACTTCACTCTTTTCATCCTGTAAAAATCCTATAGCATCTGTGACTTTTCTTTTGCTTTTGACATAGCCCCAAAATCCTTGTTTATTGCTTTTGGTCTCCCTTGCAAGCCTCACTTCATCACTGGCTTTAGCTCTTCTAATGCTTGCCCTACATTCCCTGCAGACAGCATTATATTCTGTTAGATATGCCCCCCTCTTTCCATTTGATATACATTTCTTTTTAACAAGTGTTTAAGTTCTGTGTTCATCCATCCAGGTCTCTTTAAATTCTTCCAGTTCTTCCTTCTTTTCGGGATTGTTACTGATGGTGCAGTCAGAATTTCATTTACCAAAATCTCCCATCCTTCTTGGCCATTTCTGTCCTTTAGAGCATCCGGCCATTGGACCTTTCCTACCTTCTTTCTGAGTCTATTAAAATCTGCCTTTCTGAAGTCCAACCTTAAAGTCTGAGTCCTCACTGGTCTTCCTACTCTTGTAATCCAAAATTTGAGGAAAGCACGATCGCTGCCTCCTAAATTCTCAGCCACCTTTACTTCCTAAGCATTTCCTCCCTGTTGGTAAGAATTAGGTCCAAGATAGCAGATCCTCTTGTTCTCTCTTCTACCTTTTGAAAGATAGAGTTGTCAGCGAGAGAAGATAACAATTTTCTAGACCCATTACTTTTGCCTGAGAGAGATTCCCAGCAAGTGTCAGGATAGTTAAAATCTCTCATGATCACTCTCATACATTTTTTTTAGAACAAAGATATCAGATGTAAAAAGAGTTTATCCATATCTTCAGTCTTTCCAGGTGGCCTATAGTAAACCCCTCCAATAGTGTCCTTTCTGTTCTTCTCTCCTTGTATTCTTACCCAATCACTTTCTGCAGAGCTACCATTCTCTGAAGCTTGGATCTCTGTGCAGATATACGCTTTCCTAACATACAATGAAAAACACCTCCTCCTTGTTAAGCCTGTTTCTAATAAATAAGTTGTATCCTTTTAGCCTTGTATTCCAATCATGTGTATCGTCCCACCAAGTTTCAGTGATTCCAATCACATCATATCTCTCTTAGTGTGTTAGCAGCTCCAATTCGCCTTGTTTGTTTCCCATGCTGTGTACATTTGTAAAGACACATTTTAGTTTGTAGTCAGTTTCTCTTCCTCCTTTATTTTCATTCAGAATTTCTTGTCTTTGTTCCATGGCCATTCACTGGGAGGATGGATGAGAAGAAGACCTGCGCTCCCAGTTCCTTTACTCTCCGGCCTAGGTCTTCAAAGTCTCTGCATATAGTTTCCAGGTCCTTTTTTGCTGTGTCATTTGTTCCTATGTGCATTTGTAGCCATGGACGGTCGTCTGTACCTCTGAAGAGTCTTGATACCCTTTCGGACATATCTTTGATTGGGAAGACAGCACACTTCTCGTGAGGTGATGTCCGATCGGCAGATAGCGGCTTCTGTTCCTCTCTGTAGGGAATCCCCCACGACCACCACTCTCCTTTTCATCTTCACCACAGCACTTCTTTTTCTCCCTTCAAGAGGCTTCTGATGGCTTACTTGAGTGCGGTTTGTGGGCAAAGCACTTTTTTGATGTACATCTTCATAGTTGTCCTGTGGGAGATCCTGGTAGCGCTTCTTCAGCGGTATGGGTGCTGACTGCCTCCTCATCCTCCTGCCTCTTTGGGTCACTTGCTTCCATTTCTCTTCTTCTGCAGGTACAATGAAAGCTCCTTCTTTTCGAACATTCTGAATAGATATTTCTTCTATGTAACAAGATTCTGTAGGAAAGCTGAAAAGTTCTTCTCTTTCAACATTCTGAAGAGATTCTTCTGCTTTGTCAAGGAAATCCTCATCATCTTTGATGAGCTTCAATGCAGCTATTCTCTCCTGAAGACTTGGCACCTTTTCTTCTAACAGAGTCAAAAGCTTCCATTTCTGGCACGTAAAGTTTGTCTTTTCCTCTGGCAAGTCTGTAAACATGTAGCGCACATTGCAGCTCACCATATGGGTCATCTCCTCCATGTCAAACAAAATGAACGGTTGTTGAACTGTGGTAAAGGTTTGACGATTTCCTTCAAGCAGCTCGATCCAGCTCTACCCAAAGATCTTCAGACTCGCGGCGACTCTTCACTCTTTCCAGAATGCACCGGATTAACTTCCTCGAGCTTCAATTCCTAGTTTTCCTGATCGCATGCGGACACATCCACGTACAAAAGCTCTGACACTCGTGTGTCCTGAACACTCTCAGGATCTCTGACAGTGAACAGACATTTCCTCTAAGTGAAGTGAAGGCATTCCTAAAAAAAGGTCTTCCCCAAAACATCTTCTAATGGGAGTCAGGTCCACACCAGCGAATCAGTGCACAGGGAAAAATGCCGACACAATGGTGCCAAACAGTCACCGGTGCGATGAGATCTCCTGCTCCACCCTGACCAATGTCTCCTACAAGAGTGAGATATTACCGAAAGATGTCTGCAACGATCAGCGGCGTCTCCACCCGACCGTGACCGCAATCATTAACATGGAGGAAAGTATGTGCCCCCCACATCCACCTCCGGGGGCTTCTCTGTCCTCATCTACATCCATAGACATTAATATGGAGGAAAGTATGTGCCCCCCACATCCACCTCCGGGGGCTTCTCTGTCCTCATCTACATCCATAGACATTAATATGGAGAAAAGTATGTGCCCCCCACATCCACCTCCAGGGGCTTCTCTGTCCTCATCTACATCCATAGACATTAATATGGAGGAAAGTATGTGCCCCCCACATCCACCTCCGGGGCTTCTCTGTCCTCATCTACATCCATAGACATTAATATGGAGAAAAGTATGTGCCCCCCACATCCACCTCCAGGGGCTTCTCTGTCCTCATCTACATCCATAGACATTAATAGGGGGAAAGTATGTGCCCCCCACATCCACCTCCGGGGGCTTCTCTGTCCTCATCTACATCCATAGACATTAATATGGAGAAAAGTATGTGCCCCCCACATCCACCTCCAGGGGCTTCTCTGTCCTCATCTACATCCATAGACATTAATATGGAGAAAAGTATGTGCCCCCCACATCCACCTCCGGGGGCTTCTCTGTCCTCATCTACATCCATAGACATTAATATGGAGGAAAGTATGTGCCCCCCACATCCACCTCCGGGGGCTTCTCTGTCCTCATCTACATCCATAGACATTAATATGGAGAAAAGTATGTGCCCCCCACATCCACCTCCAGGGGCTTCTCTGTCCTCATCTACATCCATAGAAATTAATATGGAGAAAGTATGTGCCCCCCACATCCACCTCCAGGGGCTTCTCTGTCCTCATCTACATCCATAGACATTAATATGGAGAAAGTATGTGCCCCCCACATCCATCTCCAGGGGCTTCTCTGTCCATCTTCATCCATAGACATTAATATGGAGGAAAGTATGTGCCCCCCACATCCATCTCCAGGGGCTTCTCTGTCCTCATCTACATCCATAGACATTAATATGGAGAAAAGTATGTGCCCCCCACATCCACCTCCAGGGTCTTCTCTGTCCTCATCTACATCCATAGACATTAATATAGAGAAAGTATGTGCCCCCCACATCCACCTCCGGGGGCTTCTCTGTCCTCATCTACATCCATAGACATTAATATGGAGAAAGTATGTGCCCCCCACATCCATCTCCAGGGGCTTCTCTGTCCATCTTCATCCATAGACATTAATATGGAGGAAAGTATGTGCCCCCCACATCCATCTCCAGGGGCTTCTCTGTCCTCATCTACATCCATAGACATTAATATGGAGAAAAGTATGTGCCCCCCACATCCACCTCCAGGGTCTTCTCTGTCCTCATCTACATCCATAGACATTAATATAGAGAAAGTATGTGCCCCCCACATCCACCTCCGGGGGCTTCTCTGTCCTCATCTACATCCATAGACATTAATATGGAGGAAAGTATGTGCCCCCCACATCCACCTCCAGGGGCTTCTCTGTCCATCTACATCCATAGACATTAATATGGAGAAAAGTATGTGCCCCCCACATCCATCTCCAGGGGCTTCTCTGTCCATCTTCATCCATAGACATTAATATGGAGGAAAGTATGTGCCCCCCACATCCATCTCCAGGGGCTTCTCTGTCCTCATCTACATCCATAGACATTAATATGGAGGAAAGTATGTGCCCCCCACATCCACCTCCGGGGTCTTCTCTGTCCTCATCTACATCCATAGACATTAATATAGAGAAAGTATGTGCCCCCCACATCCACCTCCGGGGGCTTCTCTGTCCTCATCTACATCCATAGACATTAATATGGAGGAAAGTATGTGCCCCCCACATCCACCTCCAGGGGCTTCTCTGTCCATCTACATCCATAGACATTAATATGGAGAAAGTATGTGCCCCCCACATCCACCTCCAGGGGCTTCTCTGTCCTCATCTACATCCATAGAAATTAATATGGAGGAAAGTATGTGCCCCCCACATCCACCGCCAGGGGCTTCTCTGTCCTCATCTACATCCATAGACATTAATATGGAGAAAAGTATGTGCCCCCCACATCCACCTCCAGGGGCTTCTCTGTCCTCATCTACATCCATAGACATTAATATGGAGAAAAGTATGTGCCCCACACATCCACCTCCAGGGGCTTCTCTGTGCTCATCTACATCCATAGACATTAATATGGAGAAAGTATGTGCCCCCCACATCCACCTCCAGGGGCTTCTCTCTCCTCATCTACATCCATAGACATTAATATGGAGGAAAGTATGTGCCCCCCACATCCACCTCCAGGGGCTTCTCTCTCCTCATCTACATCCATAGACATTAATATGGAGGAAAGTATGTGCCCCCCCACATCCACCTCCAGGGGCTTCTCTGTCCTCATCTACATCCATAGACATTAATATGGAGGAAAGTATGTGCCCCCCACATCCACCTCCAGGGGCTTCTCTGTCCTCATCTACATCCATAGACATTAATATGGAGGAAAGTATGTGCCCCCCACATCCACCTCCAGGGGCTTCTCTCTCCTCATCTACATCCATAGACATTAATATGGAGAAAAGTATGTGCCCCCCACATCCACCTCCAGGGGCTTCTCTGTCCTCATCTACATTCATAGACATTAATATGGAGAAAGTATGTGCCCCCCACATCCACCTCCGGGGGCTTCTCTGTCCTCATCTACATCCATAGACATTAATATGGAGAAAAGTATGTGCCCCCCACATCCACCTCCAGGGGCTTCTCTGTCCTCATCTACATCTATAGACATTAATATGGAGAAAAGTATGTGCCCCCCACACATCCACCTCCAGGGGCTTCTCTGTCCTCATCTACATCCATAGACATTAATATGGAGAAAAGTATGTGCCCCCCACACATCCACCTCCAAGGGCTTCTCTGTCCTCATCTACATCCATAGACATTAATATGGAGAAAGTATGTGCCCCCCACACATCCACCTCCAGGGGCTTCTCTGTCCTCATCTACATCCATAGACATTAATATGGAGAAAAGTATGTGCCCCCCACATCCACCTCCAGGGGCTTCTCTGTCCTCATCTACATTTATAGACATTAATATGGAGTAAAGTATGTGCCCCCCACATCCACCTCCGGGGGCTTCACTGTCCTCATCTACATCCATAGACATTAATATGGAGGAAAGTATGTGCCCCCCACATCCACCTCCGGGGGCTTCTCTGTCCTCATCTATATCCATAGACATTAATATGGAGGAAAGTATGTGCCCCCCACATCCACCTCCAGGGGCTTCTCTGTCCTCATCTATATCCATAGACATTAATATGGAGGAAAGTATGTGCCCCCCACATCCACCTCCGGGGGCTTCTCTGTCCTCATCTACATCCATAGACATTAATATGGAGGAAAGTATGTGCCCCCCACATCCACCTCCGGGGGCTTCTCTGTCCTCATCTACATCCATAGACATTAATATGGAGGAAAGTATGTGCCCCCCACATCCACCTCCGGGGGCTTCTCTGTCCTCATCCATAGACATTAATATGGAGAAAAGTATGTGCCCCCCACATCCACCTCCAGGGGCTTCTCTGTCCTCATCTACATCCATAGACATTAATATAGAGAAAAGTATGTGCCCCCCACATCCACCTCCAGGGGCTTCTCTGTCCTCATCTATATCCATAGACATTAATATAGAGAAAAGTATGTGCCCCCCACATCCACCTCCAGGGGCTTCTCTGTCCTCATCTACATCCATAGACATTAATATGGAGAAAGTATGTGCCCCCCACATCCACCTCCAGGGGCTTCTCTGTCCTCATCTACATCCATAGACATTAATATGGAGGAAAGTATGTGCCCCCCACATCCACCTCCAGGGGCTTCTCTGTCCTCATCTACATCCATAGACATTAATATGGAGAAAAGTATGTGCCCCCCACATCCACCTCCGGGGGCTTCTCTGTCCTCATCTACATCCATAGACATTAATATGGAGAAAGTATGTGCCCCCCACATCCACCTCCGGGGGCTTCTCTGTCCTCATCTACATCCATAGACATTAATATGGAGGAAAGTATGTGCCCCCCACATCCACCTCCAGGGGCTTCTCTGTCCTCATCTACATCCATAGACATTAATATGGAGGAAAGTATGTGCCCCCCACATCCACCTCCGGGGGCTTCTCTGTCCTCATCTACATCCATAGACATTAATATGGAGGAAAGTATGTGCCCCCCACATCCACCTCCGGGGGCTTCTCTGTCCTCATCCATAGACATTAATATGGAGAAAAGTATGTGCCCCCCACATCCACCTCCGGGGGCTTCTCTGTCCTCATCTATATCCATAGACATTAATATAGAGAAAAGTATGTGCCCCCCACACATCCACCTCCAGGGGCTTCTCTGTCCTCATCTACATCCATAGACATTAATATGGAGAAAGTATGTGCCCCCCACATCCACCTCCAGGGGCTTCTCTGTCCTCATCTACATCCATAGACATTAATATGGAGGAAAGTATGTGCCCCCCACATCCACCTCCAGGGGCTTCTCTGTCCTCATCTACATCCATAGACATTAATATGGAGGAAAGTATGTGCCCCCCACATCCACCTCCGGGGGCTTCTCTGTCCTCATCTACATCCATAGACATTAATATGGAGGAAAGTATGTGCCCCCCACATCCACCTCCGGGGGCTTCTCTGTCCTCATCTACATCCATAGACATTAATATGGAGAAAGTATGTGCCCCCCACATCCACCTCCAGGGGCTTCTCTGTCCTCATCTACATCCATAGACATTAATATGGAGGAAAGTATGTGCCCCCCACATCCACCTCCGGGGGCTTCTCTATCCTCATCTACATCCATAGACATTAATATAGAGAAAAGTATGTGCCCCCCACATCCACCTCCGGGGGCTTCTCTGTCCTCATCTACATCCATAGACATTAATATGGAGAAAGTATGTGCCCCCCACATCCACCTCCGGGGGCTTCTCTGTCCTCATCTACATCCATAGACATTAATATGGAGAAAGTATGTGCCCCCCACATCCACCTCCGGGGGCTTCTCTATCCTCATCTACATCCATAGACATTAATATAGAGAAAAGTATGTGCCCCCCACATCCACCTCCGGGGGCTTCTCTGTCCTCATCTACATCCATAGACATTAATATGGAGAAAGTATGTGCCCCCCACATCCACCTCCGGGGGCTTCTCTGTCCATCTACATCCATAGACATTAATATGGAGGAAAGTATGTGCCCCCCACATCCACCTCCAGGGGCTTCTCTGTCCTCATCTACATCCATAGACATTAATATGGAGGAAAGTATGTGCCCCCCACATCCACCTCCGGGGGCTTCTCTGTCCTCATCTACATCCATAGACATTAATATGGAGAAAAGTATGTGCCCCCCACATCCACCTCCGGGGGCTTCTCTGTCCTCATCTACATCCATAGACATTAATATGGAGAAAAGTATGTGCCCCCCACATCCACCTCCGGGGGCTTCTCTGTCCTCATCTACATCCATAGACATTAATATGGAGGAAAGTATGTGCCCCCCACATCCACCTCCGGGGGCTTCTCTGTCCTCATCTACATCCATAGAAATCAATATGGAGGAAAGTATGTGCCCCCCACATCCACCTCCAGGGGCTTCTCTGTCCTCATCTACATCCATAGACATTAATATGGAGAAAAGTATGTGCCCCCCACATCCACCTCCGGGGGCTTCTCTGTCCTCATCTACATCCATAGACATTAATATGGAGGAAAGTATATGCCCCCCACATCCACCTCCAGGGGCTTCTCTGACCTCATCTACATCCATAGACATTAATATGGAGAAAAGTATGTGCCCCCCACATCCACCTCCGGGGGCTTCTCTGTCCTCATCTACATCCATAGACATTAATATGGAGAAAAGTATGTGCCCCCCACATCCACCTCCGGGGGCTTCTCTGTCCTCATCTACATCCATAGAAATCAATATGGAGGAAAGTATGTGCCCCCCACATCCACCTCCAGGGGCTTCTCTGTCCTCCATCTACATCTATAGACATTAATATGGAGAAAAGTATGTGCCCCCCACATCCACCTCCGGGGGCTTCTCTGTCCTCCATCTACATCCATAGACATTAATATGGAGGAAAGTATGTGCCCCCCACATCCACCTCCAGGGGCTTCTCTGTCCTCATCTACATCCATAGACATTAATATGGAGAAAAGTATGTGCCCCCCACATCCACCTCCAGGGGCTTCTCTGTCCTCATCTACATCCATAGACATTAATATGGAGAAAGTATGTGCCCCCCACATCCACCTCCGGGGGCTTCTCTGTCCTCATCTACATCCATAGACATTAATATGGAGAAAAGTATGTGCCCCCCACATCCACCTCCGGGGGCTTCTCTGTCCTCATCTACATCCATAGACATTAATATGGAGAAAAGTATGTGCCCCCCACATCCACCTCCGGAGGCTTCTCTGTCCTCATCTACATATATAGATATTAATATGGAGAAAAGTATGTGCCCCCCACACATCCACCTCCAGGGGCTTCTCTGTGCTCATCTACATCCATAGACATTAATATGGAGAAAGTATGTGCCCCCCACATCCACCTCCAGGGGCTTCTCTCTCCTCATCTACATCCATAGACATTAATATGGAGAAAAGTATGTGCCCCCCACATCCACCTCCAGGGGCTTCTCTGTCCTCATCTACATCCATAGACATTAATATGAAGAAAAGTATGTGCCCCCTACATCCACCTCCGGGGGCTTCTCTGTCCTCATCTACATCCATAGACATTAATATGGAGAAAAGTATGTGCCCCCCCACACATCCACCTCCAGGGGCTTCTCTGTCCTCATCTACATCCATAGACATTAATATGGAGGAAAGTATGTGCCCCCCACATCCACCTCCAGGGGCTTCTCTGTCCTCATCTACATCTATAGACATTAATATGGAGAAAGTATGTGCCCCCCACATCCACCTCCGGGGGCTTCTCTGTCCTCATCTACATCCATAGACATTAATATGGAGAAAGTATCTGCCCCCCACATCCACCTCCAGGGGCTTCTCTGTCCATCTACATTTATAGACATTAATATGGAGTAAAGTATGTGCCCCCCACATCCACCTCCGGGGGCTTCACTGTCCTCATCTACATCCATAGACATTAATATGGAGGAAAGTATGTGCCCCCCACATCCACCTCCGGGGGCTTCTCTGTCCTCATCTATATCCATAGACATTAATATGGAGGAAAGTATGTGCCCCCCACATCCACCTCCGGGGGCTTCTCTGTCCTCATCTACATCCATAGACATTAATATGGAGAAAAGTATGTGCACCCCACATCCACCTCCAGGGGCTTCTCTGTCCTCATCTACATCCATAGACATTAATATGGAGAAAGTATGTGCCCCCCACATCCACCTCCGGGGGCTTCTCTGTCCATCTACATCCATAGACATTAATATGGAGGAAAGTATGTGCCCCCCCACATCCACCTCCAGGGGCTTCTCTGTCCTCATCTACATCCATAGACATTAATATGGAGAAAGGTATGTGCCCCCCACATCCACCTCCAGGGGCTTCTCTGTCCTCATCTACATCCATAGACATTAATATGGAGGAAAGTATGTGCCCCCCCACATCCACCTCCGGGGGCTTCTCTGTCCATCTACATCCATAGACATTAATATGGAGGAAAGTATGTGCCCCCCCACATCCACCTCCAGGGGCTTCTCTGTCCTCATCTACATCCATAGACATTAATATGGAGAAAGGTATGTGCCCCCCACATCCACCTCCAGGGGCTTCTCTGTCCTCATCTACATCCATAGACATTAATATGGAGAAAGGTATGTGCCCCCCACATCCACCTCCAGGGGCTTCTCTGTCCTCATCTACATCCATAGACATTAATATGGAGGAAAGTATGTGCCCCCCACATCCACCTCCGGGGGCTTCTCTGTCCTCATCTACATCCATAGACATTAATATGGAGGAAAGTATGTGCCCCCCACATCCACCTCCAGGGGCTTCTCTGTCCATCTACATCCATAGACATTAATATGGGGAAAGTATGTGCCCCCCGTATCCACCTCCAGGGGCTTCTCTGTCCTCATCTACATCCATAGACATTAATATGGAGAAAAGTATGTGCCCCCCACATCCACCTCCGGGGGCTTCTCTGTCCTCATCTACATCCATAGACATTAATATGGAGAAAAGTATGTGCCCCCCACATCCACCTCCGGGGGCTTCTCTGTCCTCATCTACATCCATAGACATTAATATGGAGAAAAGTATGTGCCCCCCACATCCACCTCCAGGGGCTTCTCTGTCCTCATCTACATCCTTAGACATTAATATGGGGAAAGTATGTGCCCCCCACATCCACCTCCAGGGGCTTCTCTGCCCTCATCTACATCCATAGACATAAATATGGAGAAAAGTATGTGCCCCCCACATCCACCTCCGGGAGCTTCTCTGTCCTCATCTACATCCATAGACATTAATATGGAGAAAAGTATGTGCCCCCCACATCCACCTCCGGGGGCTTCTCTGTCCTCATCTACATCCATAGACATTAATATGGAGAAAAGTATGTGCCCCCCACATCCACCTCCAGGGGCTTCTCTGTCCTCATCTACATCCATAGACATTAATATGGAGGGAAGTATGTGCCCCCCACATCCACCTCCGGGGGCTTCTCTGTCCTTATCTACATCCATAGACATTAATATGGGGAAAGTATGTGCCCCCCACATCCACCTCCAGGGGCTTCTCTGCCCTCATCTACATCCATAGACATTAATATGGAGAAAAGTATGTGCCCCCCACATCCACCTCCAGGGGCTTCTCTGTCCTCATCTACATCCATAGACATTAATATGGAGGAAAGTATGTGCCCCCCACATCCACCTCCAGGGGCTTCTCTGTCCTCATCTACATCCATAGACATTAATATGGAGGGAAGTATGTGCCCCCCACATCCACCTCCGGGGGCTTCTCTGTCCTTATCTACATCCATAGACATTAATATGGGGAAAGTATGTGCCCCCCACATCCACCTCCAGGGGCTTCTCTGCCCTCATCTACATCCATAGACATAAATATGGAGAAAAGTATGTGCCCCCCACATCCACCTCCAGGGGCTTCTCTGTCCTCATCTACATCCATAGACATTAATATGGGGAAAGTATGTGCCCCCCACTTCCACCTCCAGGGGCTTCTCTGCCCTCATCTACATCCATAGACATAAATATGGAGAAAAGTATGTGCCCCCCACATCCACCACCAGGGACTTCTCTGTCCTCATCTATATCCATAGACATTAATATGGAGAAAAGTATGTGCCCCCACATCCACCTCCGGGGGCTTCTCTGTCCTCATCTACATCCATAGACATAAATATGGAGAAAAGTATGTGCCCCCCACATCCACCTCCAGGGGCTTCTCTGTCCTCATCTACATCCATAGACATTAATATGGGGAAAGTATGTGCCCCCCACATCCACCTCCAGGGGCTTCTCTGCCCTCATCTACATACATAGACATAAATATGGAGAAAAGTATGTGCCCCCCACATCCACCTCCAGGGGCTTCTCTGTCCTCATCTACATCCATAGACATTAATATGGGGAAAGTATGTGCCCCCCACATCCACCTCCAGGGGCTTCTCTGCCCTCATCTACATCCATAGACATAAATATGGAGAAAAGTATGTGCCCCCCACATCCACCTCCAGGGGCTTCTCTGTCCTCATCTACATCCATAGACATTAATATGGGGAAAGTATGTGCCCCCCACTTCCACCTCCAGGGGCTTCTCTGCCCTCATCTACATCCATAGACATAAATATGGAGAAAAGTATGTGCCCCCCACATCCACCACCAGGGACTTCTCTGTCCTCATCTATATCCATAGACATTAATATGGAGAAAAGTATGTGCCCCCCACATCCACCTCCGGGGGCTTCTCTGTCCTCATCTACATCCATAGACATTAATATGGGGAAAGTATGTGCCCCCCACTTCCACCTCCAGGGGCTTCTCTGCCCTCATCTACATCCATAGACATTAATATGGGGAAAGTATGTGCCCCCCACATCCACCTCCGGGGGCTTCTCTGTCCTCATCTACATCCATAGACATAAATATGGAGAAAAGTATGTGCCCCCACATCCACCTCCGGGGGCTTCTCTGTCCTTATCTACATCCATAGACATTAATATGGGGAAAGTATGTGCCCCCCACATCCACCTCCAGGGGCTTCTCTGTCCTCATCTACATCCATAGACATTAATATGAAGAAAAGTATGTGCCCCCCACATCCACCTCCGGGGGCTTCTCTGTCCTCATCTACATCCATAGACATTAATATGGAGAAAAGTATGTGCCCCCCACATCCACCTCCAGGGGCTTCTCTGTCCTCATCTACATCCATAGACATTAATATGGAGAAAGTATGTGCCCCCCACATCCACCTCCGGGGGCTTCTCTGTCCTCATCTACATCCATAGACATTAATATGGAGAAAAGTATGTGCCCCCCACATCCACCTCCAGGGGCTTCTCTGTCCTCATCTACATCCATAGACATTAATATGGAGAAAAGTATGTGCCCCCCACATCCACCTCCAGGGGCTTCTCTGTCCTCATCTACATCCATAGACATTAATATGGGGAAAGTATGTGCCCCCCACATCCACCTCCGGGGGCTTCTCTGTCCATCTACATCCATAGACATTAATATGGAGGAAAGTATGTGCCCCCCCACATCCACCTCCAGGGGCTTCTCTGTCCTCATCTACATCCATAGACATTAATATGGAGAAAGGTATGTGCCCCCCACATCCACCTCCGGGGGCTTCTCTGTCCTCATCTACATCCATAGACATTAATATGGAGAAAAGTATGTGCCCCCCACATCCACCTCCAGGGGCTTCTCTGTCCTCATCTACATCCATAGACATTAATATGGAGAAAAGTATGTGCACCCCACATCCACCTCCAGGGGCTTCTCTGTCCTCATCTACATCCATAGACATTAATATGGAGAAAGTATGTGCCCCCCACATCCACCTCCGGGGGCTTCTCTGTCCTCATCTACATCCATAGACATTAATATGGAGAAAAGTATGTGCCCCCCACATCCACCTCCAGGGGCTTCTCTGTCCTCATCTACATCCATAGACATTAATATGGAGAAAAGTATGTGCCCCCCACATCCACCTCCAGGGGCTTCTCTATCCTCATCTACATCCATAGACATTAATATGGAGAAAAGTATGTGCCCCCCACATCCACCTCCGGGGGCTTCTCTGTCCTCATCTACATCCATAGACATTAATATGGAGAAAAGTATGTGCCCCCCACATCCACCTCCAGGGGCTTCACTGTCCTCATCTACATCTATAGATATTAATATGGAGAAAAGTATGTGCCCCCCACATCCACCTCCAGGGGCTTCTCTGTGCTCATCTACATCCATAGACATTAATATGGAGAAAGTATGTGCCCCCCACATCCACCTCCAGGGGCTTCTCTGTCCTCATCTACATCCATAGACATTAATATGGAGAAAGTATGTGCCCCCCACACATCCACCTCCAGGGGCTTCTCTGTCCTCATCTACATCCATAGACATTAATATGGAGAAAGTATGTGCCCCCCACACATCCACCTCCAGGGGCTTCTCTGTCCTCATCTACATCCATAGACATTAATATGGAGAAAGTATGTGCCCCCCACATCCACCTCCAGGGGCTTCTCTGTCCTCATCTACATCCATAGACATTAATATGGAGAAAGTATGTGCCCCCCACATCCACCTCCGGGGGCTTCTCTGTCCTCATCTACATCCATAGACATTAATATGGAGAAAGTATGTGCCCCCCACATCCACCTCCGGGGGCTTCTCTGTCCTCATCTACATCCATAGACATTAATATGGAGAAAGTATGTGCCCCCCACATCCACCTCCGGGGGCTTCTCTGTCCTCATCTACATCCATAGACATTAATATGGAGAAAGTATGTGCCCCCCACATCCACCTCCAGGGGCTTCTCTGTCCTCATCTACATCCATAGACATTAATATGGAGAAAGTATGTGCCCCCCACATCCACCTCCAGGGGCTTCTCTGTCCTCATCTACATCCATAGACATTAATATGGAGAAAGTATGTGCCCCCCACACATCCACCTCCAGGGGCTTCTCTGTCCTCATCTACATCCATAGACATTAATATGGAGAAAGTATGTGCCCCCCACACATCCACCTCCAGGGGCTTCTCTGTCCTCATCTACATCCATAGACATTAATATGGAGAAAGTATGTGCCCCCCACATCCACCTCCGGGGGCTTCTCTGTCCTCATCTACATCCATAGACATTAATATGGAGAAAGTATGTGCCCCCCACATCCACCTCCAGGGGCTTCTCTGTCCTCATCTACATCCATAGACATTAATATGGAGGAAAGTATGTGCCCCCCACATCCACTTCCAGGGGCTTCTCTGTCCTCATCTACATCCATAGACATTAATATGGAGGAAAGTATGTGCCCCCCACATCCACCTCCAGGGGCTTCTCTGTCCTCATCTACATCCATAGACATTAATATGGAGGAAAGTATGTGACCCCCACATCCACCTCCAGGGGCTTCTCTGTCCTCATCTACATCCATAGACATTAATATGGAGGAAAGTATGTGCCCCCCACATCCACCTCCGGGGGCTTCTCTGTCCTCATCTACATCCATAGACATTAATATGGAGAAAAGTATGTGCCCCCCACATCCACCTCCAGGGGCTTCTCTGTCCTCATCTACATCCATAGACATTAATATGGAGGAAAGTATGTGCCCCCCACATCCATCTCCGGGGGCTTCTCTGTCCTCATCTACATCCATAGACATTAATATGGAGGAAAGTATCTGCCCCCCACATCCACCTCCGGGGGCTTCTCTGTCCTCATCTACATTTATAGACATTAATATGGAGAAAAGTATCTGCCCCCCACATCCACCTCCGGGGGCTTCTCTGTCCTCATCTACATCCATAGACATTAATATGGAGAAAAGTATCTGCCCCCCACATCCACCTCCGGGGGCTTCACTGTCCTCATCTACATCCATAGACATTAATAGGGGGAAAGTATGTGCCCCCCACATCCACCTCCAGGGGCTTCTCTGTCCTCATCTACATCCATAGACATTAATATGGAGGAAAGTATGTGCCCCCCACATCCACCTCCGGGGGCTTCTCTGTCCTCATCTACATTTATAGACATTAATATGGAGAAAAGTATCTGCCCCCCACATCCACCTCCAGGGGCTTCTCTGTCCTCATCTACATCCATAGACATTAATAGGGGGAAAGTATGTGCCCCCCACATCCACCTCCGGGGGCTTCTCTGTCCTCATCTACATCCATAGACATTAATAGGGGGAAAGTATGTGCCCCCCACATCCACCTCCGGGGGCTTCTCTGTCCTCATCTACATCCATAGACATTAATATGGAGAAAAGTATGTGCCCCCCACATCCACCTCCAGGGGCTTCACTGTCCTCATCTACATCCATAGACATTAATATGGAGAAAAGTATGTGCCCCCCACATCCACCTCCAGGGGCTTCTCTGTCCTCATCTACATCCATAGACCTTAATATGGAGGAAAGTATGTGCCCCCCACATCCACCTCCAGGGGCTTCTCTGTCCTCATCTACATCCATAGACCTTAATATGGAGGAAAGTATGTGCCCCTCACATCCACCTCCGGGGGCTTCTCTGTCCTCATCTACATCCATAGAAATTAATATGGAGGAAAGTATGTGCCCGCCACATCCACCTCCAGGGGCTTCTCTGTCCTCATCTACATCCATAGACATTAATATGGAGAAAGTATGTGCCCCCCACATCGACCTCCGGGGGCTTCACTGTCCTCATCTACATCCATAGACATTAATATGGAGAAAAGTATGTGCCCCCCACATCCACCTCCGGGGGCTTCTCTGTCCTCATCTACATCCATAGACATTAATATGGAGAAAAGTATGTGCCCCCCACATCGACCTCCGGGGGCTTCACTGTCCTCATCTACATCCATAGACATTAATATGGAGAAAAGTATGTGTCCCCCACATCCACCTCCAGGGGCTTCTCTGTCCTTATCTACATCCATAGACATTAATATGGAGAAAAGTATGTGCCCCCCACATCCACCTCCGGGGGCTTCACTGTCCTCATCTATATCCATAGACATTAATATGGAGAAAAGTATGTGCCCCCCACATCCACCTCCAGGGGCTTCTCTGTCCTTATCTACATCCATAGACATTAATATGGAGAAAAGTATGTGCCCCCCACATCCACCTCCGGGGGCTTCACTGTCCTCATCTATATCCATAGACATTAATATGGAGAAAAGTATGTGCCCCCCACATCCACCTCCGGGGGCTTCACTGTCCTCATCTACATCCATAGACATTAATATGGAGAAAAGTATGTGTCCCCCACATCCACCTCCAGGGGCTTCTCTGTCCTTATCTACATCCATAGACATTAATATGGAGAAAAGTATGTGCCCCCCACATCCACCTCCGGGGGCTTCACTGTCCTCATCTATATCCATAGACATTAATATGGAGAAAAGTATGTGCCCCCCACATCCACCTCCAGGGGTTTCACTGTCCTCATCTACATCCATAGACATTAATATGGAGAAAAGTATGTGCCCCCCACATCGACCTCCGGGGGCTTCACTGTCCTCATCTACATCCATAGACATTAATATGGAGAAAAGTATGTGCCCCCCACATCCACCTCCGGGGGCTTCTCTGTCCTCATCTACATCCATAGACATTAATATGGAGAAAAGTATGTGCCCCCCCACACATCCACCTCCAGGGGCTTCTCTGTCCTCATCTACATCCATAGACATTAATATGGAGAAAGTATGTGCCCCCCACATCCACCTCCGGGGGCTTCTCTGTCCTCATCTACATCCATAGACATTAATATGGAGAAAGTATGTGCCCCCCACATCCACCTCCGGGGGCTTCTCTCTCCTCATCTACATCCATAGACATTAATATGGAGAAAAGTATGTGCCCCCCACATCCACCTCCAGGGGCTTCTCTGTCCTCATCTACATTCATAGACATTAATATGGAGAAAGTATGTGCCCCCCACATCCACCTCCGGGGGCTTCTCTGTCCTCATCTACATCCATAGACATTAATATAGAGAAAAGTATGTGCCCCCCACATCCACCTCCAGGGGCTTCTCTGTCCTCATCTACATCTATAGACATTAATATGGAGAAAAGTATGTGCCCCCCACACATCCACCTCCAGGGGCTTCTCTGTCCTCATCTACATCCATAGACATTAATATGGAGAAAAGTATGTGCCCCCCACATCCACCTCCAGGGGCTTCTCTGTCCATCTACATCCATAGACATTAATATGGGGAAAAGTATGTGCCCCCCACATCCACCTCCAGGGGCTTCTCTGTCCTCATCTACATCCATAGACATTAATATGGAGAAAAGTATGTGCCCCCCACATCCACCTCCAGGGGCTTCTCTGTCCTCATCTACATCCATAGACATTAATATGGAGAAAGTATGTGCCCCCCACATCCACCTCCGGGGGCTTCTCTGTCCTCATCTATATCCATAGACATTAATATGGAGGAAAGTATGTGCCCCCCACATCCACCTCCGGGGGCTTCTCTGTCCTCATCTATATCCATAGACATTAATATGGAGGAAAGTATGTGCCCCCCACATCCACCTCCAGGGGCTTCTCTGTCCTCATCTACATCCATAGACATTAATATGGAGGAAAGTATGTGCCCCCCACATCCACCTCCGGGGGCTTCTCTGTCCTCATCTATATCCATAGACATTAATATGGAGGAAAGTATGTGCCCCCCACATCCACCTCCGGGGGCTTCTCTGTCCTCATCTATATCCATAGACATTAATATGGAGGAAAGTATGTGCCCCCCACATCCACCTCCAGGGGCTTCTCTGTCCTCATCTACATCCATAGACATTAATATGGAGAAAGTATGTGCCCCCCACATCCACCTCCGGGGGCTTCTCTGTCCTCATCTACATCCATAGACATTAATATGGAGGAAAGTATGTGCCCCCCACATCCACCTCCGGGGGCTTCTCTGTCCTCATCCATAGACATTAATATGGAGAAAAGTATGTGCCCCCCACATCCACCTCCAGGGGCTTCTCTGTCCTCATCTATATCCATAGACATTAATATAGAGAAAAGTATGTGCCCCCCACATCCACCTCCAGGGGCTTCTCTGTCCTCATCTATATCCATAGACATTAATATAGAGAAAAGTATGTGCCCCCCACATCCACCTCCGGGGGCTTCTCTGTCCTCATCTACATCCATAGACATTAATATGGAGAAAGTATGTGCCCCCCACATCCACCTCCAGGGGCTTCTCTGTCCTTATCTACATCCATAGACATTAATATGGAGGAAAGTATGTGCCCCCCACATCCACCTCCAGGGGCTTCTCTGTCCTCATCTACATCCATAGACATTAATATGGAGAAAAGTATGTGCCCCCCACATCCACCTCCGGGGGCTTCTCTGTCCTCATCTACATCCATAGACATTAATATGGAGAAAGTATGTGCCCCCCACATCCACCTCCGGGGGCTTCTCTGTCCTCATCTACATCCATAGACATTAATATAGAGAAAAGTATGTGCCCCCCACATCCACCTCCGGGGGCTTCTCTGTCCTCATCTACATCCATAGACATTAATATGGAGAAAGTATGTGCCCCCCACATCCACCTCCAGGGGCTTCTCTGTCCTTATCTACATCCATAGACATTAATATGGAGGAAAGTATGTGCCCCCCACATCCACCTCCAGGGGCTTCTCTGTCCTCATCTACATCCATAGACATTAATATGGAGAAAAGTATGTGCCCCCCACATCCACCTCCGGGGGCTTCTCTGTCCTCATCTACATCCATAGACATTAATATGGAGAAAGTATGTGCCCCCCACATCCACCTCCGGGGGCTTCTCTGTCCTCATCTACATCCATAGACATTAATATAGAGAAAAGTATGTGCCCCCCACATCCACCTCCGGGGGCTTCTCTGTCCTCATCTACATCCATAGACATTAATATGGAGAAAGTATGTGCCCCCCACATCCACCTCCAGGGGCTTCTCTGTCCTCATCTACATCCATAGACATTAATATGGAGGAAAGTATGTGCCCCCCACATCCACCTCCGGGGGCTTCTATATCCTCATCTACATCCATAGACATTAATATAGAGAAAAGTATGTGCCCCCCACATCCACCTCCGGGGGCTTCTCTGTCCTCATCTACATCCATAGACATTAATATGGAGAAAGTATGTGCCCCCCACATCCACCTCCGGGGGCTTCTCTGTCCATCTACATCCATAGACATTAATATGGAGGAAAGTATGTGCCCCCCACATCCACCTCCGGGGGCTTCTCTATCCTCATCTACATCCATAGACATTAATATAGAGAAAAGTATGTGCCCCCCACATCCACCTCCGGGGGCTTCTCTGTCCTCATCTACATCCATAGACATTAATATGGAGGAAAGTATGTGCCCCTCACATCCACCTCCGGGGGCTTCTCTGTCCACATCTACATCCATAGAAATCAATATGGAGAAAAGTATGTGCCCCCCACATCCACCTCCAGGGGCTTCTCTGTCCTCATCTACATCCATAAACATTAATATGGAGAAAAGTATGTGCCCCCCATATCCACCTCCGGGGGCTTCTCTGTCCTCATCTACATCCATAGACATTAATATGGAGGAAAGTATGTGCCCCCCACATCCACCTCCGGGGGCTTCTCTGTCCTCATCTACATCCATAGACATTAATATGGAGGAAAGTATGTGCCCCCCACATCCACCTCCGGGGGCTTCTCTGTCCTCATCTACATCCATAGACATTAATATAGAGGAAAGTATGTGCCCCCCACATCCACCTCCAGGGGCTTCTCTGTCCTCATCTACATCCATAAACATTAATATGGAGAAAAGTATGTGCCCCCCATATCCACCTCCGGGGGCTTCTCTGTCCTCATCTACATCCATAGACATTAATATGGAGGAAAGTATGTGCCCCCCACATTCACCTCCGGGGGCTTCTCTGTCTTCATCTACATCCATAGACATTAATATGGAGAAAGTATGTGCCCCCCACATCCACCTCCGGGGGCTTCTCTGTCCTCATCTACATCCATAGACATTAATATGGGGAAAGTATGTGCCCCCCACATCCACCTCCGGGGGCTTCTCTGTCCTCATCTACATCCATAGACATTAATATGGGGAAAGTATGTGCCCCCCACATCCACCTCCGGGGGCTTCTCTGTCCTCATCTACATCCATAGACATTAATATGGGGAAGGTATGTGCCCCCCACATCCACCTCCGGGGGCTTCTCTGTCCTCATCTACATCCATAGACATTAATATGGGGAAAGTATGTGCCCCCCACATCCACCTCCGGGGGCTTCTCTGTCCTCATCTACATCCATAGACATTAATATGGGGAAAGTATGTGCCCCCCACATCCACCTCCGGGGGCTTCTCTGTCCTCATCTACATCCATAGACATTAATATGGAGAAAAGTATGTGCCCCCCACACATCCACCTCCAGGGGCTTCTCTGTCCTCATCTACATCCATAGACATTAATATGGAGAAAAGTATGTGCCCCCCACATCCACCTCCAGGGGCTTCTCTGTCCTCATCTACATCCATAGACATTAATATGGAGAAAAGTATCTGCCCCCCACATCCACCTCCGGGGGCTTCTCTGTCCTCATCTACATCCATAGACATTAATATGGAGAAAGTATATGCCCCCCACATCCACCTCCGGGGGCTTCTCTGTCCTCATCTACATCCATAGACATTAATATGGAGAAAGTATGTGCCCCCACATCCACCTCCAGGGGCTTCTCTGTCCATCTACATCCATAGACATTAATATGGAGGAAAGTATGTGCCCCCCACATCCACCTCCGGGGGCTTCTCTGTCCTCATCTACATCCATAGACATTAATATGGAGGAAAGTATGTGCCCCCCACATCCACCTCCGGGGGCTTCTCTGTCCTCATCTACATCCATAGACATTAATATGGAGAAAGTATGTGCCCCCCCACATCCACCTCCGGGGGCTTCTCTGTCCTCATCTACATCCATAGACATTAATATGGAGAAAAGTATGTGCCCCCCACATCCACCTCCGGGGGCTTCTCTGTCCTCATCTACATCCATAGACATTAATATGGAGAAAAGTATGTGCCCCCCACATCCACCTCCGGGGGCTTCTCTGTCCTCATCTACATCCATAGACATTAATATGGAGGAAAGTATGTGCCCCCCACATCCACCTCCGGGGGCTTCTCTGTCCTCATCTACATCCATAGACATTAATATGGAGAAAAGTATGTGCCCCCCACATCCACCTCCGGGGGCTTCTCTGTCCTCATCTACATCCATAGACATTAATATGGAGAAAGTATGTGCCCCCCACATCCACCTCCAGGGGCTTCTCTGTCCATCTACATCCATAGACATTAATATGGAGGAAAGTATGTGCCCCCCACATCCACCTCCGGGGGCTTCTCTGTCCTCATCTACATCCACAGACATTAATATGGAGAAAAGTATGTGCCCCCCACATCCACCTCCAGGGGCTTCTCTGTCCTCATCTACATCCACAGACATTAATATGGAGAAAAGTATGTGCCCCCCACATCCACCTCCTGGGGCTTCTCTGTCCTCATCTACATCCATAGACATTAATATGGAGAAAAGTATGTGCCCCCCACATCCACCTCCAGGGGCTTCTCTGTCCTCATCTACATCCACAGACATTAATATGGAGAAAAGTATGTGCCCCCCACATCCACCTCCGGGGGCTTCACTGTCCTCATCTACATCCATAGACATTAATATGGAGAAAGTATGTGCCCCCCACATCCACCTCTGGGGCTTCTCTGTCCTCATCTACATCCATAGACATTAATATGGAGAAAGTATGTGCCCCCCACATCCACCTCCAGGGGCTTCTCTGTCCTCATCTACATCCATAGACATTAATACGGGGAAAGTATGTGCCCCCACATCCACCTCCAGGGGCTTCTCTGTCCTCATCTACATCATTAGACATTAATATGGAGAAAGTATGTGCCCCCCACATCCACCTCCAGGGGCTTCTCTGTCCTCATCTACATCCATAGACATTAATATGGAGGAAAGTATGTGCCCCCCACATCCACCTCCGGGGGCTTCTCTGTCCTCATCTACATCCATAGACATTAATATGGAGAAAAGTATGTGCCCCCACACATCCACCTCCAGGGGCTTCTCTGTCCTCATCTACATCCATAGACATTAATATGGAGAAAAGTATGTGCCCCCCACATCCACCTCCAGGGGCTTCTGTGTCCTCATCTACATCCATAGACATTAATATGGAGAAAAGTATGTGCCCCCCACATCCACCTCCAGGGGCTTCTCTGTCCTCATCTACATCCATAGACATTAATATGGAGAAAAGTATGTGCCCCCCACATCCACCTCCAGGGGCTTCTCTGTCCTCATCTACATCCATAGACATTAATATGGAGGAAAGTATGTGCCCCCCACATCCACCTCCGGGGGCTTCTCTGTCCTCATCTACATCCATAGACATTAATATGGGGAAAAGTATGTGCCCCCCACATCCACCTCCGGGGGCTTCTCTGTCCTCATCTACATCCATAGACATTAATATGGAGGAAAGTATGTGCCCCCCACATCCACCTCCGGGGGCTTCTCTGTCCTCATCTACATCCATAGACATTAATATGGAGAAAAGTATGTGCCCCCCACATCCACCTCCAGGGGCTTCTCTGTCCTCATCTACATCCATAGACATTAATATGGAGAAAGTATGTGCCCCTCACATCCACCTCCGGGGGCTTCTCTGTCCTCATCTACATCCATAGACATTAATATGGAGGAAAGTATGTGCCCCCCACATCCACCTCCAGGGGCTTCTCTGTCCTCATCTACATCCATAGACATTAATATGGAGAAAAGTATGTGCCCCCCACATCCACCTCCGGGGGCTTCTCTGTCCTCATCTACATCCATAGACATTAATATGGAGAAAAGTATGTGCCCCCCACATCCACCTCCGGGGGCTTCTCTGTCCTCATCTACATCCATAAACATTAATATGGAGAAAAGTATGTGCCCCCCACATCCACCTCCGGGGGCTTCTCTGTCCTCATCTACATCCATAGACATTAATATGGAGGAAAGTATGTGCCCCCCACATCCACCTCCGGGGGCTTCTCTGTCCTCATCTACATCCATAGACATTAATATGGAGAAAAGTATGTGCCCCCCACATCCACCTCCGGGGGCTTCTCTGTCCTCATCTACATCCATAGACATTAATATGGAGAAAGTATGTGCCCCCCACATCCACCTCCAGGGGCTTCTCTGTCCATCTACATCCATAGACATTAATATGGAGGAAAGTATGTGCCCCCCACATCCACCTCCGGGGGCTTCTCTGTCCTCATCTACATCCACAGACATTAATATGGAGAAAAGTATGTGCCCCCCACATCCACCTCCAGGGGCTTCTCTGTCCTCATCTACATCCACAGACATTAATATGGAGAAAAGTATGTGCCCCCCACATCCACCTCCTGGGGCTTCTCTGTCCTCATCTACATCCATAGACATTAATATGGAGAAAAGTATGTGCCCCCCACATCCACCTCCAGGGGCTTCTCTGTCCTCATCTACATCCACAGACATTAATATGGAGAAAAGTATGTGCCCCCCACATCCACCTCCGAGGGCTTCACTGTCCTCATCTACATCCATAGACATTAATATGGAGAAAGTATGTGCCCCCCACATCCACCTCCGGGGGCTTCTCTGTCCTCATCTACATCCATAGACATTAATATGGAGAAAGTATGTGCCCCCCACATCCACCTCCAGGGGCTTCTCTGTCCTCATCTACATCCATAGACATTAATACGGGGAAAGTATGTGCCCCCACATCCACCTCCAGGGGCTTCTCTGTCCTCATCTACATCATTAGACATTAATATGGAGAAAGTATGTGCCCCCCACATCCACCTCCAGGGGCTTCTCTGTCCATCTACATCCATAGACATTAATATGGAGGAAAGTATGTGCCCCCCACATCCACCTCCGGGGGCTTCTCTGTCCTCATCTACATCCATAGACATTAATATGGAGAAAAGTATGTGCCCCCCACACATCCACCTCCAGGGGCTTCTCTGTCCTCATCTACATCCATAGACATTAATATGGAGAAAAGTATGTGCCCCCCACATCCACCTCCAGGGGCTTCTGTGTCCTCATCTACATCCATAGACATTAATATGGAGAAAAGTATGTGCCCCCCACATCCACCTCCAGGGGCTTCTCTGTCCTCATCTACATCCATAGACATTAATATGGAGGAAAGTATGTGCCCCCCACATCCACCTCCGGGGGCTTCTGTGTCCTCATCTACATCCATAGACATTAATATGGAGAAAAGTATGTGCCCCCCACATCCACCTCCGGGGGTTTCTCTGTCCTCATCTACATCCATAGACATTAATATGGAGAAAAGTATGTGCCCCCCACATCCACCTCCAGGGGCTTCTCTGTTCTCATCTACATCCATAGACATTAATATGGAGGAAAGTATGTGCCCCCCACATCCACCTCCAGGGGCTTCTCTGTCCTCATCTACATCCATAGACATTAATATGGAGAAAAGTATGTGCCCCCCACATCCACCTCCGGGGGCTTCTCTGTCCTCATCTACATCCATAGACATTAATATGGAGAAAAGTATGTGCCCCCCACATCCACCTCCGGGGGCTTCTCTGTCCTCATCTACATCCATAAACATTAATATGGAGAAAAGTATGTGCCCCCCACATCCACCTCCGGGGGCTTCTCTGTCCTCATCTACATCCATAGACATTAATATGGAGAAAAGTATGTGCCCCCCACATCCACCTCCAGGGGCTTCTCTGTCCTCATCTACATCCATAGACATTAATATGGAGAAAAGTATGTGCCCCCCACATCCACCTCCGGGGGCTTCTCTGTCCTCATCTACATCCATAGACATTAATATGGAGAAAAGTATGTGCCCCCCACATCCACCTCCGGGGGCTTCTCTGTCCTCATCTACATCCATAAACATTAATATGGAGGAAAGTATGTGCCCCCCACATCCACCTCCGGGGGCTTCTCTGTCCTCATCTACATCCATAGACATTAATATGGAGAAAAGTATGTGCCCCCCACATCCACCTCCGGGGGCTTCTCTGTCCTCATCTACATCCATAGACATTAATATGGAGAAAGTATGTGCCCCCCACATCCACCTCCAGGGGCTTCTCTGTCCATCTACATCCATAGACATTAATATGGAGGAAAGTATGTGCCCCCCACATCCACCTCCGGGGGCTTCTCTGTCCTCATCTACATCCACAGACATTAATATGGAGAAAAGTATGTGCCCCCCACATCCACCTCCAGGGGCTTCTCTGTCCTCATCTACATCCACAGACATTAATATGGAGAAAAGTATGTGCCCCCCACATCCACCTCCTGGGGCTTCTCTGTTCTCATCTACATCCATAGACATTAATATGGAGGAAAGTATGTGCCCCCCACATCCACCTCCAGGGGCTTCTCTGTCCTCATCTACATCCATAGACATTAATATGGGGAAAAGTATGTGCCCCCCACATCCACCTCCGGGGGCTTCTCTGTCCTCATCTACATCCATAGACATTAATATGGAGGAAAGTATGTGCCCCCCACATCCACCTCCGGGGGCTTCTCTGTCCTCATCTACATCCATAGACATTAATATGGAGGAAAGTATGTGCCCCCCACATCCACCTCCAGGGGCTTCTCTGTCCTCATCTACATCCATAGACATTAATATGGAGAAAAGTATGTGCCCCCCACATCCACCTCCAGGGGCTTCTCTGTCCTCATCTACATCCATAGACATTAATATGGAGGAAAGTATGTGCCCCCCACATCCACCTCCAGGGGCTTCTCTGTCCTCATCTACATCCATAGACATTAATATGGAGGAAAGTATGTGCCCCCCACATCCACCTCCGGGGGCTTCTCTGTCCTCATCTACATCCATAGACATTAATATGGAGGAAAGTATGTGTAGCACCCTGAGGATTCGGCTGCTACAGGGGTATTGCACCTCAACCCAGAGGTGTGATATTCCACTCCCGGGTAAGGATGGAGTGTGGACCTGAGCCCAGAGAGCTGCATGCACTACACACATCCCATTTCCGAGGAGCAGACCAACGGTACTCCCACTTAGAAATGTGCAGGTACGACCGAGTCTGTTCCTGGCTGGAGTGGGAGGGGGGTGGTACATCCCAGTAGTGTAGGGGCAGATAGGGGGAGCAGCCTGGGTAAAGATAGGAGCTCATTGGGTGCTGGTCACCTGAGCTCACACATAGAGGGAGTATATAAGGTGGGCACCATCTAAGATCAGGGTCAGTCAGTCAGCCACAGTCAGTCAGTCTGTGAGAAGCCAGAGGAAGAGGAGCAGAGCAGCCCCAGAGAGAGAGAGAGAGAGGAGAAAGGAAGAAAGACCCAGAGGGGGTGAAAGAAAAGGACTCTGAGAACCCAAAGTCCATCACCGGGTGAAGAGTTGGCAACTGGGTACCGGATCCCAAACTGGTGGGGGCTAAAGCACACCCTAGCCAGAGACCGGAGGCCGTGGGCAGGATCTGCCACGGCCACCCACCACATCCACCCTGAAGGCAAACCACGTGTAGGGTTAGGGAACCCAAGGCCAAGGGTCTCCCAACAGAAGGCCCGAGGGAGCTGGACCTAGGTGGATCCCTGGTGGGGACGGCCAGAAGACAGGACAGGAAGGAGGGCTCAGGGTCACGCTCCGGACTTGCTTGGGGGTTGGCTGAATCCAGGACCTGGTGGACGCAGCACGGCTCGGGTGGTCACTTGAAGCTGGAGTGACCGGAACATCAGCAGTAAGTAAATACCCTAAACTGCACAACCCGACTCTGTCCTTAATTATCATCTACGCTGCACCACCACAACCCCCATCCTCTGCACCTGACCCCCTGAGGCTATACCCCTCCCGTTGGGGGTTATACTATCAAAAGCTGCACCAACACCATCAGGCTCAGCGGACCCTGCTGCAGCGGCGGCCGTAGTGACCGCAATACAACGGGTGGCGTAGTCGACATAACGAACTTTGTAACATCTGTAGGACTGCCACATACTCTGAGCTTGACACCCTGGGCACGGACCGGGTCACAGCCACTCGGAAGACTACAACTCCCATCTGATCCGGCTCCGGGTATTCCCCTAAAGAATATGGCCCAGGGGGCGCGTCAAGTATGTGCCCCCCACATCCACCTCCGGGGGCTTCTCTGTCCTCATCTACATCCATAGACATTAATATGGAGGAAAGTATGTGCCCCCCACATCCACCTCCAGGGGCTTCTCTGTCCTCATCTACATCCATAGACATTAATATGGAGGAAAGTATGTGCCCCCCACATCCACCTCCAGGGGCTTCTCTGTCCTCATCTACATCCATAGACATTAATATGGAGAAAAGTATGTGCCCCCCACAACCACCTCCGGGGGCTTCTCTGTCTTCATCTACATCCATAGACATTAATATGGAGAAAAGTATGTGCCCCCCACATCCACCTCCAGGGGCTTCTCTGTCCTCATCTACATCCATAGACATTAATATGGAGAAAAGTATGTGCCCCCCACATCCACCTCCAGGGGCTTCTCTGTCCTCATCTACATCCATAGACATTAATATGGAGGAAAGTATGTGCCCCCCACATCCACCTCCAGGGGCTTCTCTGTCCTCATCTACATCCATAGACATTAATATGGAGAAAAGTATGTGCCCCCCACAACCACCTCCGGGGGCTTCTCTGTCTTCATCTACATCCATAGACATTAATATGGAGAAAAGTATGTGCCCCCCACATCCACCTCCAGGGGCTTCTCTGTCCTCATCTACATCCATAGACATTATGGATATGTGAGATTTTGCCCCTTCATCCAGAAGATCATTTGTGGGGTCAGGCCCTGATGTTGGGGGAAGAAGGGCTCACAATCACCATTAGAGGTGTTGGATGTGGCTGAGGTCCGGGCTCTGTGCGGCCCCTCATGTTCTCACCTTGTGTCTGCATGGATCTTGTGCACTGGACACAGTCATGGGGAACAGATAAGGGTCTTCCACAAATTGTTCCCATAAAGCCGCAGCTACAATTGTCCACATCGTCTTGTGCTGAAGATTAAGATTTCCCATCACTGGAGCTGAGGGTCTGCGGCGCCCCCTAGCATTATCCTCCTCCACCATCTGTAGTCAGAGAGTAACGTCCTCTTGGAATCACCAGACTCCATCAGACGCAGATAGAGACGTGCGATCCGTCACTGCAAAGAACAAGTCTCCTCCAGAGTGCAGTGGTGGCGGCTTTACACCACTCCATCCGACGCTCGGCATTGTGCTTGGTGATGTACGGCTGCAGGCAGCTGCTCGGCCATGAAGCTCTCGGAGGGGGCACAGTGTTTATACCAGAGGAGGTCTGGACTCTGCAGTTATGGGGTCAGCAGAGCGGTAGGGACTTTTCTGTCCACTGCTCCTCAGCACTCGGCCCCTCTGTAACATTATGGGGTCTCCACTTCGTGGCTCAGTGTCTGCAGTTCCTTCCTTTACTCAATAATATCACTCACAGGTGACGGGGGAAGATCTGGCTCCTACTCTGGATGGTAAGCCTCAGTCTACACAGTGAGAAAGGAGTGTGCAGCACTACAACCCCCACTCTAGTACCAGTACCAGGTCTATAACCCCAGTATCAGACCTATAACCCTCGCTCCAGTACTATCTCTTTAACCCCAGTATCAGACCTATAACCCTCGCTCCAGTACTGTCTCTTTAACCCCAGTATCAGACCTATAACCCTCGCTCCAGTACTATCTCTTTAACCCCAGTATCAGACCTATAACCCTCGCTCCAGTACTGTCTCTTTAACCCCAGTATCAGACCTATAACCCTCGCTCCAGTACTGTCTCTTTAACCCCAGTATCAGACCTATAACCCTCGCTCCAGTACTGTCTCTTTAACCCCAGTATCAGACCTATAACCCTCGCTCCAGTACTGTCTCTTTAACCCCAGTATCAGACCTATAACCCTCGCTCCAGTACTGTCTCTTTAACCCCAGTATCAGACCTATAACCCTCGCTCCAGTACTATCTCTTTAACCCCAGTATCAGTACTATAACCCTCGCTTTAGTACCAGTACTATAACCCTCGCTCCAGTACCAGTACTATAACCCTTGCTTTAGTACCAGTATCAGTACTATAACCCTCGCTTTAGTACCAGTACTATAACCCTCGCTCCAGTACCAGTACTATAACCCTTGCTTTAGTACCAGTATCAGTACTATAACCCTCGCTTTAGTACCAGTATCAGTACTATAACCCTCGCTCCAGTACTATCTCTTTAACCCCAGGACCAGAACTATAGCCCCTGCTCCAATATCAGTTGTAACACTGGTGGGTGTGGATCCACTGTGCCACGGGCTGGCCTTACCCTGGAGGGGCATCAATAAGTGACTACCTTGTTTTGACGAGAGCCTCTGGTGGTGAAGATAGGCTTGGGCCGCAGGTAGCCACCAGGTGGTGGTCGGGCAGGCAGCACAGGAATAAAAGGAATAGCCGGGGTCAGGAGCGGAGAGGTCAAACAGGACGGAAAACTAGCCAGGTCGGTTATCAGAATTGTCATGCTTCTTGATTCAAGCCCTTGGTCCTGTGTTCTGTGGTCGGAGTCTCTTCCCGCTGAGCCTCAGCAGATTCGCCTTTTCTTTGGGTGTTTTAGTTCTGTTATCTTTGTTTCTGTCGGTTTTGCGTAACAGGTGGCTTTCATTTACTCTGTCTGTCTTATCACCTTTCGGGTGCAGCTTTAAATATCTGCCCCTGCTGGGGTTTCCTGCTGGTGACAGACTTTGTTGGATTCATTCGCTGTGCTGTAGTTTGTGTTGGTTGCAGTTGCTTTATGTGCGATTCCTTTATTCCTTAGGGGACTGCTACGCTAGTGATCCTAGGAGCTGCTAAGGACATTCAGGGTAAGTCGCTGCCTTAGCAGTCACAACAGGAAAACAGAGGTAAGCATGCAGGTGAACAAACGGGGTAGGAATCAAACATTTGAGCAAAGAGTGGTGGGAGGAGCTGCTTATATGGAGCCTGCTCATATCGGATAGGCTAGGGAACCTAATCTCTGCAGAACACAGCAGGGTTAAATTCCTGCAGACACCGGTCACGCCCCTCTAAGGCCAAATGGCAGCAGCATGCCTCAGCAGCAGTGCAAGGAGTGCAGGAGGAAACAAACTGCTGCCAGCAGAAACTGCCCGATGCGTAGAGCGCTGGGGGGGCATGCGAGAAACCGCCGTGACAGCAGTAACAGCTCTATAACCCCAGTACCAGTATCAGTACTATAACCACCGCTCCAGTAACAGTATCAGAACTATAACCCCAGTACCAGTACTATAATCCCGCTCCAGTACCAGCTCTATAACCCTCAATCCAGTACAATTAACAGCTCTGTAACACCAGTAGAAGTACTATAATCCCTGCTCTAGTACAAGTACTATAACCCTCGCTACAGTATCAGCACTATAACCCCAGTATCAGTACTATAACCCTCGCTACAGTATCAGCACTATAACCCCCACTACAGTATCAGTACTATAACCCTCGTTCCAGTACCAGTATCAGTACTATAACCCTCGCTCCAGTATCAGTACAATAACCTTCGCTCCAGTATCATTACTATAACCCTCGCACCAGTACCAGTATCAGTACTATAACCCTCGCTCCAGTATCAGTACAATAACCTTCGCTCCAGTATCAGTACTATAACCCTCGCACCAGTACCAGTATCAGTACTATAACCCTCGCTCCTGTATCAGCACTATAACCTTCGCTCCAGTATCAGTACTATAACCCTCGCTCCAGTACCAGTATCAGTACTATAACCCTCGCTCCAGTATCAGTACAATAACCTTCGCTCCAGTATCATTACTATAACCCTCGCACCAGTACCAGTATCAGTACTATAACCCTCGCTCCAGTATCAGTACAATAACCTTCGCTCCAGTATCAGTACTATAACCCTCGCACCAGTACCAGTATCAGTACTATAACCCTCGCTCCTGTATCAGCACTATAACCTTCGCTCCAGTATCAGTACTATAACCCTCGCTCCAGTACCAGTATCAGTGCTATAACCCTTGCTCCAGTATAAGCACTATAACCCAAGCACCAGTACCAGTACTATAACCCTCGCTCCAGTACCAGTATCAGTACTACAACCCTCGCTCCAGGATCAGTACTATAACCCTCGCTCCAGTATCAGTACTATAACCCTCGCTCCAGTACCAGTATCAGTACTATAACCCTCGCTCCAGTACCAGTATCAGTACTATAACCCTCGCTCCAGTATCAGTACTATAACGCTCGCTCCAGTACCAGTATCAGTACTATAACCCTCGCTCCAGTATCAGTACTATAACCCTCGCTCCAGATCCAGTATCAGTACTATAACCCTCGCTCCAGTACCAGTATCAGTACTATAACCCTCGCTCCAGTATCAGCACTATAACCCTCGCACCAGTACCAGTATCAGTACTATAACCCTCGCTCCAGTACCAGTATCAGTACTATAACCGTCGCTCCAGTACCAGTATCAGTACTATAACCCTCGCTTCAGGATCAGTACTATAACCCTCGCTCCAGTATCAGTACTATAACCCTCGCTCCAGTACCAGTACTATAACCCTCGCTCCAGTACCAGTATCAGTACTATAACCCTCGCTTCAGTACCAGTATCAGTACTATAACCCTCGCTTCAGTACCAGTATCAGTACTATAACCCTCGCTCCAGTATCATTACTATAACCCTCGCTCCAGTATCAGTACTATAACCCTCGCTCCAGTACCAGGATCAGTACTATAACCCTTGCTCCAGTATCATTACTATAACCCTCGCTCCAGTACCAATATCAGTACTATAATCCTCGCACCAGTATCAGTACTATAACCCTCGCTCCAGTACCAGTACTATAACCCTCGCCTTAGTACCAGTATCAGTACTATAACCCTCGCTCCAGTCAGTACTATAACCCTCGCTCCAGTACCAGTATCAGTACTATAACCCTCGCCTTAGTACCAGTATCAGTACTATAACCCTAGCTCCAGTACCAGTATCAGTACTATAACCCTCGCCTTAGTACCAGTATCAGTACTATAACCCTCGCTCCAGTATCAGTACTATAACCCTCACTCCAGTACCAGTATCAGTACTATAACCTTTGCTCCAGTATCAGCACTATAACCCTCGCACCAGTACCAGTACTATAACCCTCGCTCCATTATCAGTACTATAACCCTCGCTCCAGTACCAGTATCAGTACTATAACCCTCGCTCCAGTACCAGTATCAGTACTATAACCCTCGCTCCAGTACCAGTACTATAACCCTTGCTCCAGTATCAGTACTATAACCCTCGCTCCAGTACCAGTATCAGCACTATAACCCTCGCTCCAGTACCAGTATCAGTACTATAACCCTCGCACCAGTACCAGTATCAGTACTATAACCCTCGCTCCAGTATCAGTACTATAACCTTAGCTCCAGTACCAGTATCAGTACTATAACCCTCGCTCCAGTATCAGTACTATAACCCTCGCTCCAGTACCAGTATCAGTACTATAACCCTCACTCCAGTACCAGTATCAGTACTATAACCCTCGCACCAGTACCAGTATCAGTACTATAACCCTCGCTCCAGTATCAGTACTATAACCTTAGCTCCAGTACCAGTATCAGTACTATAACCCTCGCTCCAGTATCAGTACTATAACCCTCGCTCCAGTACCAGTATCAGTACTATAACCCTCGCTCCAGTACCAGTATCAGTACTATAACCCTCGCTCCAGTACCAGTATCAGTACTATAACCCTCGCTCCAGTACCAGTATCAGTACTATAACCTTCGCTCCAGTACCAGTATCAGTACTATAACCTTCGCTCCAGTATCAGTACTATAACCCTCACTCCAGTACCAGTATCAGTACTATAACCTTTGCTCCAGTATCAGCACTATAACCCTCGCACCAGTACCAGTATCAGTACTATAACCCTCGCTCCAGTATCAGTACTATAACCCTCGCTCCAGTACCAGTATCAGTACTATAACCCTCGCTCCAGTACCAGTATCAGTACTATAACCCTCGCTCCAGTACCAGTATCAGTACTATAACCCTCGCTCCAGTATCAGTGCTATAACCCTCGCTCCAGTATCAGTACTATAACCCTCGCTCCAGTATCAGTACTATAACCCTCGCTCCAGTATCAGTACTATAACCCTTGCTCCAGTATCAGTACTATAACCCCCGCTCCAGTGCTAGACCGATAACTCCCACTCTGTATAACACTGTAAGCGCTCCATATGTCACTGCCACGGCTCTAGCCACCACAAGATGACGCACCATCACCTCACCCGCACACACGGCACGGCCGCCATTACTCACACATGCCATACTCTAGAGGAGGGAGGGAGATTGGCTGCAGCGGGCAGTTGGGGCTCTGGGCCTCTGTGTAGGAGCAGTAATGGTGGCCATATTTGTCTGAAGGGGATGGCCTGCACGATACGGTTGCACGGCGTACCTTCTCCAGCTCCTGGTCCTGCCGGTTCATCAGCGTCTTCCAGTGCTCGTACAGCTTGGGGTCTGACTTCTGGATGTCCTTCAGAGTTCCCGCTCGCTGGATAGTTCCATCCTTCATGGCGATGATCTGCGAGGAAGACAAAACCTAGCAGGATAAAGCCGCCATAGATCTGGACCCTCCCCTCATGAGACCCTCCCATTCATCAGACTCCTCCCCTTCTGAAACCCTCCCATTCATCAGACTCCTCCCCTTCAGAAACCCTCCCATTCAGACTCCTCCCTTTCTGAGACCCTCTCGATCATCCGACTTCTCCCATTCATCAGACTCCTACGCTTCTAAGACCCTCCTATTCAGACTCCCCCCCTTCAGAGCCCCTCCCATTCATCAGACTCCTCCCCTCCATAGACCCTCCCATTCAGACTCCTCCCCTTCTGAGACCCTTTCGATCATCAGACTCCTACCCTTCTGAGACCCTCCCATTCATCAGACTCCTCCCCTTCTGAGACTCTCCCATTCAGACTCCTCCCCATCAGAGACCCTCACATTTATCAGACTCCTCCCCGTTTGAGACCCTCCCATTCATCAGACTCCTCCCCTTCTGAGACCCTCCCATTCATCAGACTCCTCCACTTCTGAGACCCTCCCATTCATAAGACTCCTCCCCTTCCGAGACTCTCCCATTCAGACTCCTCCCCATCTGAGACCCTCCCATTCATCAGACTCCTCCCCTTCTGAGACCCTCCCATTCATCAGACTCCTCCCCTTCTAAAACCCTCCCATTCATCAGACTCCTCCCCTTCTAAAACCCTCCCATTCATCAGACTCCTCCCCTTCTGAGACCCTTCCAATCATCAGGCTACTACCCCTTCTGAGACCCTCCCATTCATCAGACTCCTCCCTTTCTGAGACCCTCCCATTCATCAGACTCCTCCCTTTCTGAGACCTTCTAATTCATCAGACTCCTCAACTTCTGAGACCCTCCTATTCATCAGACTCCTCCCCTTCTGAGACCCTCCCATTCATCAGACTCCTCCCCTTCTAAAACCCTCCCATTCATCAGACTCCTCCCCTTCTGAGACCCTTCCAATCATCAGGCTACTACCCCTTCTGAGACCCTCCCATTCATCAGACTCCTCCCTTTCTGAGACCTTCTAATTCATCAGACTCCTCAACTTCTGAGACCCTCCTATTCATCAGACTCCTCCCCTTCTGAGACCCTTCTATTAATCAGACTCCTCCCCTTCTGAGACCCTTCTATTCATCAGACTCCTCAACTTCTGAGACCCTCCTATTCATCAGACTCCTCCCCTTCTGAGACCCTCCTATTAATCAGACTCCTCCCCTTCTGAGACCCTTCTATTCATCAGACTCCTCCCCTTCTGGGACCCTCCTGTTCATCAGACTCCTCCAATTCTGAGACCCTCCTGTTCATCAGACTCCTCCCCTTCTGAGACCCTCCTATTCATCAGACTCCTCCCCTTCTGAGACCCTCCTGTTCATCAGACTCCTCCCCTTCTGAGACCCTCCTGTTCATCAGACTCCTCCCCTTCTGAGACCCTCCTGTTCATCAGACTCCTCCCCTTCTGAGACTCTCCTGTTCTTCAGACTCCTCCCCTTCTGAGACCCTCCTATTCATCAGACTCCTCCCCTTCTGAGACCCTCCTATTCATCAGACTCCTCCCCTTCTGAGACCCTCCTGTTCATCAGACTCCTCCCCTTCTGAGACCCTCCTATTCATCAGACTCCTCCCCTTCTGAGACCCTCCTGTTCATCAGACTCCTCCCCTTCTGAGACCCTCCTATTCATCAGACTCCTCCCCTTCTGAGACCCTCCTATTCATCAGACTCCTCACCTTCTGAGACCCTCCTATTCATCAGACTCCTCGCCTTCTGAGACCCTCCTGTTCATCAGACTCCTCCCCTTCTGAGACCCTCCTATTCATCAGACTCCTCCCCTTCTGAGACCCTCCTATTCATCAGACTCCTCCCCTTCTGAGACCCTCCTATTCATCAGACTCCTCCCCTTCTGAGACCCTCCTATTCATCAGACTCCTCCCCTTCTGAGACCCTCCTATTCATCAGACTCCTCGCCTTCTGAGACCCTCCTGTTCATCAGACTCCTCCCCTTCTGAGACCCTCCTATTCATCAGACTCATCCCCTTCTGAGACCCTCCTATTCATCAGACTCCTCCCCTTCTGAGACCCTCCTGTTCATCAGACTCATCCCCTTCTGAGACCCTACTGTTCATCAGACTCCTCCCCTTCTGAGGTCCTCTTCATGAGACTCTTCCCGTTTATGGTGCAACTTCCCTTTTACAAGGCTCCGCCCCCTCAATCTATATGATTAGAAATACTATATAAAGTACATTCTATTCTGAGCCCCAGCCACCTACACAAGCAAACCTGCAGTATAAAGCATGAGGGTGTTAGAGGCCTGGTTAGTATGTATGACGGTATGATAGTGATCATGCTCCTGGCGCCCCTTACCCAGTCAGCGTGAGGCAGGTACTGCAGCTTGTGTGTGACCAGGACGGTGGTGGTCTTGTTATCTCGCAGCATCTTCAGGATGCCGTCCTGCATCAGGTGGTCGCTCAGGTGGATGTCCAGAGCCGAGAAGGGGTCATCCTGCAGGATGTGATAATGGAGGTAACAAACCCTCAGTATGGCGGCTGCGGGCCTGAAAGCCCATTATAAGGCTCTGCCACCCCGCTAATAATCTGCAGGAGCGAGGAGCCGACCACCCCTGGAGCTAAGCAGCCTGGAGGGCACCGGGGTCCTCAGCAGCGAGAGGAGCTCTGTGATGGCGGCTCCTACTACGGACGCCAAGAGTCCACCTACACAGTCAAAAAGGAGCGTGCGGCACTATAGACCCTGCACCAGCACTATAACCCCAGTATTAGTATCAGACCTATAGCCTCTGCTCCAGTACCAGCACTATAACCCCAGTATTAGTATCAGATCTATAGCCTCTGCTCCAGTACCAGCTCTATAACCCCAGTATTAGTATCAGACCTATAGCCTCTGCTCCAGTACCAGCACTATAACCCCAGTATTAGTATCAGACCTATAGCCTCTGCTCCAGTACCAGCTCTATAACCCCAGTATTAGTATCAGATCTATAGCCTCTGCTCCAGTACCAGCTCTATAACCCCAGTATTAGTATCAGACCTATAGCCTCTGCTCCAGTACCAGCACTATAACCCCAGTATTAGTATCAGACCTATAGCCCCTGCTCCAGCACCAGCACTATAACCCCAGTATTAGTATCAGACCTATAGCCTCTGCTCCAGTACCAGCTCTATAACCCCAGTATTAGTATCAGATCTATAGCCCCTGCTCCAGTACCAGCACTATAACCCCAGTATTAGTATCAGACCTATAGCCTCTGCTCCAGTACCAGCACTATAACCCCAGTATTAGTATCAGATCTATAGCCCCTGCTCCAGTACCAGCACTATAACCCCAGTATTAGTATCAGACCTATAGCCTCTGCTCCAGTACCAGCACTATAACCCCAGTATTAGTATCAGATCTATAGCCTCTGCTCCAGTACCAGCACTATAACCCCAGTATTAGTATCAGATCTATAGCCCCTGCTCCAGTACCAGCTCTATAACCCCAGTATTAGTATCAGACCTATAGCCCCTGCTCCAGTACCAGCTCTATAACCCCAGTATTAGTATCAGACCTATAGACCCTGCTCCAGTACCAGCACTATAACCCCAGTATTAGTATCAGATCTATAGCCTCTGCTCCAGTACCAGCACTATAACCCCAGTATTAGTATCAGACCTATAGCCTCTGCTCCAGTACCAGCACTATAACCCCAGTATTAGTATCAGACCTATAGCCCCTGCTCCAGTACCAGCACTATAACCCCAGTATTAGTATCAGACCTATAGCCCCTGCTCCAGTACCAGCACTATAACCCCAGTATTAGTATCAGACCTATAGCCTCTGCTCCAGTACCAGCACTATAACCCCAGTATTAGTATCAGACCTATAGCCCCTGCTCCAGTACCAGCACTATAACCCCAGTATTAGTATCAGACCTATAGCCTCTGCTCCAGTACCAGCACTATAACCCCAGTATTAGTATCAGACCTATAGCCCCTGCTCCAGTACCAGCACTATAACCCCAGTATTAGTATCAGACCTATAGCCTCTGCTCCAGTACCAGCACTATAACCCCAGTATTAGTATCAGACCTATAGCCCCTGCTCCAGTACCAGCACTATAACTCCAGTATTAGTATCAGACCTATAGCCCCTGCTCCAGTACCAGCACTATAACCCCAGTATTAGTATCAGACCTATAGCCCCTGCTCCAGTACCAGCTCTATAACCCCAGTATTAGTATCAGACCTATAGCCCCTGCTCCAGTACCAGCACTATAACCCCAGTATTAGTATCAGACCTATAGCCTCTGCTCCAGTACCAGCACTATAACCCCAGTATTAGTATCAGACCTATAGCCCCTGCTCCAGCACCAGCACTATAACCCCAGTATTAGTATCAGATCTATAGCCTCTGCTCCAGTACCAGCACTATAACCCCAGTATTAGTATCAGACCTATAGCCCCTGCTCCAGTACCAGCACTATAACCCCAGTATTAGTATCAGACCTATAGCCTCTGCTCCAGTACCAGCACTATAACCCCAGTATTAGTATCAGACCTATAGCCTCTGCTCCAGTACCAGCTCTATAACCCCAGTATTAGTATCAGACCTATAGCCCCTGCTCCAGTACCAGCTCTATAACCCCAGTATTAGTATCAGACCTATAGCCCCTGCTCCAGTACCAGCTCTATAACCCCAGTATTAGTATCAGACCTATAGCCCCTGCTCCAGTACCAGCTCTATAACCCCAGTATTAGTATCAGACCTATAGCCCCTGCTCCAGTACCAGCACTATAACCCCAGTATTAGTATCAGACCTATAGCCCCTGCTCCAGTACCAGCACTATAACCCCAGTATTAGTATCAGACCTATAGCCCCTGCTCCAGTACCAGCTCTATAACCCCAGTATTAGTATCAGACCTATAGCCCCTGCTCCAGTACCAGCACTATAACCCCAGTATTAGTATCAGACCTATAGCCTCTGCTCCAGTACCAGCTCTATAACCCCAGTATTAGTATCAGACCTATAGCCCCTGCTCCAGTACCAGCACTATAACCCCAGTATTAGTATCAGACCTATAGCCCCTGCTCCAGCACCAGCACTATAACCCCAGTATTAGTATCAGATCTATAGCCTCTGCTCCAGTACCAGCACTATAACCCCAGTATTAGTATCAGACCTATAGCCTCTGCTCCAGTACCAGCACTATAACCCCAGTATTAGTATCAGACCTATAGCCTCTGCTCCAGTACCAGCTCTATAACCCCAGTATTAGTATCAGACCTATAGCCTCTGCTCCAGTACCAGCTCTATAACCCCAGTATTAGTATCAGACCTATAGCCCCTGCTCCAGTACCAGCTCTATAACCCCAGTATTAGTATCAGACCTATAGCCTCTGCTCCAGTACCAGCACTATAACCCCAGTATTAGTATCAGATCTATAGCCCCTGCTCCAGTACCAGCACTATAACCCCAGTATTAGTATCAGACCTATAGCCTCTGCTCCAGTACCAGCACTATAACCCCAGTATTAGTATCAGACCTATAGCCTCTGCTCCAGTACCAGCACTATAACCCCAGTATTAGTATCAGACCTATAGCCTCTGCTCCAGTACCAGCACTATAACCCCAGTATTAGTATCAGACCTATAGCCCCTGCTCCAGTACCAGCACTATAACCCCAGTATTAGTATCAGACCTATAGCCCCTGCTCCAGTACCAGCACTATAACCCCAGTATTAGTATCAGACCTATAGCCCCTGCTCCAGTACCAGCTCTATAACCCCAGTATTAGTATCAGACCTATAGCCCCTGCTCCAGTACCAGCACTATAACCCCAGTATTAGTATCAGACCTATAGCCTCTGCTCCAGTACCAGCACTATAACCCCAGTATTAGTATCAGACCTATAGCCTCTGCTCCAGTACCAGCACTATAACCCCAGTATTAGTATCAGACCTATAGCCTCTGCTCCAGTACCAGCTCTATAACCCCAGTATTAGTATCAGACCTATAGCCTCTGCTCCAGTACCAGCTCTATAACCCCAGTATTAGTATCAGACCTATAGCCTCTGCTCCAGTACCAGCACTATAACCCCAGTATTAGTATCAGACCTATAGCCTCTGCTCCAGTACCAGCTCTATAACCCCAGTATTAGTATCAGACCTATAGCCTCTGCTCCAGCACCAGCACTATAACCCCAGTATTAGTATCAGATCTATAGCCTCTGCTCCAGTACCAGCACTATAACCCCAGTATTAGTATCAGACCTATAGCCCCTGCTCCAGTACCAGCACTATAACCCCAGTATTAGTATCAGACCTATAGCCTCTGCTCCAGTACCAGCACTATAACCCCAGTATTAGTATCAGAGCTATAGCCTCTGCTCCAGTACCAGCTCTATAACCCCAGTATTAGTATCAGACCTATAGCCTCTGCTCCAGTACCAGCTCTATAACCCCAGTATTAGTATCAGACCTATAGCCCCTGCTCCAGTACCAGCACTATAACCCCAGTATTAGTATCAGACCTATAGCCTCTGCTCCAGTACCAGCTCTATAACCCCAGTATTAGTATCAGACCTATAGCCTCTGCTCCAGTACCAGCACTATAACCCCAGTATTAGTATCAGACCTATAGCCTCTGCTCCAGTACCAGCACTATAACCCCAGTATTAGTATCAGACCTATAGCCTCTGCTCCAGTACCAGCTCTATAACCCCAGTATTAGTATCAGACCTATAGCCTCTGCTCCAGTACCAGCTCTATAACCCCAGTATTAGTATCAGACCTATAGCCCCTGCTCCAGTACCAGCTCTATAACCCCAGTATTAGTATCAGACCTATAGCCTCTGCTCCAGTACCAGCACTATAACCCCAGTATTAGTATCAGACCTATAGCCTCTGCTCCAGTACCAGCTCTATAACCCCAGTATTAGTATCAGACCTATAGCCCCTGCTCCAGTACCAGCTCTATAACCCCAGTATTAGTATCAGACCTATAGCCCCTGCTCCAGTACCAGCACTATAACCCCAGTATTAGTATCAGACCTATAGCCCCTGCTCCAGTACCAGCTCTATAACCCCAGTATTAGTATCAGACCTATAGCCCCTGCTCCAGTACCAGCTCTATAACCCCAGTATTAGTATCAGACCTATAGCCCCTGCTCCAGTACCAGCACTATAACCCCAGTATCAGTATCAGACCTATAGCCCCTGCTCCAGTACCAGCTCTATAACCCCAGTATTAGTATCAGACCTATAGCCTCTGCTCCAGTACCAGCACTATAACCCCAGTATTAGTATCAGACCTATAGCCTCTGCTCCAGTACCAGCTCTATAACCCCAGTATTAGTATCAGACCTATAGCCCCTGCTCCAGTACCAGCTCTATAACCCCAGTATTAGTATCAGACCTATAGCCCCTGCTCCAGTACCAGCACTATAACCCCAGTATTAGTATCAGACCTATAGCCCCTGCTCCAGTACCAGCTCTATAACCCCAGTATTAGTATCAGACCTATAGCCCCTGCTCCAGTACCAGCTCTATAACCCCAGTATTAGTATCAGACCTATAGCCCCTGCTCCAGTACCAGCTCTATAACCCCAGTATTAGTATCAGACCTATAGCCTCTGCTCCAGTACCAGCACTATAACCCCAGTATTAGTAGCAGACCTATAGCCTCTGCTCCAGTACCAGCTCTAAAACCCCAGTATTAGTATCAGACCTATAGCCTCTGCTCCAGTACCAGCTCTATAACCCCAGTATTAGTATCAGACCTATAGCCCCTGCTCCAGTACCAGCTCTATAACCCCAGTATTAGTATCAGACCTATAGCCCCTGCTCCAGTACCAGCTCTATAACCCCAGTATTAGTATCAGACCTATAGCCTCTGCTCCAGTACCAGCACTATAACCCCAGTATTAGTATCAGACCTATAGCCTCTGCTCCAGTACCAGCACTATAACCCCAGTATTAGTATCAGACCTATAGCCTCTGCTCCAGTACCAGCACTATAACCCCAGTATTAGTATCAGACCTATAGCCCCTGCTCCAGTACCAGCTCTATAACCCCAGTATTAGTATCAGACCTATAGCCTCTGCTCCAGTACCAGCACTATAACCCCAGTATTAGTATCAGACCTATAGCCCCTGCTCCAGTACCAGCACTATAACCCCAGTATTAGTATCAGATCTATAGCCCCTGCTCCAGTACCAGCACTATAACCCCAGTATTAGTATCAGACCTATAGCCTCTGCTCCAGTACCAGCACTATAACCCCAGTATTAGTATCAGACCTATAGCCTCTGCTCCAGTACCAGCACTATAACCCCAGTATTAGTATCAGACCTATAGCCCCTGCTCCAGTACCAGCACTATAACCCCAGTATTAGTATCAGACCTATAGCCTCTGCTCCAGTACCAGCACTATAACCCCAGTATTAGTATCAGACCTATAGCCTCTGCTCCAGTACCAGCACTATAACCCCAGTATTAGTATCAGATCTATAGCCTCTGCTCCAGTACCAGCACTATAACCCCAGTATTAGTATCAGACCTATAGCCTCTGCTCCAGTACCAGCACTATAACCCCAGTATTAGTATCAGACCTATAGCCTCTGCTCCAGCACCAGCACTATAACCCCAGTATTAGTATCAGACCTATAGCCTCTGCTCCAGTACCAGCACTATAACCCCAGTATTAGTATCAGATCTATAGCCTCTGCTCCAGTACCAGCACTATAACCCCAGTATTAGTATCAGACCTATAGCCCCTGCTCCAGTACCAGCACTATAACCCCAGTATTAGTATCAGACCTATAGCCTCTGCTCCAGTACCAGCACTATAACCCCAGTATTAGTATCAGACCTATAGCCTCTGCTCCAGTACCAGCTCTATAACCCCAGTATTAGTATCAGACCTATAGCCCCTGCTCCAGTACCAGCACTATAACCCCAGTATTAGTATCAGACCTATAGCCCCTGCTCCAGTACCAGCACTATAACCCCAGTATTAGTATCAGACCTATAGCCTCTGCTCCAGTACCAGCACTATAACCCCAGTATTAGTATCAGACCTATAGCCCCTGCTCCAGTACCAGCACTATAACCCCAGTATTAGTATCAGACCTATAGCCTCTGCTCCAGTACCAGCACTATAACCCCAGTATTAGTATCAGACCTATAGCCTCTGCTCCAGTACCAGCACTATAACCCCAGTATTAGTATCAGACCTATAGCCCCTGCTCCAGTACCAGCACTATAACCCCAGTATTAGTATCAGACCTATAGCCCCTGCTCCAGTACCAGCACTATAACCCCAGTATTAGTATCAGACCTATAGCCTCTGCTCCAGTACCAGCACTATAACCCCAGTATTAGTATCAGACCTATAGCCCCTGCTCCAGTACCAGCACTATAACCCCAGTATTAGTATCAGACCTATAGCCCCTGCTCCAGTACCAGCACTATAACCTCAGTATTAGTATCAGACCTATAGCCCCTGCTCCAGTACCAGCACTATAACCCCAGTATAATATCAGACCTATAGACCCTGCACCAGCACCAGCACTATAACCCCAGTATTAGTATCAGACCTATAGCCCCTGCTCCAGTACCAGCACTATAACCTCAGTATTAGTATCAGACCTATAGCCTCTGCTCCAGTACCAGCACTATAACCCCAGTATTAGTATCAGACCTATAGCCCCTGCTCCAGTACCAGCACTATAACCCCAGTATTAGTATCAGACCTATAGACCCTGCACCAGCACTATAACCCCAGTATTAGTATCAGACCTATAGCCCCTGCTCCAGTACCAGCACTATAACCCCAGTATTAGTATCAGACCTATAGCCCCTGCTCCAGTACTAGCACTATAACCCCAGTATTAGTATCAGACCTATAGCCTCTGCTCCAGTACCAGCACTATAACCCCAGTATTAGTATCAGACCTATAGCCTCTGCTCCAGTACCAGCTCTATAACCCCAGTATTAGTATCAGACCTATAGACCCTGCACCAGCACCAGCACTATAACCCCAGTATTAGTATCAGATCTATAGCCTCTGCTCCAGTACCAGCACTATAACCCCAGTATTAGTATCAGACCTATAGCCCCTGCTCCAGTACTAGCACTATAACCCCAGTATTAGTATCAGACCTATAGCCTCTGCTCCAGTACCAGCTCTATAACCCCAGTATTAGTATCAGACCTATAGACCCTGCTCCAGTACCAGCACTATAACCCCAGTATTAGTATCAGACCTATAGACCCTGCTCCAGTACCAGCACTATAACCCCAGTATTAGTATCAGACCTATAGACCCTGCTCCAGTACCAGCACTATAACCCCAGTATTAGTATCAGACCTATAGCCTCTGCTCCAGTACCAGCACTATAACCCCAGTATTAGTATCAGACCTATAGCCTCTGCTCCAGTACCAGCACTATAACCCCAGTATTAGTATCAGACCTATAGACCCTGCTCCAGTACCAGCACTATAACCCCAGTATTAGTATCAGACCTATAGACCCTGCTCCAGTACCAGCACTATAACCCCAGTATTAGTATCAGACCTATAGCCCCTGCTCCAGTACCAGCACTATAACCCCAGTATTAGTATCAGACCTATAGCCTCTGCTCCAGTACCAGCACTATAACCCCAGTATTAGTATCAGATCTATAGCCCCTGCTCCAGTTCCAGCACTATAACCCCAGAATTAGTATCAGACCTATAGCCTCTGCTCCAGTACCAGCACTATAACCCCAGTATCAGTATCAGACCTATAGCCTCTGCTCCAGTACCAGCACTATAACCCCAGTATTAGTATCAGACCTATAGCCCCTGCTCCAGTACCAGCACTATAACCCCAGTATTAGTATCAGACCTATAGCCTCTGCTCCAGTACCAGCACTATAACCTCAGTATTAGTATCAGACCTATAGCCTCTGCTCCAGTACCAGCACTATAACCCCAGTATTAGTATCAGACCTATAGCCCCTGCTCCAGTACCAGCACTATAACCCCAGTATAATATCAGACCTATAGACCCTGCACCAGCACCAGCACTATAACCCCAGTATTAGTATCAGACCTATAGCCCCTGCTCCAGTACCAGCACTATAACCCCAGTATTAGTATCAGATCTATAGCCCCTGCTCCAGTTCCAGCACTATAACCCCAGAATTAGTATCAGACCTATAGCCTCTGCTCCAGTACCAGCTCTATAACCCCAGTATTAGTATCAGACCTATAGCCCTGCTCCAGTACCAGCTCTATAACCCCAGTATTAGTATCAGATCTATAGCCCCTGCTCCAGTACCAGCTCTATAACCCCAGTATTAGTATCAGACCTATAGCCCTGCTCCAGTACCAGCTCTATAACCCCAGTATTAGTATCAGACCTATAGCCTCTGCTCCAGTACCAGCACTATAACCCCAGTATTAGTATCAGATCTATAGACCCTGCTCCAGTACCAGCACTATAACCCCAGTATTAGTATCAGACCTATAGCCTCTGCTCCAGTACCAGCACTATAACCCCAGTATTAGTATCAGACCTATAGACCCTGCTCCAGTACCAGCACTATAACCCCAGTATTAGTATCAGATCTATAGCCTCTGCTCCAGTACCAGCTCTATAACCCCAGTATTAGTATCAGACCTATAGACCCTGCTCCAGTACCAGCACTATAACCCCAGTATTAGTATCAGATCTATAGACCCTGCTCCAGTACCAGCACTATAACCCCAGTATTAGTATCAGATCTATAGACCCTGCTCCAGTACCAGCACTATAACCCCAGTATTAGTATCAGACCTATAGCCTCTGCTCCAGTACCAGCACTATAACCCCAGTATTAGTATCAGACCTATAGACCCTGCTCCAGTACCAGCACTATAACCCCAGTATTAGTATCAGATCTATAGACCCTGCTCCAGTACCAGCACTATAACCCCAGTATTAGTATCAGATCTATAGCCTCTGCTCCAGTACCAGCACTATAACCCCAGTATTAGTATCAGACCTATAGCCTCTGCTCCAGCACCAGCACTATAACCCCAGTATTAGTATCAGACCTATAGCCCCTGCTCCAGTACTAGCACTATAACCCCAGTATTAGTATCAGACCTATAGCGCCTGCTCCAGTACCAGCACTATAACCCCAGTATTAGTATCAGATCTATAGCCCCTGCTCCAGTACCAGCACTATAACCCCAGTATTAGTATCAGACCTATAGCCTCTGCTCCAGTACCAGCACTATAACCCCAGTATTAGTATCAGACCTATAGCCTCTGCTCCAGTACCAGCACTATAACCCCAGCATTAGTATCAGACCTATAGCCTCTGCTCCAGTACCAGCACTATAACCCCAGTATTAGTATCAGACCTATAGCCCCTGCTCCAGTACCAGCACTATAACCCCAGTATTAGTATCAGACCTATAGCCTCTGCTCCAGTACCAGCACTATAACCCCAGTATTAGTATCAGACCTATAGCCTCTGCTCCAGTACCAGCACTATAACCCCAGTATTAGTATCAGACCTATAGCCTCTGCTCCAGTACCAGCACTATAACCCCAGTATTAGTATCAGACCTATAGCCCCTGCTCCAGTACCAGCACTATAACCCCAGTATTAGTATCAGACCTATAGCCCCTGCTCCAGTACCAGCACTATAACCCCAGTATTAGTATCAGACCTATAGCCTCTGCTCCAGTACCAGCACTATAACCTCAGTATTAGTATCAGACCTATAGCCTCTGCTCCAGTACCAGCACTATAACCCCAGTATTAGTATCAGACCTATAGCCCCTGCTCCAGTACCAGCACTATAACCCCAGTATTAGTATCAGACCTATAGCCTCTGCTCCAGTACCAGCACTATAACCTCAGTATTAGTATCAGACCTATAGCCTCTGCTCCAGTACCAGCACTATAACCCCAGTATTAGTATCAGACCTATAGCCCCTGCTCCAGTACCAGCACTATAACCCCAGTATAATATCAGACCTATAGACCCTGCACCAGCACCAGCACTATAACCCCAGTATTAGTATCAGACCTATAGCCCCTGCTCCAGTACCAGCACTATAACCCCAGTATTAGTATCAGACCTATAGCCCCTGCTCCAGTACCAGCACTATAACCCCAGTATTAGTATCAGACCTATAGACCCTGCACCAGCACTATAACCCCAGTATTAGTATCAGACCTATAGCCCCTGCTCCAGTACCAGCACTATAACCCCAGTATTAGTATCAGACCTATAGACCCTGCACCAGCACTATAACCCCAGTATTAGTATCAGATCTATAGCCTCTGCTCCAGTACCAGCACTATAACCCCAGTATTAGTATCAGACCTATAGACCCTGCTCCAGTACCAGCACTATAACCCCAGTATTAGTATCAGACCTATAGCCTCTGCTCCAGTACCAGCACTATAACCCCAGTATTAGTATCAGACCTATAGCCCCTGCTCCAGTACCAGCACTATAACCCCAGTATTAGTATCAGACCTATAGCCTCTGCTCCAGTACCAGCACTATAACCCCAGTATTAGTATCAGACCTATAGCCTCTGCTCCAGTACCAGCACTATAACCCCAGTATTAGTATCAGACCTATAGCCTCTGCTCCAGTACCAGCACTATAACCCCAGTATTAGTATCAGATCTATAGCCTCTGCTCCAGTACCAGCACTATAACCCCAGTATTAGTATCAGACCTATAGCCTCTGCTCCAGTACCAGCACTATAACCCCAGTATTAGTATCAGACCTATAGCCTCTGCTCCAGTACCAGCACTATAACCCCAGTATTAGTATCAGATCTATAGCCTCTGCTCCAGTACCAGCACTATAACCCCAGTATTAGTATCAGACCTATAGCCTCTGCTCCAGTACCAGCACTATAACCCCAGTATTAGTATCAGACCTATAGCCTCTGCTCCAGTACCAGCACTATAACCCCAGTATTAGTATCAGATCTATAGCCTCTGCTCCAGTACCAGCACTATAACCCCAGTATTAGTATCAGACCTATAGCCTCTGCTCCAGTACTAGCACTATAACCCCAGTATTAGTATCAGACCTATAGCCTCTGCTCCAGTACCAGCACTATAACCCCAGTATTAGTATCAGATCTATAGCCTCTGCTCCAGTACCAGCACTATAACCCCAGTATTAGTATCAGACCTATAGCCCCTGCTCCAGTACCAGCACTATAACCCCAGTATTAGTATCAGACCTATAGCCTCTGCTCCAGTACCAGCTCTATAACCCCAGTATTAGTATCAGACCTATAGCCTCTGCTCCAGTACCAGCTCTATAACCCCAGTATTAGTATCAGACCTATAACCTCTGCTCCAGTACCAGCACTATAACCCCAGTATTAGTATCAGACCTATAGCCCCTGCTCCAGTACCAGCACTATAACCCCAGTATTAGTATCAGACCTATAGCCCCTGCTCCAGTACCAGCACTATAACCCCAGTATTAGTATCAGACCTATAGCCTCTGCTCCAGTACCAGCACTATAACCCCAGTATTAGTATCAGACCTATAGCCTCTGCTCCAGTACCAGCACTATAACCCCAGTATTAGTATCAGACCTATAGCCCCTGCTCCAGTACCAGCACTATAACCCCAGTATTAGTATCAGACCTATAGCCTCTGCTCCAGTACCAGCACTATAACCCCAGTATTAGTATCAGACCTATAGCCCCTGCTCCAGTACCAGCACTATAACCCCAGTATTAGTATCAGACCTATAGCCTCTGCTCCAGTACCAGCTCTATAACCCCAGTATTAGTATCAGACCTATAGCCCTGCTCCAGTACCAGCTCTATAACCCCAGTATTAGTATCAGACCTATAGCCTCTGCTCCAGTACCAGCTCTATAACCCCAGTATTAGTATCAGACCTATAGCCCCTGCTCCAGTACCAGCTCTATAACCCCAGTATTAGTATCAGACCTATAGCCTCTGCTCCAGTACCAGCTCTATAACCCCAGTATTAGTATCAGACCTATAGCCTCTGCTCCAGTACCAGCACTATAACCCCAGTATTAGTATCAGACCTATAGCCCCTGCTCCAGTACCAGCACTATAACCCCAGTATTAGTATCAGACCTATAGCCTCTGCTCCAGTACCAGCTCTATAACCCCAGTATTAGTATCAGACCTATAGCCTCTGCTCCAGTACCAGCTCTATAACCCCAGTATTAGTATCAGACCTATAGCCTCTGCTCCAGTACCAGCACTATAACCCCAGTATTAGTATCAGACCTATAGCCTCTGCTCCAGTACCAGCACTATAACCCCAGTATTAGTATCAGACCTATAGCCTCTGCTCCAGTACCAGCTCTATAACCCCAGTATTAGTATCAGACCTATAGCCTCTGCTCCAGTACCAGCTCTATAACCCCAGTATTAGTATCAGACCTATAGCCTCTGCTCCAGTACCAGCACTATAACCCCAGTATTAGTATCAGACCTATAGCCTCTGCTCCAGTACCAGCACTATAACCCCAGTATTAGTATCAGACCTATAGCCTCTGCTCCAGTACCAGCTCTATAACTCCAGTATTAGTATCAGACCTATAGACCCTGCTCCAGTACCAGCACTATAACCCCAGTATTAGTATCAGATCTATAGCCTCTGCTCCAGTACCAGCACTATAACCCCAGTATTAGTATCAGACCTATAGCCTCTGCTCCAGTACCAGCACTATAACCCCAGTATTAGTATCAGACCTATAGCCTCTGCTCCAGTACCAGCACTATAACCCCAGTATTAGTATCAGACCTATAGCCTCTGCTCCAGTACCAGCACTATAACCCCAATATTAGTATCAGACCTATAGCCTCTGCACCAGCACCACCACTATAACCCCAGTATTAGTATCAGACCTATAGCCCCTGCTCCAGTACCAGCACTATAACCCCAGTATTAGTATCAGACCTATAGCCCCTGCTCCAGTACCAGCACTATAACCCCAGTATTAGTATCAGACCTATAGCCTCTGCTCCAGTACCAGCACTATAACCCCAGTATTAGTATCAGACCTATAGCCTCTGCTCCAGTACCAGCACTATAACCCCAGTATTAGTATCAGACCTATAGCCCCTGCTCCAGTACCAGCACTATAACCCCAGTATTAGTATCAGACCTATAGCCTCTGCTCCAGTACCAGCACTATAACCCCAGTATTAGTATCAGACCTATAGCCTCTGCTCCAGTACCAGCACTATAACCCCAGTATTAGTATCAGATCTATAGCCTCTGCTCCAGTACCAGCACTATAACCCCAGTATTAGTATCAGACCTATAGCCTCTGCTCCAGTACCAGCACTATAACCCCAGTATTAGTATCAGACCTATAGCCTCTGCTCCAGTACCAGCACTATAACCCCAGTATTAGTATCAGACCTATAGCCTCTGCTCCAGTACCAGCACTATAACCCCAGTATTAGTATCAGACCTATAGCCTCTGCTCCAGTACCAGCACTATAACCCCAGTATTAGTATCAGACCTATAGCCTCTGCTCCAGTACCAGCACTATAACCCCAGTATTAGTATCAGACCTATAGCCTCTGCTCCAGTACCAGCACTATAACCCCAGTATTAGTATCAGATCTATAGACCCTGCTCCAGTACCAGCACTATAACCCCAGTATTAGTATCAGACCTATAGCCCCTGCTCCAGTACCAGCACTATAACCCCAGTATTAGTATCAGACCTATAGCCTCTGCTCCAGTACCAGCACTATAACCCCAGTATTAGTATCAGACCTATAGCCTCTGCTCCAGTACCAGCACTATAACCCCAGTATTAGTATCAGACCTATAGCCTCTGCTCCAGTACCAGCTCTATAACCCCAGTATTAGTATCAGACCTATAGCCCCTGCTCCAGTACCAGCACTATAACCCCAGTATTAGTATCAGATCTATAGCCTCTGCTCCAGTACCAGCACTATAACCCCAGTATTAGTATCAGACCTATAGCCTCTGCTCCAGTACCAGCACTATAACCCCAGTATTAGTATCAGATCTATAGACCCTGCTCCAGTACCAGCACTATAACCCCAGTATTAGTATCAGATCTATAGCCTCTGCTCCAGTACCAGCACTATAACCCCAGTATTAGTATCAGACCTATAGCCTCTGCTCCAGTACCAGCACTATAACCCCAGTATTAGTATCAGACCTATAGCCTCTGCTCCAGTACCAGCTCTATAACCCCAGTATTAGTATCAGACCTATAGCCTCTGCTCCAGTACCAGCACTATAACCCCAGTATTAGTATCAGACCTATAGCCCCTGCTCCAGTACCAGCTCTATAACCCCAGTATTAGTATCAGACCTATAGCCCCTGCTCCAGTACCAGCTCTATAACCCCAGTATTAGTATCAGACCTATAGCCTCTGCTCCAGTACCAGCACTATAACCCCAGTATTAGTATCAGATCTATAGCCTCTGCTCCAGTACCAGCACTATAACCCCAGTATTAGTATCAGACCTATAGCCTCTGCTCCAGTACCAGCTCTATAACCCCAGTATTAGTATCAGACCTATAGCCCCTGCTCCAGTACCAGCACTATAACCCCAGTATTAGTATCAGACCTATAGCCTCTGCTCCAGTACCAGCTCTATAACCCCAGTATTAGTATCAGACCTATAGACCCTGCACCAGCACTATAACCCCAGTATTAGTATCAGACCTATAGCCTCTGCTCCAGTACCAGCACTATAACCCCAGTATTAGTATCAGACCTATAGCCTCTGCTCCAGTACCAGCACTATAACCCCAGTATTAGTATCAGACCTATAGCCTCTGCTCCAGTACCAGCTCTATAACCCCAGTATTAGTATCAGACCTATAGACCCTGCACCAGCACTATAACCCCAGTATTAGTATCAGATCTATAGACCCTGCTCCAGTACCAGCACTATAACCCCAGTATTAGTATCAGACCTATAGCCTCTGCTCCAGTACCAGCTCTATAACCCCAGTATTAGTATCAGACCTATAGCCCCTGCTCCAGTACCAGCACTATAACCCCAGTATTAGTATCAGATCTATAGCCTCTGCTCCAGTACCAGCACTATAACCCCAGTATTAGTATCAGACCTATAGCCTCTGCTCCAGTACCAGCACTATAACCCCAGTATTAGTATCAGACCTATAGCCTCTGCTCCAGTACCAGCACTATAACCCCAGTATTAGTATCAGACCTATAGCCCCTGCTCCAGTACCAGCACTATAACCCCAGTATTAGTATCAGACCTATAGCCTCTGCTCCAGTACCAGCACTATAACCCCAGTATTAGTATCAGACCTATAGCCTCTGCTCCAGTACCAGCTCTATAACCCCAGTATTAGTATCAGACCTATAGCCCCTGCTCCAGTACCAGCACTATAACCCCAGTATTAGTATCAGACCTATAGCCTCTGCTCCAGTACCAGCACTATAACCCCAGTATTAGTATCAGACCTATAGCCCCTGCTCCAGTACCAGCTCTATAACCCCAGTATTAGTATCAGACCTATAGACCCTGCTCCAGTACCAGCACTATAACCCCAGTATTAGTATCAGATCTATAGCCTCTGCTCCAGTACCAGCACTATAACCCCAGTATTAGTATCAGACCTATAGACTCTGCTCCAGTACCAGCTCTATAACCCCAGTATTAGTATCAGACCTATAGCCTCTGCTCCAGTACCAGCTCTATAACCCCAGTATTAGTATCAGACCTATAGCCTCTGCTCCAGTACCAGCTCTATAACCCCAGTATTAGTATCAGACCTATAGCCTCTGCTCCAGTACCAGCTCTATAACCCCAGTATTAGTATCAGACCTATAGCCTCTGCTCCAGTACCAGCACTATAACCCCAGTATTAGTATCAGACCTATAGCCTCTGCTCCAGTACCAGCTCTATAACCCCAGTATTAGTATCAGACCTATAGCCTCTGCTCCAGTACCAGCTCTATAACCCCAGTATTAGTATCAGACCTATAGCCCCTGCTCCAGTACCAGCACTATAACCCCAGTATTAGTATCAGACCTATAGCCTCTGCTCCAGTACCAGCACTATAACCCCAGTATTAGTATCAGACCTATAGCCTCTGCTCCAGTACCAGCTCTATAACCCCAGTATTAGTATCAGACCTATAGCCCCTGCTCCAGTACCAGCACTATAACCCCAGTATTAGTATCAGACCTATAGCCTCTGCTCCAGTACCAGCACTATAACCCCAGTATTAGTATCAGACCTATAGCCTCTGCTCCAGTACCAGCTCTATAACCCCAGTATTAGTATCAGACCTATAGCCTCTGCTCCAGTACCAGCACTATAACCCCAGTATTAGTATCAGACCTATAGCCTCTGCTCCAGTACCAGCTCTATAACCCCAGTATTAGTATCAGATCTATAGCCTCTGCTCCAGTACCAGCACTATAACCCCAGTATTAGTATCAGACCTATAACCCCTGCTCCAGTACCAGCACTATAACCCCAGTATTAGTATCAGACCTATAGCCTCTGCTCCAGTACCAGCTCTATAACCCCAGTATTAGTATCAGACCTATAGCCCCTGCTCCAGTACCAGCACTATAACCCCAGTATTAGTATCAGACCTATAGCCCCTGCTCCAGTACCAGCACTATAACCCCAGTATTAGTATCAGACCTATAGCCTCTGCTCCAATACCAGCACTATAACCCCAGTATTAGTATCAGATCTATAGACCCTGCACCAGCACCAGCACTATAACCCCAGTATTAGTATCAGACCTATAGCCCCTGCTCCAGTACCAGCACTATAACCCCAGTATTAGTATCAGACCTATAGCCCCTGCTCCAGTACCAGCACTATAACCAAAGTATTAGTATCAGACCTATAGCCCCTGCTCCAGTACCAGCTCTATAACCCCAGTATTAGTATCAGACCTATAGCCCCTGCTCCAGTACCAGCTCTATAACCCCAGTATTAGTATCAGATCTATAGCCTCTGCTCCAGTACCAGCACTATAACCCCAGTATTAGTATCAGACCTATAGCCTCTGCTCCAGTACCAGCACTATAACCCCAGTATTAGTATCAGACCTATAGCCCCTGCTCCAGTACCAGCACTATAACCCCAGTATTAGTATCAGACCTATAGCCTCTGCTCCAGTACCAGCTCTATAACCCCAGTATTAGTATCAGACCTATAGCCTCTGCTCCAGTACCAGCACTATAACCCCAGTATTAGTATCAGACCTATAGCCCCTGCTCCAGTACCAGCACTATAACCCCAGTATTAGTATCAGACCTATAGCCCCTGCTCCAGTACCAGCTCTATAACCCCAGTATTAGTATCAGACCTATAGCCTCTGCTCCAGTACCAGCACTATAACCCCAGTATTAGTATCAGACCTATAGCCTCTGCTCCAGTACTAGCACTATAACCCCAGTATTAGTATCAGACCTATAGCCCCTGCTCCAGTACCAGCTCTATAACCCCAGTATTAGTATCAGACCTATAGCCTCTGCTCCAGTACCAGCACTATAACCCCAGTATTAGTATCAGACCTATAGCCTCTGCTCCAGTAGCAGCACTATAACCCCAGTATTAGTATCAGACCTATAGCCTCTGCTCCAGTACCAGCACTATAACCCCAGTATTAGTATCAGACCTATAGCCTCTGCTCCAGTACCAGCACTATAACCCCAGTATTAGTATCAGACCTATAGCCCCTGCTCCAGTAGCAGCACTATAACCCCAGTATTAGTATCAGACCTATAGCCTCTGCTCCAGTACTAGCACTATAACCCCAGTATTAGTATCAGACCTATAGCCTCTGCTCCAGTACCAGCACTATAACCCCAGTATAGTATCAGACCTATAGCCCTGCTCCAGTAGCAGCACTATAACCCCAGTATTAGTATCAGACCTATAGCCTCTGCTCCAGTACCAGCACTATAACCCCAGTATTAGTATCAGACCTATAGCCTCTGCTCCAGTACCAGCACTATAACCCCAGTATTAGTATCAGACCTATAGCCCCTGCTCCAGTAGCAGCACTATAACCCCAGTATTAGTATCAGACCTATAGCCCCTGCTCCAGTACCAGCACTATAACCCCAGTATTAGTATCAGATCTATAGCCTCTGCTCCAGCACCAGCACTATAACCCCAGTATTAGTATCAGACCTATAGCCTCTGCTCCAGTACCAGCACTATAACCCCAGTATTAGTATCAGACCTATAGCCTCTGCTCCAGTACCAGCACTATAACCCCAGTATTAGTATCAGACCTATAGCCCCTGCTCCAGTAGCAGCACTATAACCCCAGTATTAGTATCAGACCTATAGCCCCTGCTCCAGTACCAGCACTATAACCCCAGTATTAGTATCAGATCTATAGCCTCTGCTCCAGCACCAGCACTATAACCCCAGTATTAGTATCAGACCTATAGCCTCTGCTCCAGTACCAGCACTATAACCCCAGTATTAGTATCAGACCTATAGCCTCTGCTCCAGCACCAGCACTATAACCCCAGTATTAGTATCAGACCTATAGCCTCTGCTCCAGCACCAGCACTATAACCCCAGTATTAGTATCAGACCTATAGCCCCTGCTCCAGTACCAGCACTATAACCCCAGTATTAGTATCAGACCTATAGCCTCTGCTCCAGTACCAGCACTATAACCCCAGTATTAGTATCAGATCTATAGCCTCTGCTCCAGTACCAGCACTATAACCCCAGTATTAGTATCAGACCTATAGCCCCTGCTCCAGTACCAGCACTATAACCCCAGTATTAGTATCAGATCTATAGCCTCTGCTCCAGTACCAGCACTATAACCCCAGTATTAGTATCAGACCTATAGCCCCTGCTCCAGTACCAGCACTATAACCCCAGTATTAGTATCAGACCTATAGCCCCTGTTCCAGTACCAGCACTATAACCCCAGTATTAGTATCAGACCTATAGACCCTGCACCAGCACTATAACCCCAGTATTAGTATCAGATCTATAGCCTCTGCTCCAGTACCAGCACTATAACCCCAGTATTAGTATCAGACCTATAGCCCCTGCTCCAGTACCAGCACTATAACCCCAGTATTAGTATCAGACCTATAGCCTCTGCTCCAGTACCAGCACTATAACCCCAGTATTAGTATCAGACCTATAGCCCCTGCTCCAGTACCAGCACTATAACCCCAGTATTAGTATCAGACCTATAGACCCTGCTCCAGTACCAGCACTATAACCCCAGTATTAGTATCAGACCTATAGCCTCTGCTCCAGTACCAGCACTATAACCCCAGTATTAGTATCAGACCTATAGCCTCTGCTCCAGTACCAGCACTATAACCCCAGTATTAGTATCAGACCTATAGCCCCTGCTCCAGTACCAGCACTATAACCCCAGTATTAGTATCAGACCTATAGCCCCTGCTCCAGTACCAGCACTATAACCCCAGTATTAGTATCAGACCTATAGCCTCTGCTCCAGTACCAGCACTATAACCCCAGTATTAGTATCAGACCTATAGACCCTGCTCCAGTACCAGCACTATAACCCCAGTATTAGTATCAGACCTATAGCCCCTGCTCCAGTACCAGCACTATAACCCCAGTATTAGTATCAGACCTATAGACCCTGCTCCAGTACCAGCACTATAACCCCAGTATTAGTATCAGACCTATAGCCTCTGCTCCAGTACCAGCACTATAACCCCAGTATTAGTATTAGACCTATAGCCTCTGCTCCAGTACCAGCACTATAACCCCAGTATTAGTATCAGACCTATAGACCCTGCTCCAGTACCAGCACTATAACCCCAGTATTAGTATCAGACCTATAGCCCCTGCTCCAGTACCAGCTCTATAACCCCAGTATTAGTATCAGACCTATAGACCCTGCACCAGCACCAGCACTATAACCCCAGTATTAGTATCAGACCTATAGCCTCTGCTCCAGTACCAGCACTATAACCCCAGTATTAGTATCAGACCTATAGACCCTGCTCCAGTACCAGCTCTATAACCCCAGTATTAGTATCAGACCTATAGCCTCTGCTCCAGTACCAGCTCTATAACCCCAGTATTAGTATCAGACCTATAGCCCCTGCTCCAGTACCAGCACTATAACCCCAGTATTAGTATCAGACCTATAGACCCTGCACCAGCACCAGCACTATAACCCCAGTATTAGTATCAGACCTATAGACCCTGCACCAGCACCAGCACTATAACCCCAGTATTAGTATCAGACCTATAGCCCCTGCTCCAGTACCAGCACTATAACCCCAGTATTAGTATCAGACCTATAGCCCCTGCTCCAGTACCAGCACTATAACCCCAGTATTAGTATCAGACCTATAGCCTCTGCTCCAGTACCAGCACTATAACCCCAGTATTAGTATCAGACCTATAGACCCTGCTCCAGTACCAGCACTATAACCCCAGTATTAGTATCAGACCTATAGCCCCTGCTCCAGTACCAGCACTATAACCCCAGTATTAGTATCAGACCTATAGACCCTGCTCCAGTACCAGCACTATAACCCCAGTATTAGTATCAGACCTATAGCCTCTGCTCCAGTACCAGCACTATAACCCCAGTATTAGTATTAGACCTATAGCCTCTGCTCCAGTACCAGCACTATAACCCCAGTATTAGTATCAGACCTATAGCCTCTGCTCCAGTACCAGCTCTATAACCCCAGTATTAGTATCAGACCTATAGCCTCTGCTCCAGTACCAGCACTATAACCCCAGTATTAGTATCAGACCTATAGACCCTGCTCCAGTACCAGCTCTATAACCCCAGTATTAGTATCAGACCTATAGCCTCTGCTCCAGTACCAGCTCTATAACCCCAGTATTAGTATCAGACCTATAGCCTCTGCTCCAGTACCAGCACTATAACCCCAGTATTAGTATCAGACCTATAGACCCTGCTCCAGTACCAGCACTATAACCCCAGTATTAGTATCAGACCTATAGCCTCTGCTCCAGTACCAGCACTATAACCCCAGTATTAGTATGAGACCTATAGCCCCTGCTCCAGTACCAGCTCTATAACCCCAGTATTAGTATCAGACCTATAGCCCCTGCTCCAGTACCAGCACTATAACCCCAGTATTAGTATCAGACCTACAGACCCTGCACCAGCTCTATAACCCCAGTATTAGTATCAGACCTATAGCCCCTGCTCCAGTACCAGCACTATAACCCCAGTATTAGTATCAGATCTATAGCCCCTGCTCCAGTACCAGCACTATAACCCCAGTATTAGTATCAGACCTATAGCCTCTGCTCCAGTACCAGCACTATAACCCCAGTATTAGTATCAGACCTATAGCCTCTGCTCCAGTACCAGCACTATAACCCCAGTATTAGTATCAGACCTATAGACCCTGCACCAGCACCAGCACTATAACCCCAGTATTAGTATCAGACCTATAGCCTCTGCACCAGTACCAGCACTATAACCCCAGTATTAGTATCAGACCTATAGCCTCTGCACCAGTACCAGCACTATAACCCCAGTATTAGTATCAGACCTATAGCCTCTGCTCCAGTACCAGCACTATAACCCCAGTATTAGTATCAGACCTATAGCCTCTGCTCCAGTACCAGCACTATAACCCCAGTATTAGTATCAGACCTATAGCCTCTGCTCCAGTACCAGCACTATAACCCCAGTATTAGTATCAGACCTATAGCCTCTGCTCCAGTACCAGCACTATAACCCCAGTATTAGTATCAGACCTATAGCCCCTGCTCCAGTACCAGCACTATAACCCCAGTATTAGTATCAGACCTATAGCCCCTGCTCCAGTACCAGCACTATAACCCCAGTATTAGTATCAGACCTATAGCCCCTGCTCCAGTACCAGCACTATAACCCCAGTATTAGTATCAGACCTATAGCCTCTGCTCCAGTACCAGCACTATAACCCCAGTATTAGTATCAGACCTATAGACCCTGCTCCAGTACCAGCACTATAACCCCAGTATTAGTATCAGACCTATAGCCTCTGCACCAGTACCAGCACTATAACCCCAGTATTAGTATCAGACCTATAGCCCCTGCTCCAGTACCAGCACTATAACCCCAGTATTAGTATCAGACCTATAGCCTCTGCTCCAGTACCAGCACTATAACCCCAGTATTAGTATCAGACCTATAGCCTCTGCTCCAGTACCAGCACTATAACCCCAGTATTAGTATCAGACCTATAGCCTCTGCTCCAGTACCAGCACTATAACCCCAGTATTAGTATCAGATCTATAGCCCCTGCTCCAGTACCAGCTCTATAACCCCAGTATTAGTATCAGACCTATAGCCCCTGCTCCAGTACCAGCTGTATAACCCCAGTATTAGTATCAGACCTATAGCCTCTGCTCCAGTACCAGCACTATAACCCCAGTATTAGTATCAGACCTATAGCCTCTGCTCCAGTACCAGCACTATAACCCCAGTATTAGTATCAGACCTATAGCCTCTGCTCCAGTACCAGCACTATAACCCCAGTATTAGTATCAGACCTATAGCCTCTGCTCCAGTACCAGCACTATAACCCCAGTATTAGTATCAGACCTATAGCCTCTGCTCCAGTACCAGCTCTATAACCCCAGTATTAGTATCAGACCTATAGCCTCTGCTCCAGTACCAGCACTATAACCCCAGTATTAGTATCAGACCTATAGCCTCTGCACCAGTACCAGCACTATAACCCCAGTATTAGTATCAGACCTATAGCCTCTGCTCCAGTACCAGCACTATAACCCCAGTATTAGTATCAGACCTATAGCCCCTGCTCCAGTACCAGCACTATAACCCCAGTATTAGTATCAGACCTATAGCCTCTGCACCAGTACCAGCACTATAACCCCAGTATTAGTATCAGACCTATAGCCTCTGCTCCAGTACCAGCACTATAACCCCAGTATTAGTATCAGACCTATAGCCTCTGCTCCAGTACAAGCTCTATAACCCCAGTATTAGTATCAGACCTATAGCCTCTGCACCAGTACCAGCACTATAACCCCAGTATTAGTATCAGACCTATAGCCTCTGCTCCAGTACCAGCACTATAACCCCAGTATTAGTATCAGACCTATAGCCCCTGCTCCAGTACCAGCACTATAACCCCAGTATTAGTATCAGACCTATAGCCTCTGCTCCAGTACCAGCTCTATAACCCCAGTATTAGTATCAGACCTATAGCCTCTGCAGCAGTACCAGCACTATAACCCCAGTATTAGTATCAGACCTATAGCCTCTGCTCCACTACCAGCACTATAACCCCAGTATTAGTATCAGACCTATAGCCTCTGCTCCAGTACCAGCACTATAACCCCAGTATTATTATCAGACCTATAGCCTCTGCTCCAGTACCAGCACTATAACCCCAGTATTAGTATCAGATCTATAGCCTCTGCTCCAGTACCAGCACTATAACCCCAGTATTAGTATCAGACCTATAGCCCCTGCTCCAGTACCAGCACTATAACCCCAGTATTAGTATCAGACCTATAGCCCCTGCTCCAGTACCAGCACTATAACCCCAGTATTAGTATCAGACCTATAGCCTCTGCTCCAGTACCAGCTCTATAACCCCAGTATTAGTATCAGACCTATAGCCCCTGCTCCAGTACCAGCACTATAACCCCAGTATTAGTATCAGACCTATAGCCTCTGCTCCAGTACCAGCACTATAACCCCAGTATTAGTATCAGACCTATAGCCTCTGCACCAGTACCAGCACTATAACCCCAGTATTATTATCAGACCTATAGCCCCTGCTCCAGTACCAGCACTATAACCCCAGTATTAGTATCAGACCTATAGCCCCTGCTCCAGTACCAGCACTATAACCCCAGTATTAGTATCAGACCTATAGCCTCTGCTCCAGTACCAGCACTATAACCCCAGTATCAGTATCAGACCTATAGCCTCTGCTCCAGTACCAGCTCTATAACCCCAGTATTAGTATCAGACCTATAGCCTCTGCTCCAGTACCAGCACTATAACCCCAGTATTAGTATCAGACCTATAGCCTCTGCTCCAGTACCAGCACTATAACCCCAGTATTAGTATCAGACCTATAGCCTCTGCTCCAGTACCAGCACTATAACCCCAGTATTAGTATCAGACCTATAGCCTCTGCTCCAGTACCAGCTCTATAACCCCAGTATTAGTATCAGACCTATAGCCTCTGCTCCAGTACCAGCACTATAACCCCAGTATTAGTATCAGACCTATAGCCCCTGCTCCAGTACCAGCACTATAACCCCAGTATTAGTATCAGACCTATAGCCCCTGCTCCAGTACCAGCACTATAACCCCAGTATTAGTATCAGACCTATAGCCTCTGCACCAGTAACAGCACTATAACCCCAGTATTAGTATCAGACCTATAGCCTCTGCTCCAGTACCAGCACTATAACCCCAGTATTAGTATCAGACCTATAGCCTCTGCTCCAGTACCAGCTCTATAACCCCAGTATTAGTATCAGACCTATAGCCTCTGCTCCAGTACCAGCTCTATAACCCCAGTATTAGTATCAGACCTATAGCCTCTGCTCCAGTACCAGCACTATAACCCCAGTATTAGTATCAGACCTATAGCCTCTGCTCCAGTACCAGCTCTATAACCCCAGTATTAGTATCAGACCTATAGCCTCTGCTCCAGTACCAGCACTATAACCCCAGTATTAGTATCAGACCTATAGCCTCTGCTCCAGTACCAGCTCTATAACCCCAGTATTAGTATCAGACCTATAGCCCCTGCTCCAGTACCAGCTCTATAACCCCAGTATTAGTATCAGACCTATAGCCTCTGCTCCAGTACCAGCACTATAACCCCAGTATTAGTATCAGACCTATAGCCTCTGCTCCAGTACCAGCACTATAACCCCAGTATTAGTATCAGACCTATAGCCTCTGCTCCAGTACCAGCACTATAACCCCAGTATTAGTATCAGACCTATAGCCTCTGCTCCAGTACCAGCTCTATAACCCCAGTATTAGTATCAGACCTATAGACTCTGCTCCAGTACCAGCTCTATAACCCCAGTATTAGTATCAGACCTATAGCCTCTGCACCAGCACCAGCACTATAACCCCAGTATTAGTATCAGACCTATAGCCTCTGCTCCAGTACCAGCACTATAACCCCAGTATAAGTATCAGACCTATAGCCCCAGCTCCAGTACCAGCACTATAACCCCAGTATTAGTATCAGACCTATAGACCCTGCACCAGCACCAGCACTATAACCCCAGTATTAGTATCAGACCTATAGCCTCTGCTCCAGTACCAGCACTATAACCCCAGTATTAGTATCAGAACTATAGACCCTGCTCCAGTACCAGCACTATAACCCCAGTATTAGTATCAGATCTATAGCCTCTGCTCCAGTACCAGCACTATAACCCCAGTATTAGTATCAGACCTATAGCCTCTGCTCCAGTACCAGCACTATAACCCCAGTATTAGTATCAGACCTATAGCCCCTGCTCCAGTACCAGCTCTATAACCCCAGTATTAGTATCAGACCTATAGCCTCTGCTCCAGTACCAGCACTATAACCCCAGTATTAGTATCAGACCTATAGCCTCTGCTCCAGTACCAGCACTATAACCCCAGTATTAGTATCAGACCTATGGACTCTGTTCCAGTACCAGCTCTATAACCCCAGTATTAGTATCAGACCTATAGCCTCTGCTCCAGTACCAGCACTATAACCCCAGTATTAGTATCAGACCTATAGCCTCTGCTCCAGTACCAGCACTATAACCCCAGTATTAGTATCAGACCTATGGACTCTGTTCCAGTACCAGCACTATAACCCCAGTATTAGTATCAGACCTATAGCCTCTGCTCCAGTACCAGCACTATAACCCCAGTATTAGTATCAGATCTATAGCCTCTGCTCCAGTACCAGCTCTATAACCCCAGTATTAGTATCAGACCTATAGCCTCTGCTCCAGTACCAGCACTATAACCCCAGTATTAGTATCAGACCTATAGCCTCTGCTCCAGTACCAGCACTATAACCCCAGTATTAGTATCAGATCTATAGCCTCTGCTCCAGTACCAGCTCTATAACCCCAGTATTAGTATCAGATCTATAGCCTCTGCTCCAGTACCAGCTCTATAACCCCAGTATTAGTATCAGACCTATAGCCTCTGCTCCAGTACCAGCACTATAACCCCAGTATTAGTATCAGACCTATAGCCCCTGCTCCAGTACCAGCTCTATAACCCCAGTATTAGTATCAGACCTATAGCCCCTGCTCCAGTACCAGCTCTATAACCCCAGTATTAGTATCAGACCTATAGCCCCTGCTCCAGTACCAGCACTATAACCCCAGTATTAGTATCAGACCTATAGCCCCTGCTCCAGTACCAGCACTATAACCCCAGTATTAGTATCAGACCTATAGCCCCTGCTCCAGTACCAGCTCTATAACCCCAGTATTAGTATCAGACCTATAGCCCCTGCTCCAGTACCAGCTCTATAACCCCAGTATTAGTATCAGACCTATAGCCCCTGCTCCAGTACCAGCTCTATAACCCCAGTATTAGTATCAGACCTATAGCCCCTGCTCCAGTACCAGCACTATAACCCCAGTATTAGTATCAGACCTATAGCCTCTGCTCCAGTACCAGCTCTATAACCCCAGTATTAGTATCAGACCTATAGCCTCTGCTCCAGTACCAGCACTATAACCCCAGTATTAGTATCAGACCTATAGCCTCTGCTCCAGTACCAGCACTATAACCCCAGTATTAGTATCAGACCTATGGACTCTGCTCCAGTACCAGCACTATAACCCCAGTATTAGTATCAGACCTATAGCCTCTGCTCCAGTACCAGCACTATAACCCCAGTATTAGTATCAGACCTATAGCCTCTGCTCCAGTACCAGCACTATAACCCCAGTATTAGAATCAGATCTATAGCCTCTGCTCCAGTACCAGCACTATAACCCCAGTATTAGTATCAGACCTATAGCCTCTGCTCCAGTACCAGCACTATAACCCCAGTATTAGTATCAGACCTATAGCCTCTGCTCCAGTACCAGCACTATAACCCCAGTATTAGTATCAGACCTATAGCCTCTGCTCCAGTACCAGCACTATAACCCCAGTATTAGTATCAGATCTATAGCCTCTGCTCCAGTACCAGCTCTATAACCCCAGTATTAGTATCAGACCTATAGCCCCTGCTCCAGTACCAGCTCTATAACCCCAGTATTAGTATCAGACCTATAGCCCCTGCTCCAGTACCAGCTCTATAACCCCAGTATTAGTATCAGACCTATAGCCCCTGCTCCAGTACCAGCAGTATAACCCCAGCATTAGTATCAGACCTATAGCCCCTGCTCCAGTACCAGCACTATAACCCCAGTATTAGTATCAGACCTATAGCCCCTGCTCCAGTACCAGCTCTATAACCCCAGTATTAGTATCAGACCTATAGCCCCTGCTCCAGTACCAGCTCTATAACCCCAGTATTAGTATCAGACCTATAGCCCCTGCTCCAGTACCAGCTCTATAACCCCAGTATTAGTATCAGACCTATAGCCCCTGCTCCAGTACCAGCACTATAACCCCAGTATTAGTATCAGACCTATAGCCTCTGCTCCAGTACCAGCTCTATAACCCCAGTATTAGTATCAGACCTATAGCCTCTGCTCCAGTACCAGCACTATAACCCCAGTATTAGTATCAGACCTATAGCCTCTGCTCCAGTACCAGCTCTATAACCCCAGTATTAGTATCAGACCTATAGCCTCTGCTCCAGTACCAGCACTATAACCCCAGTATTAGTATCAGATCTATAGCCCCTGCTCCAGTACCAGCACTATAACACCAGTATTAGTATCAGACCTATAGCCTCTGCTCCAGTACCAGCACTATAACCCCAGTATTAGTATCAGACCTATAGCCTCTGCTCCAGTACCAGCTCTATAACCCCAGTATTAGTATCAGACCTATAGCCTCTGCTCCAGTACCAGCACTATAACCCCAGTATTAGTATCAGACCTATAGCCCCTGCTCCAGTACCAGCACTGTAACCCCAGTATTAGTATCAGACCTATAGCCCCTGCTCCAGTACCAGCACTATAACCCCAGTATTAGTATCAGACCTATAGCCTCTGCTCCAGTACCAGCACTATAACCCCAGTATTAGTATCAGACCTATGGACTCTGCTCCAGTACCAGCACTATAACCCCAGTATTAGTATCAGATCTATAGCCCCTGCTCCAGTACCAGCACTATAACACCAGTATTAGTATCAGATCTATAGCCCCTGCTCCAGTACCAGCACTATAACACCAGTATTAGTATCAGACCTATAGCCTCTGCTCCAGTACCAGCACTATAACCCCAGTATTAGTATCAGACCTATAGCCCCTGCTCCAGTACCAGCACTGTAACCCCAGTATTAGTATCAGACCTATAGCCCCTGCTCCAGTACCAGCACTATAACCCCAGTATTAGTATCAGACCTATAGCCTCTGCTCCAGTACCAGCACTATAACCCCAGTATTAGTATCAGACCTATGGACTCTGCTCCAGTACCAGCACTATAACCCCAGTATTAGAATCAGATCTATAGCCTCTGCTCCAGTACCAGCACTATAACCCCAGTATTAGTATCAGACCTATAGCCTCTGCTCCAGTACCAGCACTATAACCCCAGTATTAGTATCAGACCTATAGCCTCTGCTCCAGTACCAGCACTATAACCCCAGTATTAGTATCAGACCTATAGCCTCTGCTCCAGTACCAGCACTATAACCCCAGTATTAGTATCAGACCTATAGCCTCTGCTCCAGTACCAGCACTATAACCCCAGTATTAGTATCAGACCTATAGCCCCTGCTCCAGTACCAGCTCTATAACCCCAGTATTAGTATCAGACCTATAGCCCCTGCTCCAGTACCAGCTCTATAACCCCAGTATTAGTATCAGACCTATAGCCCCTGCTCCAGTACCAGCACTATAACCCCAGTATTAGTATCAGACCTATAGCCCCTGCTCCAGTACCAGCACTATAACCCCAGTATTAGTATCAGACCTATAGCCCCTGCTCCAGTACCAGCACTATAACCCCAGTATTAGTATCAGACCTATAGCCCCTGCTCCAGTACCAGCTCTATAACCCCAGTATTAGTATCAGACCTATAGCCCCTGCTCCAGTACCAGCTCTATAACCCCAGTATTAGTATCAGACCTATAGCCCCTGCTCCAGTACCAGCTCTATAACCCCAGTATTAGTATCAGACCTATAGCCCCTGCTCCAGTACCAGCTCTATAACCCCAGTATTAGTATCAGACCTATAGCCCCTGCTGCAGTACCAGCACTATAACCCCAGTATTAGTATCAGATCTATAGCCTCTGCTCCAGTACCAGCACTATAACCCCAGTATTAGTATCAGACCTATAGCCTCTGCTCCAGTACCAGCTCTATAACCCCAGTATTAGTATCAGACCTATAGCCTCTGCTCCAGTACCAGCACTATAACCCCAGTATTAGTATCAGACCTATAGCCTCTGCTCCAGTACCAGCACTATAACCCCAGTATTAGTATCAGACCTATGGACTCTGCTCCAGTACCAGCACTATAACCCCAGTATTAGAATCAGATCTATAGCCTCTGCTCCAGTACCAGCACTATAACCCCAGTATTAGTATCAGACCTATAGCCTCTGCTCCAGTACCAGCACTATAACCCCAGTATTAGTATCAGACCTATAGCCCCTGCTCCAGTACCAGCTCTATAACCCCAGTATTAGTATCAGACCTATAGCCCCTGCTCCAGTACCAGCTCTATAACCCCAGTATTAGTATCAGACCTATAGCCTCTGCTCCAGTACCAGCACTATAACCCCAGTATTAGTATCAGACCTATAGCCTCTGCACCAGCACCAGCACTATAACCCCAGTATTATTATCAGACCTATAGCCTCTGCTCCAGTACCAGCACTATAACCCCAGTATTAGTATCAGACCTATAGCCTCTGCTCCAGTACCAGCACTATAACCCCAGTATTAGTATCAGACCTATAGCCCCTGCTCCAGCACCAGCACTATAACCCCAGTATTAGTATCAGACCTATAGCCCCTGCACCAGCACCAGCACTATAACCCCAGTATTAGTATCAGACCTATAGCCTCTGCTCCAGTACCAGCACTATAACCCCAGTATTAGTATCAGACCTATAGCCTCTGCTCCAGTACCAGCACTATAACCCCAGTATTAGTATCAGACCTATAGCCTCTGCACCAGCACCAGCACTATAACCCCAGTATTAGTATCAGACCTATAGCCCCTGCTCCAGTACCAGCACTATAACCCCAGTATTAGTATCAGACCTATAGCCTCTGCTCCAGTACCAGCACTATAACCCCAGTATTAGTATCAGACCTATAGACCCTGCTCCAGTACCAGCACTATAACCCCAGTATTAGTATCAGACCTATAGCCCCTGCTCCAGTGCCAGCACTATAACCCCAGTATTAGTATCAGACCTATAGCCTCTGCACCAGCACCAGCACTATAACCCCAGTATTAGTATCAGACCTATAGCCCCTGCTCCAGTGCCAGCACTATAACCCCAGTATTAGTATCAGACCTATAGACCCTGCTCCAGTACCAGCACTATAACCCCAGTATTAGTATCAGACCTATAGCCTCTGCTCCAGCACCAGCACTATAACCCCAGTATTAGTATCAGACCTATAGACCCTGCTCCAGTACCAGCACTATAACCCCAGTATTAGTATCAGACCTATAGCCCCTGCTCCAGTGCCAGCACTATAACCCCAGTATTAGTATCAGACCTATAGCCTCTGCTCCAGTACCAGCACTATAACCCCAGTATTAGTATCAGACCTATAGCCTCTGCACCAGCACCAGCACTATAACCCCAGTATTAGTATCAGACCTATAGCCCCTGCTCCAGTACCAGCACTATAACCCCAGTATTAGTATCAGACCTATAGCCTCTGCTCCAGTACCAGCACTATAACCCCAGTATTAGTATCAGACCTATAGACCCTGCTCCAGTACCAGCACTATAACCCCAGTATTAGTATCAGACCTATAGCCCCTGCTCCAGTGCCAGCACTATAACCCCAGTATTAGTATCAGACCTATAGCCTCTGCACCAGCACCAGCACTATAACCCCAGTATTAGTATCAGACCTATAGCCCCTGCTCCAGTGCCAGCACTATAACCCCAGTATTAGTATCAGACCTATAGACCCTGCTCCAGTACCAGCACTATAACCCCAGTATTAGTATCAGACCTATAGCCTCTGCTCCAGCACCAGCACTATAACCCCAGTATTAGTATCAGACCTATAGACCCTGCTCCAGTACCAGCACTATAACCCCAGTATTAGTATCAGACCTATAGCCCCTGCTCCAGTGCCAGCACTATAACCCCAGTATTAGTATCAGACCTATAGCCTCTGCTCCAGTACCAGCACTATAACCCCAGTATTAGTATCAGACCTATGGACTCTGTTCCAGTACCAGCACTATAACCCCAGTATTAGTATCAGACCTATGGACTCTGTTCCAGTACCAGCACTATAACCCCAGTATTAGTATCAGATCTATAGCCTCTGCTCCAGTACCAGCTCTATAACCCCAGTATTAGTATCAGACCTATAGCCCCTGCTCCAGTACCAGCTCTATAACCCCAGTATTAGTATCAGACCTATAGCCCCTGCTCCAGTACCAGCTCTATAACCCCAGTATTAGTATCAGACCTATAGCCCCTGCTCCAGTACCAGCACTATAACCCCAGTATTAGTATCAGACCTATAGCCCCTGCTCCAGTACCAGCACTATAACCCCAGTATTAGTATCAGACCTATAGCCCCTGCTCCAGTACCAGCTCTATAACCCCAGTATTAGTATCAGACCTATAGCCCCTGCTCCAGTACCAGCTCTATAACCCCAGTATTAGTATCAGACCTATAGCCCCTGCTCCAGTACCAGCTCTATAACCCCAGTATTAGTATTAGACCTATAGCCCCTGCTCCAGTACCAGCACTATAACCCCAGTATTAGTATCAGATCTATAGCCTCTGCTCCAGTACCAGCACTATAACCCCAGTATTAGTATCAGACCTATAGCCTCTGCTCCAGTACCAGCACTATAACCCCAGTATTAGTATCAGACCTATAGCCTCTGCTCCAGTACCAGCTCTATAACCCCAGTATTAGTATCAGACCTATAGCCTCTGCTCCAGTACCAGCACTATAACCCCAGTATTAGTATCAGACCTATAGCCTCTGCTCCAGTACCAGCACTATAACCCCAGTATTAGTATCAGACCTATGGACTCTGCTCCAGTACCAGCTCTATAACCCCAGTATTAGAATCAGATCTATAGCCTCTGCTCCAGTACCAGCACTATAACCCCAGTATTAGTATCAGAACTATAGACCCTGCTCCAGTACCAGCACTATAACCCCAGTATTAGTATCAGACCTATAGCCTCTGCTCCAGTACCAGCACTATAACCCCAGTATTAGTATCAGACCTATAGCCTCTGCTCCAGTACCAGCACTATAACCCCAGTATTAGTATCAGACCTATAGCCTCTGCTCCAGTACCAGCACTATAACCCCAGTATTAGTATCAGACCTATAGCCTCTGCTCCAGTACCAGCACTATAACCCCAGTATTAGTATCAGACCTATAGCCTCTGCTCCAGTACCAGCACTATAACCCCAGTATTAGTATCAGATCTATAGCCTCTGCTCCAGTACCAGCTCTATAACCCCAGTATTAGTATCAGACCTATAGCCCCTGCTCCAGTACCAGCTCTATAACCCCAGTATTAGTATCAGACCTATAGCCCCTGCTCCAGTACCAGCACTATAACCCCAGTATTAGTATCAGACCTATAGCCCCTGCTCCAGTACCAGCACTATAACCCCAGTATTAGTATCAGACCTATAGCCCCTGCTCCAGTACCAGCTCTATAACCCCAGTATTAGTATCAGACCTATAGCCCCTGCTCCAGTACCAGCTCTATAACCCCAGTATTAGTATCAGACCTATAGCCCCTGCTCCAGTACCAGCTCTATAACCCCAGTATTAGTATCAGACCTATAGCCCCTGCTGCAGTACCAGCACTATAACCCCAGTATTAGTATCAGATCTATAGCCTCTGCTCCAGTACCAGCACTATAACCCCAGTATTAGTATCAGACCTATAGCCTCTGCTCCAGTACCAGCACTATAACCCCAGTATTAGTATCAGACCTATAGCCTCTGCTCCAGTACCAGCACTATAACCCCAGTATTAGAATCAGATCTATAGCCTCTGCTCCAGTACCAGCACTATAACCCCAGTATTAGTATCAGACCTATAGCCTCTGCTCCAGTACCAGCACTATAACCCCAGTATTAGTATCAGACCTATAGCCTCTGCTCCAGTACCAGCTCTATAACCCCAGTATTAGTATCAGACCTATAGACCCTGCTCCAGTACCAGCTCTATAACCCCAGTATTAGTATCAGACCTATAGCCTCTGCTCCAGTACCAGCACTATAACCCCAGTATTAGTATCAGACCTATAGCCTCTGCTCCAGTACCAGCTCTATAACCCCAGTATTAGTATCAGACCTATAGCCTCTGCTCCAGTACCAGCACTATAACCCCAGTATTAGTATCAGACCTATAGCCTCTGCTCCAGTACCAGCACTATAACCCCAGTATTAGAATCAGATCTATAGCCTCTGCTCCAGTACCAGCACTATAACCCCAGTATTAGTATCAGACCTATAGCCTCTGCTCCAGTACCAGCACTATAACCCCAGTATTAGTATCAGACCTATAGCCTCTGCTCCAGTACCAGCTCTATAACCCCAGTATTAGTATCAGTCCTATAGCCCCTGCTCCAGTACCAGCTCTATAACCCCAGTATTAGTATCAGACCTATAGCCCCTGCTCCAGTACCAGCACTATAACCCCAGTATTAGTATCAGTCCTATAGCCTCTGCTCCAGTACCAGCTCTATAACCCCAGTATTAGTATCAGACCTATAGCCCTGCTCCAGTACCAGCACTATAACCCCAGTATTAGTATCAGACCTATAGACTCTGCTCCAGTACCAGCTCTATAACCCCAGTATTAGTATCAGACCTATAGCCTCTGCTCCAGTACCAGCACTATAACCCCAGTATTAGTATCAGTCCTATAGCCCCTGCTCCAGTACCAGCTCTATAACCCCAGTATTAGTATCAGACCTATAGCCCCTGCTCCAGTACCAGCTCTATAACCCCAGTATTAGTATCAGACCTATAGCCCTGCTCCAGTACCAGCACTATAACCCCAGTATTAGTATCAGACCTATAGACTCTGCTCCAGTACCAGCTCTATAACCCCAGTATTAGTATCAGACCTATAGCCCTGCTCCAGTACCAGCACTATAACCCCAGTATTAGTATCAGACCTATAGCCTCTGCTCCAGTACCAGCACTATAACCCCAGTATTAGTATCAGATCTATAGACCCTGCACCAGCACCAGCACTATAACCCCAGTATTAGTATCAGACCTATAGACTCTGCTCCAGTACCAGCTCTATAACCCCAGTATTAGTATCAGATCTATAGACCCTGCACCAGCACCAGTACTATAACCCCAGTATTAGTATCAGACCTATAGCCTCTGCTCCAGTACCAGCACTATAACCCCAGTATTAGTATCAGACCTATAGCCCCTGCTCCAGTACCAGCACTATAACCCCAGTATTAGTATCAGACCTATAGCCCCTGCTCCAGTACCAGCACTATAACCCCAGTATTAGTATCAGACCTATAGCCTCTGCTCCAGTACCAGCACTATAACCCCAGTATTAGTATCAGACCTATAGCCCCTGCTCCAGTACCAGCACTATAACCCCAGTATTAGTATCAGACCTATAGCCTCTGCTCCAGTACCAGCACTATAACCCCAGTATTAGTATCAGACCTATAGCCTCTGCTCCAGTACCAGCTCTATAACCCCAGTATTAGTATCAGACCTATAGACTCTGCTCCAGTACCAGCTCTATAACCCCAGTATTAGTATCAGACCTATAGCCTCTGCTCCAGTACCAGCTCTATAACCCCAGTATTAGTATCAGACCTATAGACTCTGCTCCAGTACCAGCTCTATAACCCCAGTATTAGTATCAGACCTATAGACCCTGCTCCAGTACCAGCACTATAACCCCAGTATTAGTATCAGACCTATAGACCCTGCTCCAGTACCAGCACTATAACCCCAGTATTAGTATCAGACCTATAGCCCCTGCTCCAGTACCAGCACTATAACCCCAGTATTAGTATCAGACCTATAGACCCTGCTCCAGTACCAGCTCTATAACCCCAGTATTAGTATCAGACCTATAGCCTCTGCTCCAGTACCAGCACTATAACCCCAGTATTAGTATCAGACCTATAGACCCTGCTCCAGTACCAGCACTATAACCCCAGTATTAGTATCAGACCTATAGCCCCTGCTCCAGTACCAGCACTATAACCCCAGTATTAGTATCAGACCTATAGCCCCTGCTCCAGTACCAGCACTATAACCCCAGTATTAGTATCAGACCTATAGCCTCTGCTCCAGTACCAGCTCTATAACCCCAGTATTAGTATCAGACCTATAGCCTCTGCTCCAGTACCAGCACTATAACCCCAGTATTAGTATCAGACCTATAGCCCCTGCTCCAGTACCAGCACTATAACCCCAGTATTAGTATCAGACCTATAGCCTCTGCTCCAGCACCAGCACTATAACCCCAGTATTAGTATCAGACCTATAGCCCCTGCTCCAGTACCAGCACTATAACCCCAGTATTAGTATCAGACCTATAGCCCTGCTCCAGTACCAGCACTATAACCCCAGTATTAGTATCAGACCTATAGCCTCTGCTCCAGTACCAGCACTATAACCCCAGTATTAGTATCAGACCTATAGCCTCTGCTCCAGTACCAGCACTATAACCCCAGTATTAGTATCAGATCTATAGCCCCTGCTCCAGCACCAGCACTATAACCCCAGTATTAGTATCAGATCTATAGCCTCTGCTCCAGTACCAGCTCTATAACCCCAGTATTAGTATCAGACCTATAGCCTCTGCTCCAGTACCAGCACTATAACCCCAGTATTAGTATCAGACCTATAGCCTCTGCTCCAGTACCAGCACTATAACCCCAGTATTAGTATCAGACCTATAGCCTCTGCTCCAGTACCAGCACTATAACCCCAGTATTAGTATCAGACCTATAGCCTCTGCTCCAGTACCAGCACTATAACCCCAGTATTAGTATCAGATCTATAGCCTCTGCTCCAGTACCAGCTCTATAACCCCAGTATTAGTATCAGACCTATAGCCCCTGCTCCAGTACCAGCTCTATAACCCCAGTATTAGTATCAGACCTATAGCCCCTGCTCCAGTACCAGCTCTATAACCCCAGTATTAGTATCAGACCTATAGCCCCTGCTCCAGTACCAGCACTATAACCCCAGTATTAGTATCAGACCTATAGCCCCTGCTCCAGTACCAGCACTATAACCCCAGTATTAGTATCAGACCTATAGCCCCTGCTCCAGTACCAGCTCTATAACCCCAGTATTAGTATCAGACCTATAGCCCCTGCTCCAGTACCAGCTCTATAACCCCAGTATTAGTATCAGACCTATAGCCCCTGCTCCAGTACCAGCTCTATAACCCCAGTATTAGTATCAGACCTATAGCCCCTGCTGCAGTACCAGCACTATAACCCCAGTATTAGTATCAGATCTATAGCCTCTGCTCCAGTACCAGCACTATAACCCCAGTATTAGTATCAGACCTATAGCCTCTGCTCCAGTACCAGCACTATAACCCCAGTATTAGTATCAGACCTATAGCCTCTGCTCCAGTACCAGCACTATAACCCCAGTATTAGAATCAGATCTATAGCCTCTGCTCCAGTACCAGCACTATAACCCCAGTATTAGTATCAGACCTATAGCCTCTGCTCCAGTACCAGCACTATAACCCCAGTATTAGTATCAGACCTATAGCCTCTGCTCCAGTACCAGCTCTATAACCCCAGTATTAGTATCAGACCTATAGCCTCTGCTCCAGTACCAGCACTATAACCCCAGTATTAGTATCAGACCTATAGCCCCTGCTCCAGTACCAGCTCTATAACCCCAGTATTAGTATCAGACCTATAGCCTCTGCTCCAGTACCAGCTCTATAACCCCAGTATTAGTATCAGACCTATAGCCTCTGCTCCAGTACCAGCACTATAACCCCAGTATTAGTATCAGACCTATAGCCTCTGCTCCAGTACCAGCACTATAACCCCAGTATTAGTATCAGACCTATAGCCTCTGCTCCAGTACCAGCACTATAACCCCAGTATTAGAATCAGATCTATAGCCTCTGCTCCAGTACCAGCACTATAACCCCAGTATTAGTATCAGACCTATAGCCTCTGCTCCAGTACCAGCACTATAACCCCAGTATTAGTATCAGACCTATAGCCTCTGCTGCAGTACCAGCTCTATAACCCCAGTATTAGTATCAGACCTATAGCCTCTGCTCCAGTACCAGCTCTATAACCCCAGTATTAGTATCAGACCTATAGCCTCTGCTCCAGTACCAGCTCTATAACCCCAGTATTAGTATCAGACCTATAGCCTCTGCTCCAGTACCAGCTCTATAACCCCAGTATTAGTATCAGTCCTATAGCCCCTGCTCCAGTACCAGCTCTATAACCCCAGTATTAGTATCAGACCTATAGCCCCTGCTCCAGTACCAGCACTATAACCCCAGTAT